>NC_086452.1:366677681-367005181 GCF_028390025.1 Pseudophryne corroboree
GCAGGTAGAGCAGATATAACATTTGCAGAGAGAGTTAGATTTGGATGGGTTATATTGTTTCTGTGCAGGGTGAATACTGGTTGCTTTATTTTTACACTGCA
This sequence comes from Pseudophryne corroboree, assembly GCF_028390025.1. Classification (NCBI taxonomy): domain Eukaryota; kingdom Metazoa; phylum Chordata; class Amphibia; order Anura; family Myobatrachidae; genus Pseudophryne; species Pseudophryne corroboree. Next base: position 366,677,783 of record NC_086452.1, read on the forward strand.
ATTTAGATTTCAGATTGAACACACACCACCCAAATCTAACTCTCCCTGCACATGTTATATCTGCCCCCCCCTGCAGTGCACATAGTTTTGCCCAACTGCAAACAAATTTACTGCTGCGATCAACTCTGAATTACCCCCTTAGTGATATTACTTGAAAAAGCTATTAATAACGTTAAGGATATATATATATATATATATATATATATAAACGTTTGTAGAAAAGGGCACTCAATCCAGCTTTGAAAAAAATTCTTTTAATATCACCCCACCATGGGCATTAAAAGGTGAACAACAAATTGCGGTGGCTCGGCATGAAATAACTTGAAGAATTATCCGCAAAACATTTGGCGTATCAACGCCTAAAAATCATATCCATAAAGTAAGTTTCATAGTCATAGGGATACAAATGGTAACTTAGCTGTCCGTCGACCTCGGTCACTAAATGACCGTTCAAGACCATAACATCATGTCACTGTCACCCCGCCAAAGTGTAGAGCCATCAATCATATATATATTCTGCAAGGGTCCAGGTGACCCAGTATAACCAAACATTTATAAAACATAACTTTTAATAGAAGAAAGCTAAAATATATTAATAAAAAGTGACCTAAGTGGTAAAGGTGAGGATAGTATGGAGAGCCTTCCCACATCACTAGTCTGGCTCGACAGACATTCCCAGAGACCCCCAGTCACATATACAGAAATTAAAAACAAAAAGAAAAAACAATCAGGGACATAAGATACAAATTTTATTAATATATGTTTCTCCGTCATTTAGTTGGCGCATTACCTCTGTGTCATAAGCTTCTTTTGACATCACCACTATTCCCCCCCCCCCCCCCTTTATCAGTTGGTTTAATGACCAAATTTTCATTCCCTTGTAGATTCTTTAAGGCCCTCCTTTCCTTAAAATATAAGGAAAGGATTGACCACCCACGCACTTTCCGAGCATTTCAGAGTTCAACACAAAAGCTGCATATCAGGTATCAAAGGTTTTTATGGGATAAGGCACATAAAAGGGTCATGGAGAAGAAAAGACCTGGATAAACAATTGGCAACAGCAGAAATGAAAGCTATATATGAATTAGGGACCCTCAAACCAGAAGGCCTGAATGCTGATTTTGAAGTCAAATGGTTTTTATAATCTTTTACCTTGAAGAAAATGCACTTTATTAATATTTCCCCATCAGTTTTAAACTTAATATTCTAATTATTTTAAATGGTTTAATGGTTTTTATATACTGTTTTTATTTTATTTTATTGTAGAAATTTGCCAGCTTGATATGGATCCTAATGACGTCACCGGAAGTGACGTGACATTATAGATAAAGGATTTGAAATACATTCCCGTATTTTGATAAATCTTGTGTGAAACTAGTGGAGCAGAACCGGGAGGTTTGCCCTGCAGTATAGGGGTGCACCTGGGAACTTCTCCTTTCTCCATTGGTGAGACCGTGAACGAAAAGGAAGTGACGCGAGCGGGAGGACGGAAGTTCGGGTCTCTATGGCAACCAGCGAGATGCCGATCACGGAGGAGATGTGGTTGCCATGACTACAGATCAGGCTTGTAAGACGGAGACACGCCCGCCGTCAGCAAAGGAACCACGGGACATGTAGTGATTGTATGTATACGGTTCAGCTGAGGACGGAGCGGAGTCATTGGACAGAGTGGATTTAAATAGCAAGGATCACAGAGTTTGTGTCAGTTGTTACCTGCACCTTGAAAAAGACCCTAGCTAAGGGTAGAAACGTGTTGGTGGATTCCTGACACTTCTACTTCATCCAAAAGGTGGTGATTACCTGGATAGCTGTTTGCCTGTGGGGATATCCCGGGAACTCTTTCCCACGAACTCTCATGCTATTTTTGAACTGGTCACAGTTCCAACATCTCCGGTAATTGCTCTCTAAATTGGATATCTGACAGACTGCCTATGCTTATGGGCTATTGCACATTTTAGTTTTATTGTAATTTTGACCTATGTGTGTTTCATATGTATATTAAACAATACTTCACTATATGAATTTTTCTCATTTTACATATTGAAACAACCACTCTGTTATGAGGATTTTATTGATTGGAGTCCGGTAAAGAATAGAACCAGAGAGTGCTAGTTGAGTAATCCCTCTGCTTTTTTATTGTCACATACACGATTGGGTGAAGGAAACCTTCAGAGAGGTTTTACTAATAAGCAGCTCATAGTGCGCACGGAAATCTCCACTATTATATCTTTTCTGCATTGTTCTTTTCCTTGAAGTATTGATACTGTGCTGCTGATATGTTTAAATTAAGGGAAAACCGAAAATCAAAGTTTGAATATGTTTTTAGGGAGGAAGGTGATTCTACAGTTCTTGTGGATGAAAACTTAGAAAGCTTGATGAAAAAATTGGAAACAGTGCTGTTAAGAGAGAACCGGATCTGGTGGGAAATGGTAACCCTAGAAAAATACCTTTCCCACCAGATGGTGCCCAAGGGGTTACTTATTCAAAAGACCCCATCCTTTTCTACTGCCAGTGAAGAATTGAAATCTGAATGGGGTAGGATCTTAAATAATTGTTCTACAGCCCTAATGGAATTGATCATTCATGATAGAAAGCAGGAATTAACCAAATTGGAGTTAGAGAGAACCAATTTCAAAACATTAATTCATCCGTTTAAAGACTTACAAGAGTTTAAAGATTTAGAAAAAAGGATAGAAATAAGCTTGAAGAAAAATGAAAAACTGTTAATAGAAAGAAAAGTAAGAAAATTTAATAGGGACAAGAAGAGAGAAGAGAACGATGGGGTAGAAACTGAAGAGGGAGGGGAGGAAGAAGATAATGGAGATGAGGAATATATGTTACCAGTTAATTTCAGTCCCGTCCAACCCAAGGTCCAACAGAGAGCCCAGAACCCTCATAAAAGAAGGATGAGTAGAGATTATGGACAACAAAGACGAAGGAGAAGCCCCAGTGGTGGCAGATATGCGGACCCCCATTTTAGGCCACTTTCACGCAATCAAAGGGATAATGTATACCAACCGAGAAATATTAATAAGGATTGGAGACAAAGGGAGTATAATGAAGGAAGGTATGGTCAGAGAGACGGAATAAACCTTCAGTCACGTAGAATAAATTACCAAATGAGAGAGGAAGAAAGACCCTATAGAGATTTTAAGATGAAAAACAGATTCGAAACACTACAGGACGGTACAGAATCTTCTCCTTTTTTGTTCAGGGAGAGAAGACGAGGTTATGTAAGATAAAAGAAGAGGTTGCAGAGGGGGGAAACCCAACAAAAGAAGGAAGAAAAAGTTAAACGAGAAAAAGAAAAAAAGAAAATGTCCATCTGTCCCCACATCCGAACCCCCAATCAAAAATAAGGGTAGAATTAAAATATTCAACCTGACTAGTCATCTATTGGAAAAAGAGGAGATCTCCCTCTTGGAAAAAGGGCTAAAGTTTGCCCCTTCAGTTTCATTAAACCAATTTAGTACATTCGTGGACCTCCAAAAATTTATAAGAAAATTAAGTCTAAAAAATTTTTTTTTGGGTAAGGATCAGGTAGAACCAAAGGAGGTAGAGACAACCCCCTTTAGGCCTAAATCAGTCTTCAATCCAATCCATATGAGGGGAAATTTCTTAGAAACATTCCTTAAATTAGTTTCGGATGATCTAAGAGAGATTGATATGAAAGTACCAAAGAATAATCTCACTTTTAAGGAAAGGAGGGCCTTAAAGAATCAACAAGGGAATGAAAATTTGGTCATTAAACCAACTGATAAAGGGGGGGGAATAGTGGTGATGTCAAAAGAAGCTTATGACACAGAGGTAATGCGCCAACTAAATGATGGAGAAACATATAGAAAGTTAAGGGCAGACCCAACTAACAGAATAGTCAACCGATTAGGCCATTTATTGAAGGAATATGAACAAAACGGCACTTTAGAAGAAAAGGAAGTTAAGTTCTTGTTGATTAATGAACCAGTAATTCCAGTTCTGTATATTTTACCCAAAATACACAAAGATCCCGTGAACCCACCTGGTAGACCCACTGTATCCGGTATCGGGTCAATAACATCGAATCTCTCGGAGTTCATTGATCATTACTTACAGCCACTAGTAGCTAATTACCCTTCGCATTTGAAAGATACTAGAGATTTTCTCAATGTGATTGAAAAGATAAAGTGGGTAGAAGGATACATTATGGTAGCGGCAGATGTCCGCTCACTATACACCATGATTGGACATCAAGACGGCCTACAGGCTATATCTGAAGCGCTACTACAAAGTAGACTAAACAATTCCCTACAAGATTTTATTAAGAAAGGAGTCGGTTTTATTTTAGAAAACAATAATTTTTCTTTTAATGGAACTTTCTATCAGCAAGAGGTGGGCACAGCCATGGGCACCAGGTTCGCTCCAAGTTATGCCAACATCTTCATGGGACAGTGGGAAGAGACTACAATTGGGAACCACTGTCCCTTTGGAGCGAACCTGGTGACCTGGAAAAGGTATATAGACGACGTCTTTTTTATTTGGAATGGAGTTGAAGAGAGTCTTAATGAATTTTTAAGCTATTTAAATGGTAATGATCTTAACATCAATTTTACTTTTGAAAGCAGCAGAGAAAGAATGAACTTTTTAGACGTGACAGTATTTGCAGATCAGGGACAGTTACAAACAAAAAATTTTAACAAACCAACGGACTCGGGAGCCTTTATTCAAGCCTCAAGTTGTCATCACCCAGATTGGCTGGGTTCAATCCCAGACGGACAATTCAGACGTTTGAAACGAAATTGTACAAATACGGAAGTTTACCAGGTACAGGCAGAGGAGCTAAAGTCCAAATTTGAAGCCTCCGGCTATGCTGCTGATAAATTAGAACATACCAAAAACCATGTAGCAGGTATAGATAGAAAAGTACTATTAGAACCAAGAAAAAATAAAGATAAACAAACCACCTCAAAATACGATTGGGCTTTTGTGACTTCATTCAACAGTCACTACAAAGCAGTGGAAAAACAATAAAAAAACATTGGGGAATATTAAAAAAGGACTCAATTATAGGGACATTATTACCAAAAAAAACCAGATGTATTTTTAGAAGAGCTCCCACTATTAAGACACGTCTGGTAAAAAGTGCGCAGCCCCCCAAAAAAAACAATGTGCACGATTAAGTCTAAAGGTTTTTTCCAGTGTGGGTTATGCTTAGGATGTAGGGAAATAAAAGGGAAAGGGAGCAAAATCACGGAATTAAAAATCAATAAAAAATCTTTTAAAATAAACGATTTCATTACATGTAACACCTCTAGTGTGGTATATGCTCTGGAATGCACTTGTGGACTGTGGTATGTGGGCCGCACATCCAGGTCCCTAAAGACAAGAATAGGTGAGCACTTAAGAAATATAAGGAAAGGATTGACCACCCACGCACTTTCCGAGCATTACAGAGTTCAACACAAAAGCTGCATATCAGGTATCAAAGGTTTTTATGGGATAAGGCACATAAAAATAAGATTTTACTTACCGATAAATCTATTTCTCGTAGTCCGTAGTGGATGCTGGGGACTCCGTCAGGACCATGGGGATTAGCGGCTCCGCAGGAGACGGGGCACAAAAATAAAGCTTTAGGATCAGGTGGTGTGCACTGGCTCCTGCCCCTATGACCCTCCTCCAAGCCTCAGTTAGGATACTGTGCCCGGACGAGCGTACACAATAAGGAAGGATTTTGAATCCCTGGTAAGACTCATACCAGCCACACCAATCACACCGTACAACTTGTGATCTGAACCCAGTTAACAGTATGACAACGTAGGAGCCTCTGAACAGACGGCTCACAACAATAACAACCCGATTTCTTTGTAACAATAACTATGTACAAGTATTGCAGACAATCCGCACTTGGGATGGGCGCCCAGCATCCACTACGGACTACGAGAAATAGATTTATCGGTAAGTAAAATCTTATTTTCTCTAACGTCCTAGTGGATGCTGGGGACTCCGTCAGGACCATGGGGATTATACCAAAGCTCCCAAACGGGCGGGAGAGTGCGGATGACTCTGCAGCACCGAGTGAGAGAACTCCAGGTCCTCCTCAGCCAGGGTGTGCCCCTGACCAAGTAGCAGCTCAGCAAAGTTGTAAAGCCGAGACCCCTCGGGCAGCCGCCCAAGATGAGCCCACCTTCCTTGTGGAATGGGCATTTACATATTTTGGCTGTGGCAGGCCTGCCACAGAATGTGCAAGCTGAATTGTACTACACATCCAACTAGCAATCGTCTGCTTAGAAGCAAGAGCACCCAGTTTGTTGGGTGCATACAGGATAACAGCAAGTCAGTTTTCCTGACTCCAGCCGTCCTGGAAACCTATATTTTCAGGGCCCTGACAACATCTAGCAACTTGGAGTCCTCCAAGTCCCTAGTAGCCGCAGGTACCACAATAAGCTGGTTCAGGTGAAACGCTGACACCACCTTATGGAGAAACTGGGGACGAGTCCGCAGCTCTGCCCTGTCCGAATGGACAATCAGATATGGGCTTTTGTGAGACAAAGCCGCCAATTCTGACACTCGCCTGGCCGAGGCCAGGGCCAACATCATGGTCACTTTCCATGTGAAATATTTCAAATCCACAGATTTGAGCGGTTTAAACCAATGTGATTTGAGGAATCCCAGAACTACGTTGAGATCCCACAGTGCCACTGGAGGCACAAAAGGGGGTTGTATATGCAGTACTCCCTTGACAAACTTCTGGACTTCAGGAACTGAAGCCAATTCTTTCTGGAAGAAAATCGACAGGGCCGAAATTTGAACCTTAATGGACCCATAGACACTCCTGTTTGCAGGAAATGCAGGAATCGACCGAGTTGAAATTTCTTCGTGGGGCCTTCCTGGCCTCACACCACGCAACATATTTTTGCCACATGTGGTGATAATGTTGTGCGGTCACCTCCTTCCTGGCTTTGACCAGGGTAGGAATGACCTCTTCCGGAATGCCTTTTTCCCTTAGGATCCGGCGTTCAACCGCCATGCCGTCAAACGCAGCCGCGGTAAGTCTTGGAACAGACATGGTACTTGCTGAAGCAAGTCCCTTCTTAGCGGCAGAGGCCATGAGTCCTCTGTGAGCATCTCTTGAAGTTCCGGGTACCAAGTCCTTCTTGGCCAATCCGGAGCCACGAGTATAGTTCTTACTCCTCTACGTCTTATAATTCTCAGTACCTTAGGTATGAGAAGCAGAGGAGGGAACACATACACCGACTGGTACACCCACGGTGTTACCAGAACGTCCACAGCTATTGCCTGAGGGTCTCTTGACCTGGCGCAATACCTGTCCAGTTTTTTGTTCAGGCGGGACGCCATCATGTCCACCTTTGGTCTTTCCCAACGGTTCACAATCATGTGGAAGACTTCCCAATGAAGTCCCCACTCTCCCGGGTGGAGGTCGTGCTGAGGAAGTCTGCTTCCCAGTTGTCCACTCCCGGAATGAACACTGCTGACAGTACTAACACATGATTTTCCGCCCAGCGAAGAATCCTTGCAGTTTCTGCCATTGCCCTCCTGCTTCTTGTGCCGCCCAGTCTGTTTACGTGGGCGACTGCCGTGATGTTGTCCCACTGGATCAATACCGGCTGACCTTGAAGCAGAGGTCTTGCTAAGCTTAGAGCATTGTAAATTGCTCTTAGCTCCAGTATATTTATGTGGAGAGAAGTCTCCAGACTTGATCACACTCCCTGGAAATTTTTTCCTTGTGTGACTGCTCCCCAGCCGTTCAGGCTGGCATCTGTGGTCACCAGGACCCAGTCCTGAATGCCGAATCTGTGGCCCTTTAGTAGATGAGCACTCTGCAGCCACCACAGAAGAGACACCCTTGTCCTTGGAGACAGGGTTATCCGCTGATGCATCTGAAGATGCGATCCGGACCATTTTTCCAGCAGATCCCACTGAAAAGTTCTTGCGTGAAATCTGCCGAATGGAATCGCTTCGTAAGAAGCCATTTTTCCCAGGACCCTTGTACAATGATGCACTGACACTTTTCCTGGTTTTAGGAGGTTCCTGACTAGCTCGGATAACTCCCTGGCTTTCTCCTCCGGGAGAAACACCTTTTTCTGGACTGTGTCCAGAATCATCCCTAGGAACAGCAGACGTGTCGTTGGAGACAGCTGCGATTTTGGAATATTTAGAATCCACCCGTGCTGTCGTAGAACTACTTGAGATAGTGCTACTCCGACCTCCAACTGTTCTCTGGACCTTGCCCTTATCAGGAGATCGTCCAAGTAAGGGATAATTAAGACGCCTTTTCTTTGAAGAAGAATCATCATTTCGGCCATTACCTAGGTAAAGACCCGGGGTGCCGTGGACAATCCAAACGGCAGCGTCTGAAACTGATAGTGACAGTTTTGTACCACGAACCTGAGGTACCCTTGGTGAGAAGGGCAAATTGGGACATGGAGGTAAGCATCCTTGATGTCCAGGGACACCATATAGTCCCCTTCCTGGTTCGCTATCACTGCTCTGAGTGACTCCATCTTGATTTGAACCTTTGTGTCACGATCCGGGTATCTGGACGCCATTTCTTACCCATCAGATGCCTCCTAAGGCTGGCTCAGCGCTCCAGGACCGGATCCCATCTGTTATCCTGATGTGTACATTCCTGTATCCTCTCCTGTCACTCTGAGACGCTGTCACAGTAAACGCCATATTACACCTGGCATGGCGTCTCCCGCGGCCTCCGCCGCCGTCCCTGAACTTCTGCATGCAGAGTGTCTGAGTGGCGATTACGTCAGCCGCGGCCTCCGCTGTGTCCGCGTGGTTGGATGTGCATCTGTCAGCCTGGCGCCTCCTGTCTCCGGGGGCCGGCGCCGCCATTACTGTTTTCATTACCACATGGATTACAAACCAAACTTCCCTCCAAGTGTCTGCATGGGCGCAGCCATCTTGGATTCTGTCAGCTGATCATTTCCACCAATCTGTTCTCAGTATTGATAATCTGCATAATTGCCTAGCCAATCCCTTCCTTGCTGCAGGTATAAATACACTGTGCCTGAGCAAGGAAGGCGTCAGTGCTTTGGTTGTCAAACCTAGTTCCTGTTTGTCTCTCTCCTGTGATTGTCTTCCAGGTTCCAGCTCCTGTCTCAAGACTTCCACCATAGAGACCCGCACCAGCATTCCACCTGCGGTGTAGCCTGACTCTCCAATCCATTGTGGATTCATCTGTTTCCAGCTACAACATTACCTGCTTCCAGCTCAGCTTCCAGCAGAGTACAGCTTCCCTTAAAGGGCCGGTGTCCTTTCTACACTTTACCACTCTCCACCGGTATTATTATTTCTCCGCTCTCAAGTTCTACATTTCAGTTCATATTTCATCGCTCCCAAGTTCATTTATTATTTAACTGGTTCCAGCCAGTATCCACTCCGTGCTAACAACAGTCTGGTTCCAGCCAGTATCCACAGCAGCTGTTTTATCTTCAGCAACCCAGATTTTCCTGGAACACCAGCTGGCACAATCCTGGGTTATCTCCATTGCTACAGTCGGGCCTGGTAAGGACTTTCCATCTAGAAGATCATAACAACTATCTCACACTACCAGTGCCCTGTGGCTCCTGCCATCCTGTAGTACCCAGGAACTGTATTTATTCTTTGCTGACTTTTACGTTTTCTTTTACTGCTGCTGTGTTGCGGAGTTGTCATAATAAACATCATTGACTTTTATCTAAGTTGTCGTGGTCACGCCTTCGGGCAGTTATTATTCATGTTACTTACATGTCCAGGGGTCTGATACAACCTCCCAGGTTCCGGTACATCTCAGCCCCTACAACTGAGGCTGCCTCCCGTCAGCTCAGGCCCTCAGTTGTGACAGTAAGCACTGACCTAATGAATCCAGCCGGAGACCAGGATCAAGCGGCCGGGCCGATGCAAGAACTGGCAGCCCGACTAGAACATCAGGAGGCTGCACAGGGCCACATCATCCGCTGTCTCCAGGATCTCTCTACTCGGCTGGATGGGATTCAGACAACTCTCCGTGGATCAGGCGCGTCTGGTGCGTCAACCACAGTGACTCCAGCTATAACCCCACCCACCTTACCCATTTCTGCTCCACGTCTTCATCTTCCAACGCCAGCAAAATTTGACGGATCTCCAAGATTCTGCAGGGGATTTCTCAACCAGTGTGAGATTCAGTTTGAGCTACAACCTGGCAATTTTCCCAGTGACCGTACAAAAATTGCCTACATTATTTCTCTTCTCAGTGGCTCAGCCCTTGATTGGGCATCACCGTTATGGGAGAGGTCCGACACCCTGCTATCTTCCTACACTGCCTTCGTGTCAACATTCAGGCGCATCTTCGACGAGCCAGGCCGGGTAACCTCAGCTTCATCCGAGATTCTCCGTTTACGCCAGGGGTCACGTACTGTAGGACAATATCTGATACAGTTCCAGATCCTGGCATCCGAACTGGCATGGAACGACGAGGCCCTGTATGCTGCATTCTGGCATGGCTTATCTGAGCGTATTAAAGATGAGTTAGCTACCAGAGACTTACCTTCTAAGTTAGATGAGCTAATCTCACTCTGCACGAAAGTTGATTTACGTTTCAGAGAGAGAGCAACTGAGCGTGGAAGATCATCTGCTCCAAAATCTTCTGCTCCTCCTCCTCGTCAACTGTCACCATCTAAAGATGAGCCCATGCAACTTGGCCGTTCCCGTTTAACTCCTGCTGAGCGCCGAAGACGTCTCTCTGAGTCTCTTTGCCTTTACTGTGCAGCTCCGTCTCACACCATCAATGCCTGTCCCGAACGTCCGGGAAAACTCCAAACCCTAGCTCGCCCAGGAGAGGGCCGGCTAGGAATAATGATCTCCTCTCCATCTCCTCATGATTGTAATCTCCCAGTGTCGCTCCAAATTGCTCAACGTTATCGGAACGTCATTGCCCTCCTTGATTCCGGAGCAGCTGGGAACTTTATTACCGAAGCCTATGTTAAACGGTGGTCCCTACCCACCGAGAGACTTCCTTCGTCCATCTCCTTAACTGCCGTGGATGGCAGTAAAATTTTTGATACAGTTATTGCTCTAAGGACTCTACCAGTTCGTCTGAGAGTGGGAGTTCTTCATTCCGAACTTATTTCACTTTTAGTGATTCCAAGAGCCACACATCCGGTGGTCCTGGGCCTTCCATGGCTCCGTCTTCACAATCCTACAATTGATTGGACGACTACGCAAATCCTGGCATGGGGTTCCTCCTGTGCTGAGACATGTTTGTTTAAAGTATTGCCTGTCTGTTCTTCCTCCCCCAGGTCGTCTGATGTTCCACCTCCTCCATATCAAGATTTTACGGATGTGTTCAGTAAAGCTTCTGCTGATATCCTTCCTCCTCATAGAGAATGGGACTGTCCGATTGATCTCGTTCCAGGGAAGGTTCCACCTCGGGGCCGAACTTATCCGTTGTCTCTGCCTGAGACGCATTCTATGGAGGAATATATTAAAGAGAACCTAGCAAAGGGGTTCATTCGACCTTCTTCTTCTCCAGCCGGCGCAGGCTTCTTTTTTGTAAAAAAGAAAGATGGTGGTCTGCGGCCGTGCATCGACTACAGAGGTTTGAACGACATTACCATCAAGAACCGTTATCCTTTACCCCTGATTACTGAGCTCTTTGACAGAGTTAGCGGAGCTACCATCTTTACAAAGCTGGACTTGCGAGGTGCATACAATCTCATCCGGATCCGTGAGGGTGACAAGTGGAAGACCGCCTTTAACACCCGTGACGGACATTATGAGTACCTCGTCATGCCCTTCGGATTTAGCAATGCTCCAGCTGTCTTCCAGCATTTTGTCAATGAGATCTTCAGAGACATTCTATACCGTCATGTCGTGGTCTATCTAGACGATATCCTCATTTTTGCCAACGATTTAGAGGAACATCGTTTTTGGGTTAAAGAGGTTCTGTCCCGTCTCCGTGTCAATCATCTCTATTGCAAATTAGAAAAATGCGTCTTTGAAGTCAAGTCCATTCCGTTTCTAGGGTACATTGTGTCCGGTTCCGGACTAGAGATGGATCCTGAGAAACTACAAGCAATCCAAAATTGCCCGGTACCCTTAACCCTCAAAGGGGTCCAGAGGTTCTTAGGGTTCGCCAACTATTACCGAAAGTTTATACGAGACTTTTCCACCATTGTGGCGCCTATTACTGCTTTCACTAAGAAGGGTGCTAACCCGTCCAAGTGGTCTGAAGAAGCCATGCAAGCATTTCATCTTTTAAAACAAAGGTTCATCTCTGCGCCTGTTCTGAAACAGCCTGACATCGACTCTCCTTTCATCTTAGAGGTGGATGCCTCCTCCGTTGGAGTAGGAGCGGTGTTATCTCAGAGGGCTAAAGATGGCCATTTACACCCTTGCAGTTTCTTCTCCCGGAAGTTCTCCCCAGCTGAGCGCAACTATGCCATTGGCGACCAGGAGTTGCTAGCCATCAAGCTCGCTCTAGAAGAGTGGAGGTATCTGTTGGAGGGAGCTTCTCATTCAATCACCATACTTACAGACCACAAGAACCTTTTATACCTGAAGGGCGCACAATGTCTCAACCCTCGTCAGGCCAGATGGGCACTTTTCTTTTCCAGGTTCGACTTTAAACTCCAGTTCTGTCCGGGCTCTCAGAATCGCAAGGCCGATGCCCTTTCCCGCTCATGGGAGCAAGAAAATGAGTCAGAGTCTTCAGACAAGCATCCTATTATAAATCCGTTGGCATTCTCCACGGTAGGGATGGACTCTACGCCCCCATCAGGGAAAAGTTTTGTGAAGCCGATGCTAAGGAAGAAGCTCATGCATTGGGCCCATGCTTCCCGTTTTGCCGGACATACAGGTATCCAAAAAACCCTGGAGTTTATCTCTAGGTCCTATTGGTGGCCAACTCTGAAAAAGGACGTCTTGGAGTTTATTGCATCTTGCCCAAAGTGTGCCCAACATAAAGTATCCCGCCAGTCGCCTGCGGGGCAACTGGTTCCACTATCCGTTCCCCGTCGACCATGGACCCACTTGTCGATGGATTTCATTACAGACTTACCCATGTGCAACAAGTTCAATACCATCTGGGTGGTAGTTGACCGGTTCACCAAGATGGCACACTTCATTCCTCTCACCGGTCTTCCGTCAGCTTCCAAGTTGGCTCAAGTATTCATACAAGAGATCTTCCGACTCCACGGTCTTCCTGAAGAAATTATCTCAGATCGAGGAGTTCAATTCACAGCCAAATTCTGGCGAAGTTTATGTCAAGTCCTCCAAGTCAAGCTAAAGTTTTCCACGGCTTACCATCCTCAGACCAATGGTCAAACCGAGAGGGTGAATCAGGACTTGGAGGCCTTCCTCCGCATCTATGTGTCCTCCTCTCAAGATGACTGGGTTCAATTACTTCCCTAGGCCGAGTTCTGTCATAACAACCAGTATCATTCTTCATCTACTTCAACACCATTCTTCACTAACTTTGGATTCCACCCTAAAGTCCCTGAGTTCCAACCGCTTCCAGCAACTTCTGTTCCCGCAGTGGATATCACCTTGCATCAGTTTGCCAATATCTGGAAGAGCGTACGATCAGCTCTGCTCAAGGCATCGTTCAGGTACAAGAAGTTTGCGGATAAGAAGCGTCGAGCAGTTCCTGCTCTCAAGGTGGGTGATCGGGTATGGTTATCCACGAAGAATTTGAGGTTAAGAGTTCCCAGTATGAAGTTTGCACCTCGCTATATCGGTCCTTTCAAGATTGAACAAGTCATCAATCCTGTTGCTTACAGACTCCAGTTGCCTCCCTTCTTAAAAATACCCAGGACATTCCATGTTTCCCTGTTGAAACCGCTGATCTTGAATCGGTTTCATTCCTCACTTCCTCCAACTCCGAAAGTCCAAACTCAACGAGGCGTTGAGTATGAAGTGGCCAAGATCCTGGACTCACGTCACCGTTACGGTCAACTACAATATCTTATTGACTGGAAGGGTTATGGTCCTGAGGAACGTTCATGGACCAATGCTTCTGATGTCCATGCTCCTGCCTTGGTCCGGAGATTCCATTCCAAGTTTCCTCAAAAGCCAAAGAAGTGTCCTGGGGCCACTCCTAAAGGGGGGGGTGCTGTCACGATCCGGGTATCTGGACGCCATTTCTTACCCATCAGATGCCTCCTAAGGCTGGCTCAGCGCTCCAGGACCGGATCCCATCTGTTATCCTGATGTGTACATTCCTGTATCCTCTCCTGTCACTCTGGGACGCTGTCACAGTAAACGCCATATTACACCTGGCATGGCGTCTCCCGCGGCCTCCGCCGCCGTCCCTGAACTTCTGCATGCAGAGTGTCTGAGTGGCGATTACGTCAGCCGCGGCCTCCGCTGTGTCCGCGTGGTTGGATGTGCATCTGTCAGCCTGGCGCCTCCTGTCTCCGGGGGCCGGCGCCGCCATTACTGTTTTCATTACCACATGGATTACAAACCAAACTTCCCTCCAAGTGTCTGCATGGGCGCAGCCATCTTGGATTCTGTCAGCTGATCATTTCCACCAATCTGTTCTCAGTATTGATAATCTGCATAATTGCCTAGCCAATCCCTTCCTTGCTGCAGGTATAAATACACTGTGCCTGAGCAAGGAAGGCGTCAGTGCTTTGGTTGTCAAACCTAGTTCCTGTTTGTCTCTCTCCTGTGATTGTCTTCCAGGTTCCAGCTCCTGTCTCAAGACTTCCACCATAGAGACCCGCACCAGCATTCCACCTGCGGTGTAGCCTGACTCTCCAATCCATTGTGGATTCATCTGTTTCCAGCTACAACATTACCTGCTTCCAGCTCAGCTTCCAGCAGAGTACAGCTTCCCTTAAAGGGCCGGTGTCCTTTCTACACTTTACCACTCTCCACCGGTATTATTATTTCTCCGCTCTCAAGTTCTACATTTCAGTTCTTATTTCATCGCTCCCAAGTTCATTTATTATTTAACTGGTTCCAGCCAGTATCCACTCCGTGCTAACAACAGTCTGGTTCCAGCCAGTATCCACAGCAGCTGTTTTATCTTCAGCAACCCAGATTTTCCTGGAACACCAGCTGGCACAATCCTGGGTTATCTCCATTGCTACAGTCGGGCCTGGTAAGGACTTTCCATCTAGAAGATCATAACAACTATCTCACACTACCAGTGCCCTGTGGCTCCTGCCATCCTGTAGTACCCAGGAACTGTATTTATTCTTTGCTGACTTTTACGTTTTCTTTTACTGCTGCTGTGTTGCGGAGTTGTCATAATAAACATCATTGACTTTTATCTAAGTTGTCGTGGTCACGCCTTCGGGCAGTTATTATTCATGTTACTTACATGTCCAGGGGTCTGATACAACCTCCCAGGTTCCGGTACATCTCAGCCCCTACAACTGAGGCTGCCTCCCGTCAGCTCAGGCCCTCAGTTGTGACACTTTGTATGTAAGCGTTCAAATATTTCAGATTTAGAATAGGTCTCACCGAGCCGTCTGGCTTCAGTACCACAATATAGTGTGGAATAGTACCCCTTTCCTTGTTGTAGGAGGGGTACTTTGATTATCACCTGCTGGGAATACAGCTTGTGAATTGTTTCCAATACTGCCTCCCTGTCGGAGGGAGACGTTGGTAAAACAGACTTCAGGAACCTGCGAGGGGGAGACGTCTCGAACTTCCAATCTGTACCCCTGGGATACTACTTGTAGGATCCAGGGGTCCACTTGCGAGTGAGCCCACTGCGCACTGAAACTCTTGAGACGACCCCCCACCGCAGCTGTTTGTACGGCCCCAGCGTCATGCTGAGGACTTGGCAAAAGCGGTGGAGGGCTTCTGTTCCTGGGAATGGGCTTCCTGCTGCAGTCTTCTTCCCTTTCCTCTATCCCTGGGCAGATATGACTGACCTTTTGCCTGCTTGCCCTTATGGGGACGAAAGGACTGAGGCTGAAAAGACTGTCTTTTTCTGCTGAGATGTGACTTGGGGTAAAAAAGGTGGATTTTCCAGGTGTTGCCGTGGCCACCAGGTCCGATGGACCGACCCCAAATAACTCCTCCCCTTTATACGGCAATACTTCCATGTGCCGTTTGGAATCTGCATCACCTGACCACTGTCGTGTCCATAAACATCTTCTGGCAGATATGGACATCGCACTTACTCTTGATGCCAGAGTGCAAATATCCCTCTGTGCATCTCGCATATATAGAAATGCATCCTTTAAATGCTCTATAGTCAATAAAATACTGTCCCTGTCAAGGGTATCAATATTTTCAGTCAGGGAATCCGACCAAGCCACCCCAGCGCTGCACATCCAGGCTGAGGCGATCGCTGGTCGCAGTATAACACCAGTATGTGTGTATATACTTTTTAGGATATTTTCCAGCCTCCTATCAGCTGGCTCCTTGAGGGCGGCCGTATCTGGAGACGGTAACGCCACTTGTTTTGATAAGCGTGTGAGCGCCTTATCCACCCTAAGGGGTGTTTCCCAACGCGCCCTAACTTCTGGCGGGAAAGGGTATAACGCCAATAATTTTCTATCGGGGAAAACCCACGCATCATCACACACTTCATTTAATTTATCTGATTCAGGAAAAACTACAGGTAGTTTTTTCACACCCCACATAATACCCTCTTTTGTGGTACTTGTAGTATCAGAAATATGTAACACCTCCTTCATTGCCCTTAACATGTAACGTGTGGCCCAAATGGAAAATACGTTTGTTTCTTCACCGTCGACACTGGAGTCAGTGTCCGTGTCTGTGTCTGTGTCGACCGACTGAGGTAAATGGGCGTTTTAAAGCCCCTGACGGTGTTTGAGACGCCTGGACAGGTACTAATTGGTTTGCCGGCCGTCTCATGTCGTCAACCGACCTTGCAGCGTGTTGACATTATCACGTAATTTCCTAAATAAGCCATCCATTCCGGTGTCGACTCCCTAGAGAGTGACATCACCATTACAGGCAATTGCTCCGCCTCCTCACCAACATCGTCCTCATACATGTCGACACACACGTACCGACACACAGCACACACACAGGGAATGCTCTGATAGAGGACAGGACCCCACTAGCCCTTTGGGGAGACAGAGGGAGAGTTTGCCAGCACACACCAAAACGCTATAATTATACAGGGACAACCTTTATATAAGTGTTTTTCCCTTATAGCATCTTAATATATATAATCATATCGCCAAATAAGTGCCCCCCCTCTCTGTTTTAACCCTGTTTCTGTAGTGCAGTGCAGGGGAGAGCCTGGGAGCCTTCCCACCAGCATTTCTGTGAGGGAAAATGGCGCTGTGTGCTGAGGAGAATAGGCTCCGCCCCCTTTTCGGCGGGCTTCTTCTCCCGTTTTTCTGAGACCTGGCAGGGGTTAAATACATCCATATAGCCCCAGAGGCTATATGTGATGTATTTTTTAGCCAGAACAAGGTATTCTCATTGCTGCCCAGGGCGCCCCCTGCAGCGCCCTGCACCCTCCGTGACCGCTGGTGTGAAGTGTGTGACAACAATGGCGCACAGCTGCAGTGCTGTGCGCTACCTCATGAAGACTGAAAAGTCTTCTGCCGCCGGTTTCTGGACCTCTTCGCTTTTCGGCATCTGTAAGGGGGTCGGCGGCGCGGCTCCGGGACCGGACTCCATGGCTGGGCCTGTGTTCGATCCCTCTGGAGCTAATGGTGTCCAGTAGCCTAAGAAGCCAATCCATCCTGCACGCAGGTGAGTTCACTTCTTCTCCCCTAAGTCCCTCGTTGCAGTGAGCCTGTTGCCAGCAGGACTCACTGAAAATAAAAAAACTAAAAACTTTTTCTAAGCAGCTCTTTAGGAGAGCCACCTAGATTGCACCCTGCTCGGACGGGCACAAAAACCTAACTGAGGCTTGGAGGAGGGTCATAGGGGGAGGAGCCAGTGCACACCACCTGATCCTAAAGCTTTATTTTTGTGCCCTGTCTCCTGCGGAGCCGCTAATCCCCATGGTCCTGACGGAGTCCCCAGCATCCACTAGGACGTTAGAGAAAGGGTAATGGAGAAGAAAAGACCTGGATAAACAATTGGCAACAGCAGAAATGAAAGCTATATATGAATTAGGGACCCTCAAACCAGAAGGCCTGAATGCTGATTTTGAAGTCAGATGGTTTTTATAATCTTTTACCTTGAAGAAAATGCACTTTATTAATATCTCCCCATCAGTTTTAAACTTAATACTCTAATTATTTTAAATGGTTTAATGGTTTTTATATACTGTTTTTATTTTATTTAATTGTAGAAATTTGCCAGCTTGATATGGATCCTAATGACGTCACCGGAAGTGACGTGACGTTATAGATAAAGGATTTGAAATACATTCCCGTGTTTTGATAAATCTTGTGTGAAACTAGTGGAGCAGAACCGGGAGGTTTGCCCTGCAGTATAGGGGTGCACCTGGGAACTTCTCCTTTCTCCACTGGTGAGACCGTGAACGGAAAGGAAGTGACGCGAGCGGGAGGACGGAAGTTCGGGTCTCTATGGCAACCAGCGAGATGCCGATCACGGAGGAGATGCGTTTGTCATGACTACAGATCAGGCTTGTAAGACGGAGACACGCCCGCCCTCAGCAAAGGAACCACGGACATGTAGTGATTGTATGTATAGGGTTCAGCTGAGGACGGAGCGGAGTCATTGGACAGAGTGGATTTAAATAGCAAGGATCAAAGAGTTTGTGTCAGTTGTTACCTGCACCTTGAAAAAGACCCTAGCTAAGGGTAGAAACGCGTTGGTGGATTCCTGACACTTCTACTTCATCCAAAAGGTGTTGATTACCTGGATAGCTGTTTGCCTGTGGGGATATCCCGGGAACTCTTTCCCACGGACTCTCATGCTATTTTTGAACTGGTCACAGTTCCAACATCTCCGGTAATTGCTCTCTAAATTGGATATCTGACAGACTGCCTATGCTTATGGGCTATTGCACATTTTAGTTTTATTGTAATTTTGACCTATGTGTGTTTCATATGTATATTAAACAATACTTCACTATATGAATGTTTCTCATTTTACATATTGAAACAACCACTCTGTTATGAGGATTTTATTGATTGGAGTCCGGTAAAGAATAGAACCAGAGAGCGCTAGTTGAGTAATCCCTCTGCTTTTTTTATTGTCACATACACGATAATGCCCAATAGTTTAAAGTCTTCAACCTGCTCTGCTGTCTAAAATCAATTATAATCTCTTATTTATTTTTTCCATTTAACTCTAAGTTATTGCTGCCACTCCATTTAACCAAAATCTCAACTTCATCACGATATGCCTTTTCATCACCATCTGTGATGAGACCCACAACAGTGGTGTCATCAGCAAATGTAATTGAATTAGTTTTAGCCTGGGGAATACAGTTGAGGGTAAACAGAGAAAATAAAAGTGGACTTAGGACTCACACCTGTCGGGTACCAGTACTAATTCTGATTACAGAAGACTTCAAATTACCCATTTTAACTTGCTGGGGTCTGTTAATTAAAAAGTCTAAAATCCAATTATATAATGTCGCAGAAAATCCCAAATTTCATAATTTAGATAACAACATAATTGGGAGGATGGTATTGAACAATGAACTAAAATCAGCAAAAGGCAGTCTTGCATAAGTATTTGGCTCTTCTAAGTGACTAGGGGAGGAATGAATCAAAGATAACAAAGCATCCTCCATTGACCTATTATGCCTGTAAACAAATTGATTATCAAAGCCAGCAGGCAATTGACCTTTTATATGCAACAATACAATCCCCTCAAAATACTTCATTATAAGAGGGGTAAGGGCAATTGGACAGAAGTCATTCAGGCTTGTGACTTTCAAGCTTTTAGGAACAGGAACGACTACAGTGGACTTAAAACATTCTGGGACAGTACAAGTTGCTGAAGACAAATAAAAAATATCTGCAAAAATCTGAGCTAAGTCACTAGCACACCCTTTCAGTACTTTCCCCGGAATCCCATCAGAACTGAGCACTTTCCTTACACTTACACCTAATAAACTACAGGTTGAGTATCCCATATCCAAATATTCCGAAATACGGAATATTCCGAAATACGGAATATTCCGAAATACGGACTTTTTTGAGGGAGAGTGAGAAAGTGAAACCTTTGTTTTTTGATGGCTCAATGTACACAAACTTTGTTTAATACACAAAGTTATTAATAATACTGTATTAAATGACCTTCAGGCTGTGTATATAAGGTGTATATGAAACATAAATGAATTGTGTGAATGTAGACACACTTTGTTTAATGCACAAAGTTATAAAAAATATTGGCTAAAATTACCTTCAGGCTGTGTATATAAGGTGTATATAAAACATAAATGTATTCTGTGCTTAGACTTGGGTCCCATCACCATGATATCTCATTATGGTATCTAATTATTCTAAAATACGGAAAAATCCGATATCCAAAATACCTCTGGTCCCAAGCATTTTGGATAAGGGATACTCAACCTGTATTTCTAACCGCATGCTCAGTGAGAACTAACATAAGGCTCCTCACATGAATGAAGCAATTTCATTGCGGTAGAAGTGTTACCCCTATCAAATCTGGCATAAAAATTACTTAACTCTTCTACCAGAGAGGTGTCAAGAGGGCATAAAGAAAGGGATTTACTTCTGTAATCAGTCAGGCTATGGATTCCCTTCCACATGCTCCTGGAGTTGTGCTCCTTATCGAACTGAAGTTCATTTTAGCTATAAACTCTCTTTTAGCCTTGCTAATCCCCTTTCTCAGATTCAGTCTTGCCACTTTATACGCATAAGGATCACCTGCCTTAAAAGCCAGATTCTGAGCACTGAGTACTATGTATGTTACGCCGATGCTTGCATATGGAATGCCATCCACGGCTTCAAGTTAGGAAACTGCTTAAAATGCTTCAATATGGTAACCTTACTAATACACTAGTTAACATAAGACAGAACTGAGGATGCCAAAAAAAATCTAAATTTACCCCAGAATCCTCTATGGATTGTAAAACAAATAAATCCCAATCAGTAGACTCAAAATAATCCTGTAATTTAGCCAAGGCTTTCCTAGGCCATACATAAACTGTTCTACTCTCCACCTTTGAACATTTAATAAGGGGCATATACTTGAGGGCAAGAAACAATGATACATGATCTGAGTGACCAACATGAGGACACATAACTTTATAGAGCTCCTTAATACCCCGCATGATGGTACTTGTGGTTCTGCAAGTACCAGCATGCGGGAGAGGTTTGGTGCGACCTGTAATCCCACCTGTAAAAGGCAGTATAAATTCTACTTTTTACACTTTAAGGCTATGAACTATGAGAGGTGACTAGTTGAGGCAGGGGGGGGGGGGGGGGTGTTTGTGTGATGCTACTGCTGCAGGCACCAATATAAACGTATCCCCTGGCAAAGGCATTATCTTGTCAAAGTCAGAAAAATGTCTCAATGCACGTTGCCATATTTGCACCGCACACTGGTCCGCGCTGCGCGTGCGTACGCTCTCCCGTGGAGGCGCATACCCGCAATAGCGTGCACTCGCAGGCGCGGTATGCGTATTTACGGTAGAGTTTATATAGTCGTAGCGTGCGACTCATTCGTTACATATTTTCACAATTAATGTAGTTTATAGATCATGGTCCCTTTGATAGATTCTGAAAGTTTGGTTAAAATACAATGTCCCAGAGCTGAGGAATCCCTCTTTATATCGTACGAAGGGTCTAACAGGAATCATACAGCAGTGTTTGGTACCCATCGGAAGAGTATTTAATTAGCAATATTCCGGTGTTGGTTTGGAGCGTATTAATCGCTCGTGCGAATAGTTATGGACATAAGAAGTTTATGTCCATTTCTATTAATTACACATACTCAGGTATGCGGCGGGAAACCCAGTTTCCCACCCACCTGAGCTGTTGGAAATCGTCACAGCCCACCTGTATGAATCACCCTATGACCTTTTGTTATGATGCAGGGCCGAATTCCTTCGGCCAATGGACAATGGGATTGTAGGACCAGGAGATTGCATTGTGTGTGGGGCATAAATAGGCAGGCCGACCACATCCAGCTCTCACTCTCTCATCAACGGTTATCTGCTGATAGCCGGGAGCTGGATATCGAGGCGCAGGCGATCATACCCTTTGTGCGTAAGTTTCTCTCCGTTATCATTGTCTTTCTGTGAGCCAATCTCTCTCTCTCTCTCTCTCTCTATCTCTCTCTCTCCTCTTTTCTCTTATATCTCTCATAGTATTATAGCATTGTATTGTATTGCATTTAGGTCAGAGTAGTATTGTCTTCTTGTATTTTAGTTCTGTGGTTAGGAAGTCTCTGTTATATTGTAGTGTATCATTTGTACTGTTATCCCCTTTTACAAGTATATTAGATATAATACAGTTAATAGGCTTTGGAACCTAAACCAGCATCTGTGTATTTCCTATAGTGTTAAGTGTTCACTTGAGTGTCGGTGACGCTCAAGCAGCGTTGTAGTTAGTCAGGTTACACAAGGTTGCACTTACACCCTGTACTCACATTAAGGTATTCAGTGTATTTCATTGGTATAAGGTTTTATCATAAAGGTATAGTGTTGTGAGCGTCTGCATCGCTGGTGACCTCCTCGTGGTCTCGAGCGTACGCTAAGCTACAGCGAATCATTCCCCTAGACATAACCAATAACGTGTCCTGTGATCACTGGGCCGCGAGCGAACGTGACGCTTGAGCGTCTCGCCTACGGCTGAGCGATCGTTACGCAGATAGCGTATCATTACGGTACTTCTTAAGTAAACAGCGTACAGTGTTCTTAGCTTCATAAAGGGTTGTTTATACGACAAAGGAATTTAGAATTGTCAATTGGGGACTCGTCCTATCCTTCTCATATCTGCACTAGGTAGATCAGCAGACATTATCCCTCCAGCAAAGGGTGGGAGGTTGTCTCATAGTGCTGGCGGAATAAGCGTCTGCTTCGCTTAGATAAAGAGTGCTGAAGGAATCCGGGAACCGGAAGTAAGAACAAAACGCTTGTGTCTTTTTAAAACTGTTTATTTTTCTTTTGTCTTGCGTACGCACGCATATATCTGCATTTCTGTTTCATTTTCGTATATCACTATTCCTGTTTGCCAATTTTATAGTTGATAGAAAGTGCTAAAAAGAGATTTGCTGTTATTTAATAGTAGAGGTAATAGTTAAAGTATAGAACAACACACGATTTGTCTAAGAGACAAGGCAGTCAGTGTGGATTGCGGTAGATGATCAGGGATCATTTACATTGATAAAAATAGAAATTGTGTTACGGTGGATCTTTGCATTGCGTACACGTGTCGCTAACAAAGACTAGCGTACGCAATCCAAAGGCAGACGCACGCAGCGTTCATTACGCAACGTAGCGTCCGGTTACGCTCACGTAGCTCAAGTCACGATAAAGTGAAGTAACGCAAAGGCGATAATTAACGCACAGCGGTAGATAACGCGAAGCGGTAAATAACGCAAATCTATTTTTGGAAAATCTGAAATTTAGTTTAACAGATCCTGCTCCTAATTGGTAACACTTTTGGCCTAAAGACAATTTCTGCGCAGAAATAGATATAGAAACAAAAGTGTACATGTGTTGAGTGAGTGTGTTTTGTATACAAAAGTTTATATAACTTTAAGGTGGAACCAAAAGGAAAGCCGGGTACTCGTCAAGGGACATACGTGTAAGTGACATATACGGTGGCCAGGGAGGCATCCCTGGTTAAATAATATTTGAGCATTAGAGTATAGCGGACCATAAGGTAACAAGACCAGGAGGTCATAAGGTAACAAGACCAGGAGGTCATAAGGTAACAAGACCAGGAGGTCGTAAGGTAAAAGGTCCGCTATAAAAGTCCAGTGGCACAACGCCTGGGGTGTTGGTGCAGAACCCATATAGGCCATAAGCTCTTGCTGAAGGAATCGCGGCCGGAAACATCGATTCCATTGATCTTTCAGTACATGACAAGTAGTGCTCGTGTACTGAACGATTGGACCACACGTAATTGTGTGCAGTAGTTAGTAATCTGACCTAATACCATTAGAGTAAAGTGGTCACAAACGCTATCTGTACATTCTGACGTGATTTGTGTAATTTTTTATTTTTGGAAGGGAAGTTCGCTGGTCACTCAGGAACTATCTAACAACCCCAACTTTACTGGAAAGAGTAAGTGTCCTGCGGGTAACCCTCATATGTTCCAGTAAACTGAAGGTTCCATAGGGGCCCTGTATCGAGTACGCCAGCACCATATCGGTGTGATCAGGTCGTATTGGTCGAGGTGGGCGAGTGAGTGGGGTACTCGGTAAACCGCCACCGCCGGCCTACTGTGGAGTAATTTGGTTGTCTGTAAAGGCTTGCTGAAAACCTTGATACAGAGATCCAAGGAGGACTAAGCAACACCTGCAGACTATGGGGGCCAGTTGCTCAGGTAGGGGGCGATCAACCCTGGTTCAGGTTGATTCTGTGAACCGACCAATTGGGTCGGCACGATATGTAATGTGTGAAAAATATGGAATTCACACCGAATCTTTATGTGATGAATGGGAGAGAATGACTGTACAAGACAGGGACAAATTCCCAAGAATAGGTAGCTTCAGTCCAGAAGTGTTACAAAATTTAAGGAGGAGGATATGTCTCGTAAAATCAACAAAGAGACGAATTCAACATCATGATTGTTTACAGTTATGGCACCAGGAAGGTGAGATACAGAGAGGTTTGGCTCTGGCGGCAGGATCTGGGGCAGTCAGGAAGTTGATTGCCACAGCTCCTCCTCCACCATACATTGCAGGAGAGAGGTTGATTGCGGAGAGAAACGCACTGGGTTGTAAAACACAAACTCTTAGTAACCCTGTAAATGTTAATGATGTTAACCAAATAACTCATGCAAGTATTAACCCGTGCAAGATGTACCCTGTTTTGAACCTTCCTCAGGAGTGTGATCAAGAAGACGATTCAGCAACAATTTCAGCTCTCTCTCTTGCAGCCACCATAGCAGAAACCACAGTAGGCACAGCGACACCCACGAGATTAGTGAAAGCCCCTAGCGGAGGGATAGGTGAGGTCGTGTCAACGGGTAAGTACGGCACCATGCACTACACTGAAACAATTGTACCACAACAAGCTGTAGAATCTACACAGGAAGAGGCTGTTAGAATTGCTCCTGTAAGGGTAATAGCAGTTCCCAATGGAAAAACAGATGTGTCTGGAGCCACTCCCATAAGGAACATTGCCATGTACACTCCATTTTCCAGAATGGAATTAAGAACAATAGTGTCCGAATTTCCTGACCCCAGGAAGGATTTAGTTGCTAGCCAAAAATACATCAGGGATCTAGGTAACACTGTAGAACCCAACAACAAGGATTGGCAGATACTGCTAAGAGCTTGTTTACCTTCCAATGTTGATGCAACTCAGTTTTTAGCTGATTGTGCATTGGATAAAGATGTACCGCTTACAGACGTGTACAACAAGGATAATGTAAAAAGGATAAATTTACAGCTAAAAGAGTATTTCCCAGCCGTTGTTAAATGGAATAAAATATTTTCCATTAAGCAAAAGGAGTCCGAAACGGCAACAGAATATTTTCACCGGGCACTATTAGAAATGGCAAAGTACACTGGTATAGAAGACATTAAGACCAACCCAAACCATCGAGAAGTAGCAGTATCTGTACTGATGGATGGTTTGAAAGAAACATTAAAAGCTAGGGTACAGACCACGCAGCCATGTTGGCGAGGTCTGTCAGTGTCCACATTGAGAGAGGCTGCTATTGATCACGACAGAAACATCACTAGGCACAGGGAATCGCAAAGTGATAAGTTGATGTCCGTAAGTATACAGGCGCTGACCACAAGGCAGCCTGCGTATGTACCACCGAATCCTGTGGGTAAGGCAAGTGTAATAACATGTTTTTCTTGTAACAGACCGGGACACTTTGCACGAGAATGTAGAACAAAGAATGTACAAAGATCTTTTCAACCCCCTAGACAACAACACAACACACGACATTGGGAGCAGGGTCCACAGAGGCGGAGTTTTGAGCCACATACAGGGGAAACAAAAAGATATCCCCCGAACAGAGATTGGCATGCCTCTGGTAGTTCCCAGCTAACTCCCTCACAAGTAGTTGCTGCCAGCGGGATTCTGGGAGGTCAGCATACCCAATAGGGGTGTGGCCATACCTGTAATCTGCACCCAGTTAAGTTGATTGCCAGTCTTGGAAGCGAACCAGAGATTGCAATCAATGTGGCTGGTAAAACTTTAAACTTTCTTGTAGACACAGGGGCGGCCAAGTCAGTGATAAATTCGACAGTGGGCATGAGAACCACTGGTAGGACAATTCCAGCCATGGGAGTAACAGGAGTAGTCCAGCACTACCCTGTTAGCAAACCAGCCGAGATTACAATAGGGCCTTTGCATACCAAGCATTCCTTTTTGCTGGCTGCATCGGCACCAACCAATCTCCTGGGAAGAGACTTACTATGTAAAATGGGTTGCGTCATTTATTGTACCCCTGAAGGTGTATTCTTGGACATTCCTGAGAATCACGCTCAGGAAGTACGAGACATGCTAGACTCCCCATCAAAATTAATGTCACATTCCATTATGACAAATAGGAATCCATCCCAAGTAGAAGAGATGATATCTCAAATACCAGAGTCACTTTGGACAAAAGATGGACAGGACACTGGATTAATGGCAAACGTAGCTCCAGTAGTTGTACAAGTAAAAGATGGTAGGATAGCTCCAAAAATCCCACAGTATCCTCTGAAGCCAGAGGTGGAGCTAGGAGTTTTCCCAGTAATAGAGCGCTTGCTACAACAGGGCATTCTAGTAAGAACGTCCAGCACCGCAAATAGTCCCATCTTCCCTGTTAAAAAGAGTGGGGGGAGGGGTTACAGGCTAGTGCAGGATCTAAGGGGGATTAACAAAATAGTTGAGAGTCAGTTCCCCGTAGTGCCAAATCCAGCTGTCATCCTAATGCAAATTCCTCCCACTGCCAAATTTTTCACTGTTATTGACCTCTGCTCCGCTTTCTTTTCGGTACCTCTGCACCCTGACAGCCAATATTTGTTTGCATTCACATACAGAGGAGTCCAATACACGTGGACTCGGTTACCCCAAGGTTTCATAGATAGTCCAAGTATATTTTCTCAGGCTTTGCATGATTGTTTACAGTCTTTCCAACCAGACAGTGGATCAGTATTGATACAGTATGTGGACGATTTATTACTGTGTTCAGATTCACTGGAAGCATCTCTGAAGGATACGAAACAGCTCCTGTTTCATCTTTCAGACACAGGTCACAAGGTTTCCAAAGACAAGTTGCAATTATGCCAAGCTAAGGTAAAATATTTGGGACACTGTCTAACACAAGGACTGAGACACCTGACCGCTGATAGAATCCAAGCCATTAGAGACATGACACTGCCACAAACCCAGCAACAGATCAGGACGTTTTTAGGAATGTGTGGGTATTGCCGTAATTGGATCCCAGGGTTTTCCATATTGGCGCTACCTTTGCAGGAAATGGTCTCTTCAAACAAACCTGATCGGATTTCGCATACAGACGAATCTGAAACAGCATTTGAGAGACTCAAACAGTGCCTAACGCAGGCACCAGCACTAGGTATGCCAGACTATGGGAAACCCTTTGAACTATACGGAACAGAAAGTGCTGGGTGCGCAGCAGGTGTACTAACACAAAAACACGGTGATGCCAGCAGGCCAATTGCATACTACAGTGCTCAGCTAGATACGGTAGCGCGATCCCTCCCCACATGCTTGCGTAGCGTTGCGGCGATAGCATTGCTAGTGACAAAAAGCGAAGATGTCGTGCTAGGCCACAACCTCACAATCCATACACCGCATGCGGTATCTGCCTTATTGAATTCTGCCCAAACCAGACACGTCTCATCAGCAAGGTTTACAAGATGGGAATTGGCATTAATGGCCCCCGTAAACATCACCATAAGGAGATGCAGCGCATTAAATCCTGCAACATTTCTCCCAGGTGTGCCTGGTCAGACACAAAGGGTGGAAGGTGAGAGTGATGGGGAAGGAGGATTTAATGCAAAGGAAGATACACATGATTGTATGGAATATTTGACCCAAAATTTTACCGCAAGGCCTGACATCAGTGACAATCCACTGGAAGATGCAGAACTCACGTTCTACACGGACGGTAGTTGTCACAGACAGTCAGACTCGGGAGACTTGTGTACTGGATACGCAGTCGTAGATGACCAAGACACCATAGAAGCGGAACCGCTAGGCCCACCTCACTCAGCCCAGGTTGCTGAACTGGTCGCCCTAACCAGAGCATGTGAATTGGCTAAGGGTAAGTCAGCCAATATCTACACCGATTCTAGATACGCGTTCGGGGTAGTACATGATTTCGGAGCGCTATGGCGTCTCAGAAATTTCATGACGGCAGCTGGTACACCGATAGCGCATGCAGCTCACATAAAAAGGCTTCTAACAGCGATACAGGAACCCGACAGAG
The DNA here is from genome assembly GCF_028390025.1 of Pseudophryne corroboree. Lineage (NCBI taxonomy): Eukaryota > Metazoa > Chordata > Amphibia > Anura > Myobatrachidae > Pseudophryne > Pseudophryne corroboree. The sequence continues at coordinate 366,706,213 of NC_086452.1, forward strand.
TGGCTGTTATCAAATGTAAAGCACATACATATAGCCAAGACCCAGTATCCCTTGGTAACAGCCGAGCAGACGAAGCCGCAAAGCTTGCAGCTGCTACCCCCACACGGACAAACACCACACAGTTGATGGTATTTAATACCATCAACACACAGAAGTTGTGTGAGATGCAGAATTTGTGTTCCACACAGGAAAGAGCAGTCTGGAAGGCAAAGGGATATGGCCAGGAGTCCTCAGGGCTCTGGACGGATGGACATGGTAAACCAGTGGCCCCCAGGGCATACCTTCCATGTCTGGCTGAAGCAGCTCACGGGCTGACTCATCTAGGCAAGGAGGGGATGTGCAAATTGGTAAGAGCATACTGGTGCGCCCCAGGATTCTCCTCTCATGCAGGTAAAAGAGCAATGTCATGCCTTACCTGTCTGAGAAAGAATATTGGAAAAGCAATACCTACAGAACCATCCCATATCCCACCTGCCGGCGGCCCTTTCCAGGTAATACAAATTGACTTCATTCAATTACCCCCATGTAGAAATTTGAAATATGTACTTGTTTGTATAGATGTTTTCTCGAATTGGGTCGAAGCTTTTCCAGCAGCTACAAATACCGCTATGTTTACAGCTAAGAAAATTGTGCAGGAATTTGTATGTGGATATGGTATCCCTAGAATCATTGAAAGTGATAGGGGTACCCATTTTACAGGTGATGTCTTTCAAGGAATGTGTAAATTGATGGGTATTGATAGCAAGCTGCACACTCCGTACCGTCCACAGGCGAGTGCGAAGGTCGAAAGAGTGAACAGCACTATTAAAAATAAATTGAGTAAAGTAATGGCAGAGACAGGATTGACGTGGCCAGAAGCTTTACCCATTGTTTTGTATAGCATCAGAACCACTCCCAGGTCCCCTCTTAATCTGTCCCCTTTTGAAATCTTGTTTGGTCGACAACCGCATGTCATGATTAACCCTCAGGATGATTTGAAATGTAACAATGAAGTAACTGTAAAATACTTAATTAACATGAGTAAACAGTTGAGGAATCAAAATGATAATCTGAAGTTGGTGATTCCTGATTTACCAGATAGTAATTGTCATGACATTGAACCTGGGGATTATGTAATGATACGAAATTTTCTACGCTCAGGTTGTCTTATTGATAGATGGGAAGGACCATACCAGGTCTTATTGACTAGCACCACAGCATTGAAGGTTGCTGAGAGAGAGACTTGGGTCCATTCATCCCACTGCAAAAAGGTTGCTGATCCAGAGAAGTCCCGTGATAAGGAACAGACGGTAGAGGTTGTATCACTGGAGTGTCTGTTCCAGGAGGACTGAGGCGGCACCTGAGCCTTGAAGACCGAAAGCAGTTGTCGACTCCCTTCTCCCTTTTATTGTTTTTCTCCACTTCCCAGCCCCTCTCCCTTAAAATTTCTTTTTCCCCCTTCTCATTCTTCTCTATTTCCTCCTCAAAGATGGACTTGCCCCAAGAGACTGTGATCCGGATTTTGATGTTAACCATGATGTTGACCAGAGCAGTCTGTTCCGGCGAGAGTACCATAGAGGTCGAGAGAGGTTCTGGAATGGGTTCCGATTATGATGATGGAGGCGTAGTTTTCCAAGATCAACCAAACCAACAAGCAAAGGCGAGTATCAGAAAACGATCCGATAGAAGAAATTGTGATGGATTGTTAGCTGAAGAAAATTGTATCTGTAGGCTCTGTGATAATCTGGTTGAAGATGGATGCATAAAGAAATGCCAATCTAGTTTTAATATCCATATAGACCGGCATCCATTGAGTGACTATCACTCCTTAGTGGGTAACGTGTTAAACCAAACAGATTGTTGGGTATGCTCTCAAGTACCTCAGGGTCACAGCAAATCAGGGCTAGTACCATTTCCTTTAACGTTAGGGGAGGTACTTGAGCTAAGTGGTGGGAGACCGGTGGACCGGAGGTTTAACATCTCCAGCCCTCCTAGTTTGAAGCTCCACCAATACCATGTGGATAGGTCCCTCTTATGTTTTAACATCTCCAATCCCAGAAAACCGGGAAATTGGGAAGTGTCATGGAGTAACCACACCATGACCTTTTCACACAGAGCAGATAGAATACCTACAGATACAGAGCTCGTACGCCACATAGCCAGTAGAGGAAAATCTTTCCGGTATCGATATACCTTAGGAAATAGGATTACTAGAGTTGGAGAGGTATCACCAGGATACTGTGCACATATCGTACAAACCGATACGTGCATTAGGCAGATGGAAGAATTAGGGTCAGGAGATTTCACCTGGAAGGTTTGTAACATGATCATGTCCTTCTCCGTCCCATATGTTCTCCCCGATGATGCATATTTCATATGCGGGAGAAAGGCGTACAAGTGGCTTGCCCCAAACTCTGAAGGATTGTGTTATATTGGAAAAGTATTGCCTGAAGTGATGACTGTTACACATGACAAAATGAAGGACATACACCGTGGTGCCCAAGCTCCTTATACTCACACTCATTACGAGCACCGAGTTAAAAGACAACTGTCAGAAAGGTTAGAGCATCCGGCCTCTGATCTTATCCATGAATCCACCGGGATTCAGGTTCTGGTAGCGTTAGATTTCACTCGTACCGCTCGGGGAGTGATGAATTATAGATACATTTCCGCACTCGCCAATTTGTTAGATAATATCACTGAAATGTATGATGACACGTTTAGATACACTGGAAGAGAACTTCAAGCTTACAAAACAGAACTAGTTCAGCATAGGATGGTTCTTAATTATCTTACAGCAGTAACAGGCGGATATTGTGTTACATTGGCAACACAGTACGGCATAAAGTGTTGCACGTATATCACGAATAGCACCGAGGATCCGGTAGAGGTCATAGACCAGAAAATGGATGATATTCTCCAGTTAAAGTGGGAATTTCGTCGAAAACACAATCTCACCCTTGCTGCTGTAGGTAATGAGCTGACTAGTTGGGTGTCATGGTTGAACCCGCGAAATTGGTTCTCCGGTTTGGGAGACTGGGCTCAAGGAGTCATAATGGATGTTGGGAAGTTTCTACTATGTATCTTGGGTGTCGTTATATCGATTGGATTGATATTTAGATGCGGGCAGGCTTTAATGAGGTGCAAACAAAGTACAAAAGTGATGAGCTTGAGGAGTGAGGAAACCGTAATTAACCTGGATTTGATTTATGACCCAATGATAGAAACCAGGATGTGATGAAAATGCGATTATACGGTCCGTTTCTTTCACCTGTTTTTCTGCTTTTCTCCAAGATACAAAGACCCCCTTGAACGAGGAAGCTGACGAGACGAGATGTATACAGACAACGGATTGACCAAAGAAGAAGATTTGACAACTTTAAATATGGACACTTGATGAACTTTGCCATGGATCCCCAGTTTCCCTAGTATTTTTTAAACTCACGCTAGCCCAACATTTTTGTAAATCTGATGGCACTGACAAAGCTTGTTGCTCATGCCTAAGGAGCAAAACAGCGCAAAGAAGACGACTCTCAACAGATACCGAACACAACTTCAACAACAGATGTACATTTCCCTGACATAGAATATCATTGCATTTTTCGTAAGTGTTCTTTATCTTCATCTCTACAACCCTCAGGTAACGACACACATAGACGATAGGGAATACAGGCACAGATATCAGCAACCACATACCTCCCCCATTCATGTATCATCAACTAAAATGTGCATCCCCATTTTGTTACAACCACAGCCGAAATGAGCTCGGTAAAGTTTGACAGCCCATCCACAGACCTGTACCACAGGATAAGAAGGAATTCAAATGTATACTTCGCAATACCTCGAAGCTTGATTTACAACACGTACGGCACGATGATACATGACCCCCCAAACATGGATTCATACACACATGCTTCTGCTATCTCACTAGGTCATACCCTCTTCACACCTTCTCCTCTCTCCTCCCCTACCCAACCATGGAAATCAATTAACCCCTGACTTACATTTTTCTCCTTAAATGTTTTATGGCAGTTATTATTGACTGCCAAAGGGTGGACTGTCAAAGTCAGAAAAATGTCTCAATGCACGTTGCCATATTTGCACCGCACACTGGTCCGCGCTGCGCGTGCGTACGCTCTCCCGTGGAGGCGCATACCCGCAATAGCGTGCACTCGCAGGCGCGGTATGCGTATTTACGGTAGAGTTTATATAGTCGTAGCGTGCGACTCATTCGTTACATATTTTCACAATTAATGTAGTTTATAGATCATGGTCCCTTTGATAGATTCTGAAAGTTTGGTTAAAATACAATGTCCCAGAGCTGAGGAATCCCTCTTTATATCGTACGAAGGGTCTAACAGGAATCATACAGCAGTGTTTGGTACCCATCGGAAGAGTATTTAATTAGCAATATTCCGGTGTTGGTTTGGAGCGTATTAATCGCTCGTGCGAATAGTTATGGACATAAGAAGTTTATGTCCATTTCTATTAATTACACATACTCAGGTATGCGGCGGGAAACCCAGTTTCCCACCCACCTGAGCTGTTGGAAATCGTCACAGCCCACCTGTATGAATCACCCTATGACCTTTTGTTATGATGCAGGGCCGAATTCCTTCGGCCAATGGACAATGGGATTGTAGGACCAGGAGATTGCATTGTGTGTGGGGCATAAATAGGCAGGCCGACCACATCCAGCTCTCACTCTCTCATCAACGGTTATCTGCTGATAGCCGGGAGCTGGATATCGAGGCGCAGGCGATCATACCCTTTGTGCGTAAGTTTCTCTCCGTTATCATTGTCTTTCTGTGAGCCAATCTCTCTCTCTCTCTCTCTCTATCTCTCTCTCTCCTCTTTTCTCTTATATCTCTCATAGTATTATAGCATTGTATTGTATTGCATTTAGGTCAGAGTAGTATTGTCTTCTTGTATTTTAGTTCTGTGGTTAGGAAGTCTCTGTTATATTGTAGTGTATCATTTGTACTGTTATCCCCTTTTACAAGTATATTAGATATAATACAGTTAATAGGCTTTGGAACCTAAACCAGCATCTGTGTATTTCCTATAGTGTTAAGTGTTCACTTGAGTGTCGGTGACGCTCAAGCAGCGTTGTAGTTAGTCAGGTTACACAAGGTTGCACTTACACCCTGTACTCACATTAAGGTATTCAGTGTATTTCATTGGTATAAGGTTTTATCATAAAGGTATAGTGTTGTGAGCGTCTGCATCGCTGGTGACCTCCTCGTGGTCTCGAGCGTACGCTAAGCTACAGCGAATCATTCCCCTAGACATAACCAATAACGTGTCCTGTGATCACTGGGCCGCGAGCGAACGTGACGCTTGAGCGTCTCGCCTACGGCTGAGCGATCGTTACGCAGATAGCGTATCATTACGGTACTTCTTAAGTAAACAGCGTACAGTGTTCTTAGCTTCATAAAGGGTTGTTTATACGACAAAGGAATTTAGAATTGTCAATCTTTTTGATACCCGGTGTTGGTTTACAGAATACTGGTGGGGGGGTGCTAAGTCCCCCCCCCCCCTGTGTTTTAGGTATTAGCACCGGTCCAATAGCCCGGTGCTGGTTCTTTAAATACAGTGGAACCATTTTTCCCCCTGCATTCTAGAACCAAAGAGCCTGGGGCTGGTTATGCTTAGGGGCTGATTACGATTTTTTTTTCTTTTTTACCATTTCTACACATTTTAACAGAGAAGCACTGCACAGATCTCACTGATCTGTGCAGGCTTCTATAAATACGCTGCTGAGAGGGACGTCTGTTTGAAAAGTGCATGTTGATCTGAGTTTGCACTATTCATGTGTTTACAGAAACAATTCTAGGTAAATTTCCATGTTTAATTGATGTCTATGTGCAATCCACCCGAGTTTGGCTGATGGTGTATTTGGTCGAATATTCCTGTACACTAGTGTTTTGTACTTCTATTTGACCAAACACTCCCATGTTTTGTCTTTGGTAAATTCCTGAGATTGAAATACTCCTGTGTTTGCCAACTTGTGCAGACACGGAACATAGTAAATTTAAATGCTAATCAGAAAATGGACACAGATTGTGTGCATGCGCAGTGCAAGAAATTTTATGTAATGTGCAAAGCTACTGGGCCTTATTCTAAGTCATATGCCAACGCGCATGCAGCAGCATCTATGGATAGTCACTAATCTATGAGTTTATGCCATACAAGCCGACTTTCTGGCTGCTCCTTCCAGGAGGGAGCAGCCATTTTGGCTCAACAGGCGGCGTGGCTCTGGAAAAGGGGTGGTTTGGGGGTATGAAGTGTGATTGCATTATGTAGCCCCACCCTCCGCTATATAATGCCCACATCACCGGCATTGCAAAGTGGGGGGCAGGGCTACAATGATGCAATTCAGCTCAAATTGCATCATCGTCCCATCCACTTTTCCTCAAGTAGCATGGGGGAGTTCAGGTGGTTAAGGTGATTGCGGAAAACTTGCCCGCTTTTCCGGGTCGGCAAGAGTGCCACCTGATTTTCAGGAGCCTCCTGGCCATTCCAGGAGAGTAGTCAAGTATGGTTTATGTAGGGTTGTGCACCGGGCCAAAAGTTGCTACGTGCTGTCGAAATCAAAAATATTACATAGAAACTCTACACATTATAAGTCGCTATACTTGCAAATACGCGCAGCAAGCACAGCAATATATGGTAACACACGCATTTACACGGACATGCCACAGAGATGGATTCGACACTTATTTCATACAGTACATAATTATAATATCAAGCGCCAGACATCATGATGATTTAAAATTATATAAGGAAGTAATGTCATGTAGGTGTATTATTTGAACGAAGCAAGATACACCTGTCATATTTGGTATTTAAGCAACCAGATTAATGTGTAGATTCATTTGATACTTGTTATTAAGTTGTAGGACATTGCAACAAATAGTTATGATTAAATGTATGAAAGCTAAAATCACTCTTATTAGTACAATAGACAGGAAACTCAGGCCAGCCCTTTGGATGTCTTCAAGGCTGAACCTGTTTAGCATATACAAATAGACTAGTGACTCATAATGAATGAGAAAGTGCCCTCCCCCAAAAACTAGATAACACATTGCTGATCACACAGGAGGTAGTTGCTGTTTTGTCTCAGACGATGATGGAGATGCTGTCTGCCCAGTTCCTGCATGATTTTACAGAGCGAGAGAGTGATATGGAGGGACAAATTTACATGAGAAAGATATGGTAATTGTATCGCTGGCCTGTAACTGTATGTATTAACTGCTTACTTTATGAGTTGTAACCATGTAACTATAGGTATACTGTACATTGTAATATATTGAATTCATATCCTTTTAATAACAAATATATACATCAATGAGCTTTGGAACTCAGATAATGTGTGGGTGTATTGTTTTCTCTTATGGGATGCAGTGTTTTGCTATGTATAGCGCACATTCATGACACATGGTACTAAGAGGTGTAGGCGTTTACAATATATATTAGAGCGGGCACTTAAAATATTTGTTAGAAAGCAATTTGGTATTTACAGATGGGGGCTCGTAAAGGGACATCATGGTCTTAATGATGCACTGTACATTATAAACACAACGCTGTGGTCGATCAGCTTGTGGTGGTCGCATTGTGAAGCTGAGAAAATCATATCTGTGTGTTCTGTTGTGTTATCAGTAAGCCAATGATATGAAAATTCAAGGGACAATGTGTTTCTCATAATATTTAAGATGCTAAAATGTATTTTTATTGTTGCAAAACAAAGTTCAAATAAGTCATATTGTGTTTGATTCAGATTGGATTGTTTATCTGTTAAGTAGATTTAAAAGTACATTTAAAAGTTGCTGCATAGCCTTGATATAGTTTTTTTTTTTAAAACTCAGGCCTAAAATAACTTCTGGTGCTTGTATAATGTGTGATTTCTTTGTGACAAAGGAAGCCGCATGGTTTGTCCTCCACTTTGGACTAACCACATGGCCTGTCCACCATTTTGTGTAAACCTCATGGATGTGGAAGGGGGAGGAGCAGTGGCCATTTTAGGATGGTCGTTTTCTAAATAGCTGATTTTCAGTCTGCTCGGAACAATCAGTTTCCTTTGTCACATCAAGCACCATTTATGAGTTACCAATGCATTTATTTAACACATGCCATAGTCAATTACAAATAGTTTCAATTGGGCCTAGTGAGAGTAAATGGTGAGATAAATGCTTGGCTTGGTGTAAGAAATTGCACACAGATAGAAAAAGGAAAGAAAGGGTTTTTTTTTCTTTTTTCTTCAAAGACTTGTAGAATCTGCTTACTAGGGAGGATAGCTATTGGAATGCAAATTAACCTGTGTAACTGCTTTTTTTTTTTTTTTAGCAGTGAAAAGCAAATAGCTTTGATATGCAAATAAGAGGTAAGGTGTCTCATAGGAGACCAGTGAATGGTACATATATATAATATTATTATAATTATGTGTATATTTATAGCATTGTATGTTCTGCAAGATAGCTATCCAATCTGAATCATATCATTTAAATTATAGATTATTGCAGTCAATATAGATCTGTGTGAAACCGGATACATTTGTTGCTATATAGGTAAATTTGAAATAACAGTATTTAAGGAAGTAAGTGTATAGACACAAACGCAGTTCTGGCATGGTTGTTTAGAAAAAACTGGGTGTTGTGTTAAGTGAGCGATTATAGTTAGTATTGCTCACATTTATAGAGACTGTGTGGTTAGTTGAATTGCGTACGCACATTGGTACACGTGGTACGGAACGTGAGGACAGCGTAAAAAAAAAGTGCACGTGGCGCAAGGCCGCACACGTGGCATAGGGGTACGCACGGTTGCGTTATTACGCAAGCTTGTGTAGGGTTGTGTGCGCATAAAAAAAACCACACAATAGTTAATTTCGGTAAAAGGTGGGATAGTAGCCATGCTACAATAGGACAAAACTACCCGGTTTCTAAAGCAGATTAGTATAAAACTTTTGTTTAAACTGTATTGCCTCTGGGGGCAAAGCTGCCAATCTGAACGAGTGAAAATTTTCTGTACAGAAAAACAAAGTGTATTTGAGTGAGCGAAAGCGGAGTGAGTGAATTTGAACCCCGGAAATCGGGTCCCGTGGTACACCAGGCGAGTGGAGGCTTGGTGGCGTGAGGCGTCTGACTCACGTTAATATAGATTGAAATACGTAAGTCGTGAGGAGACTTGCACAGGAGCATGGTAGGGAATTGTGAATTGTGAACTGTGTGACTAATGTAGTTTTTTTTTATACGCTCCGGCTGAGGTTTCGCAGCTTGTGATTCGCTTCCAGTGGTCGTACGGAAGATAGGTAACAAGTACCTATACGCTGTGCGATTGGACCGCGCGTTTGTGGGTGCGATATATAGCGCAACTTGATACGCCTTTTACGAGCTTTTGCGTAAAATCGCAGTATCATTAGCGCTGTGTACAGAATACGCAAGCGTGATTTGTGTACAAGTGCATAAAGGGAGTTTTCGCTGGTCTCTCTCAGGAAAATCTCCAACGACAGATACTTTATTGGAAAGGGTAAGTTATTCCTAAAAAACTTCCAGTAAATATAGGTCAATTAGGGGCCTTCGCTATCGACAGTGTATGGTAGTACTGGCCAACGTGGGCGTGAGCGGGTGAAGAGCGCTCGGAGTACTTTCACCGTCACCTTATATTGAGTATTTTGGTGTTTGTGGGAAAAGGCCCACAATTATGGGAGCCAGTTGCTCAATTAAGGGACGTTTAGTCAGGGTTCAGGCTGAAGTGCCGCAGCCGAGAGGGTCAGCGAGGTTAATTATGTGTGAAAAATATGGTTCACACACGGAGGCTTTTTGCAATGAATGGTTACGTATGACTGACAACGATAGGGTATCATTCCCTAGGGTGGGCAGCTTTGAACCAGAGGTATTGCAGAACTTAAGGATAAGAATATGTCTGATAAAATCCCGAAAACAAAGGGTCAGACATACAAATTGTTTAAACCTGTGGCAGCAAGAGGGGTTGGTGAGTTTGATCCTAAGGTATTGCAAGTGGTATGTCTAACCAAAGTCATATAAGACAAGAATGGAAATATAAGAACGGTTTGAACTTGTAGCAACAATAAACAAGTAGGAAGAAAAAAAGAGAATGCAAGTACACCGCCTTATGTAGATGTGGAAGCAGTTACGGCCAGCATACAAACTATAGAAAATAATAAAAATATGAAAAATATGACTGTAACCTATATATGTACTAATGAATGTTGAAGTTTTATTTAGGAGGAGAAGGTGACCTGATTGTTTTCAGCCAATTCTCATGCACCCAGAGGAATATCCAACCGGTAAAAGAAGAGCAGTAGCCTGTGGGGGAAGTGGCTGAGACCAGTGGAACAGGTAAGTATGGTATCATTCGTGTACTTATATAGTTAAACCCAAAAATAAAAAAACAAGAAAGTAACGTCAGAAATGGAGAAAAACCTGTCCGCACATTAGTATTTGCCAGTAGGAAAGCGCACAGAGACAAGGTAACCCCCGGGTATTTCTTTCAGTTACCATATAAGAAGTATTCATTCCTAGTAATGCCCCTAGTCAAGATGAGCTCGGAAATGTTTGTTGGACCATGTACAGACCCTTAATACGGGATGAGAAGGATTGAATGAATACTTTGCATGGTCTAGAAGCTTGTTAAACTTTTTTTTTCTTTTTTTGTCTTTTGCAGTAATAGAAAACTCTCCATCTGGATAAGATCACTGGTAAACACTAATTTGGCAAATGGGAGGTGGCTGTCTCTATGCTAATGGACGGGCTCAATAAGGCATTGAGGGTCAGGGTGCAGACTTCTTTGCAAAATTGGAAAGGGGTCACAGTAGCTAATCTTAGAGAGTGTGCTATTGAACATCACAAGAATATTGCTAGGCGCAGAGAACAACAGGTGGAGAGGTTGAGGACGGTAAGTATACTGGCACATACAGGAAAGACCCATCAGCCCAAACCCCAGATCCCTAATGGTCAATAATATGTTACACTTGTAGGAAGGAAGGGCATTTTGCCAGAGATTGTAGGAGTAGTAGAACACATAGTCAATATAGACCCCCTAGACAGAAAACACAAGCCACATTATTAAACACATAGACGGGACCAAGGGACATATAGTAAGGAATCACGAGCCATATAGAAAACACAGATTCGGGCAATGGGAGTAACAGGAACAGTGAAACAATACCCTTTGAGTAGACCTGCAGAGATTACGATAGGGCCCTTGCAAACCAAACATTCTTTTCTGCTGGCTGCATCGGCTCTGACTAATCTACTCGGCAGAGACTTATTGTGTAAAATGCGGTGTGTCATATATTGTACTCCTGAGGGTGTCTTCTTGGATATACCTGAGAACCATGCTCAAGAAGTACAAGATATACTAGACACCCCTCAAAGGCTAATGTCGCATTCTACTGTTCTAGATGCATGTCCATCACAGGTAGAGGAAATTATCTCACAGATACCGGGTTCCCTATGAACTTAGGATGGACAGGACACTGGATTGATGGCTGGGATAGTCCCAATAGCGATACGATAAACACAGAATTGTTTTAAGGGGAGTAGACCAAGTAGAGAATCATTTCCCCGTAGTGCCCAATCCAGTTGTCAAATTTTTATAAAATCTTCACCTACAAACTCATCTGTCACCAACCTCTATTCTGTTTCTCTACAGTTTCCTCTTCATCTTTTGCGTTCACACAGGGTGGTACAATACATGGACCCAAGTACAGTTCAAACTCCACATGCCTAGGTCCTTCAGAGTTCTGCACAAACCCAGTATATCTCAACAGCACGATAACACCAGTATTACTGCAGTGTGCCTTGTCATGCACAAAGGGTGGAGAATGGGAATACTGGTAAAGGGAAATTTTGTATAGACACTGATATGCCTGTTGGTGAATGGCAAACCTGACATTTTCTTTTTAATTTTCTTCTTCCTTCTCTCCTCTAGAGATGTTTCTTTTTTCTTTCTCTAACGTCCTAGTGGATGCTGGGGACTCCGTAAGGACCATGGGGAATAGACGGGCTCAGCAGGAGACAGGGCACTTTAAGAAAGAATTTGGATACTGGTGTGCTCTGGCTCCTCCCTCTATGTCCCTCCTCCAGACCTCAGTTTGAATCTGTGCCCGGACGAGCTGGGTGCTGTTTAGTGAGCTCTCCTGAGCTTGCTATAAGAAAGTATTTTGTTAGGTTTTTTTTTTCAGGGAGCTCTGCTGGCAACAGACTCCCTGCATCGTGGGACTGAGGGGAGAGAAGCAGCCCTACTCTCTGAAGATAGGTCCTGCTTCTTAGGCTACTGGACACCATTAGCTCCAGAGGGATCGTACACAGGATCTCACCCTTTGTCGTCCGATCCCGGAGCCGCGCCGCCGTCCCCCTCGCAGAGCCGGAAGACAGAAGCCGGGTGTAAGAAGCAAGAAGACTTCAACATCGGCGGCAGAAGACTCCAGTCTTCAAACTGAGGTAGCGCACAGCACTGCAGCTGTGCGCCATTGCTCCCACACTAAACCCACATACTCCGGTCACTGTAGGGTGCAGGGCCCAGGGGGGGGGGGGGGGGGGCGCCCTGGGCAGCAATTGGGACCTCTTGGCAAAAGTTGGGCATATATACAGTTGGGCACTGTATATATGCATGAGCCCCCGCCATAATTTTACACAGAAAGGCGAGGCTTCTTCCTCAGCACTCACCAGCACCATTTTCTCTCCACAGCTCCGCTGAGAGGAAGCTCCCCAGGCTCTCCCCTGCAGATTCACGGTAGAAGAGGGTAAAAAGAGAGGGGGGCACATAAATTAGGCGCAAAAACATTATATACAGCAGCTACTGGGTTAACACTAAGTTACTGTGTGATTCCTGGGACATATAGCGCTGGGGTGTGTGCTGGCATACTCTGTCTCTCCAAAGGGCCTTGTGGGGGAACTGTCTTCAAAAAGAGCATCCCTGTGTGTGTGGTGTGTCGGTACGCTTGTGTCGACATGTTTGACGAGGAAGGCTATGTGGAAGCAGAGCAGGGAGCAAATGAATGAGGTGTCTCCGCCGACACCTGATTGGATGGATATGTGGAAGGTTTTAAATGATAATGTTAATTCCTTGCATAAAAGGTTGGATAAAGCTGAAACCTTAGGACAGTCGGGGTCTCAGCCCATGCCTGATCCTATGTCGCAGAGGCCGTCAGGGTCTCAGAAGCGCCCACTATCCCAAATTGTTGACACAGATACCGACACGGATTCTGACTCCAGTGTCGACTATGATGATGCAAAGTTACAGCCTAAATTGGCTAAAGCTATACGTTATATGATTATAGCAATGAAGGAGGTGTTGCACATCACAGAGGAAACCCCAGTCCCTGACAAGAGGGTTCATATGTATGGGGAAAAAAGTAGAGATGAGCGCCTGAAATTTTTCGGGTTTTGTGTTTTGGTTTTGGGTTCGGTTCCGCGGCCGTGTTTTGGGTTCGAACGCGTTTTGGCAAAACCTCACCGAATTTTTTTTGTCGGATTCGGGTGTGTTTTGGATTCGGGTGTTTTTTTCCAAAAACACTAAAAAACAGCTTAAATCATAGAATTTGGGGGTCATTTTGATCCCAAAGTATTATTAACCTCAAAAACCATAATTTACACTCATTTTCAGTCTATTCTGAATACCTCACACCTCACAATATTATTTTTAGTCCTAAAATTTGCACCGAGGTCGCTGTGTGAGTAAGATAAGCGACCCTAGTGGCCGACACAAACACCGGGCCCATCTAGGAGTGGCACTGCAGTGTCACGCAGGATGTCCCTTCCAAAAAACCCTCCCCAAACAGCACATGACGCAAAGAAAAAAAGAGGCGCAATGAGGTAGCTGTGTGAGTAAGATTAGCGACCCTAGTGGCCGACACAAACACCGGGCCCATCTAGGAGTGGCACTGCAGTGTCACGCAGGATGGCCCTTCCAAAAAACCCTCCCCAAACAGCACATGACGCAAAGAAAAAAAGAGGCGCAATGAGGTAGCTGTGTGAGTAAGATTAGCGACCCTAGTGGCCGACACAAACACCGGGCCCATCTAGGAGTGGCACTGCAGTGTCACGCAGGATGGCCCTTCCAAAAAACCCTCCCCAAACAGCACATGACGCAAAGAAAAAAAGAGGCGCAATGAGGTAGCTGACTGTGTGAGTAAGATTAGCGACCCTAGTGGCCGACACAAACACCGGGCCCATCTAGGAGTGGCACTGCAGTGTCACGCAGGATGTCCCTTCCAAAAAACCCTCCCCAATCAGCACATGATGCAAAGAAAAAGAAAAGAAAAAAGAGGTGCAAGATGGAATTGTCCTTGGGCCCTCCCACCCACCCTTATGTTGTATAAACAAAACAGGACATGCACACTTTAACCAACCCATCATTTCAGTGACAGGGTCTGCCACACGACTGTGACTGATATGACGGGTTGGTTTGGACCCCCCCCAAAAAAGAAGCAATTAATCTCTCCTTGCACAAACTGGCTCTACAGAGGCAAGATGTCCACCTCATCTTCACCCTCCGATATATCACCGTGTACATCCCCCTCCTCACAGATTATCAATTCGTCCCCACTGGAATCCACCATCTCAGCTCCCTGTGTACTTTGTGGAGGCAATTGCTGCTGGTCAATGTCTCCGCGGAGGAATTGATTATAATTCATTTTAATGAACATCATCTTCTCCACATTTTCTGGATGTAACCTCGTACGCCGATTGCTGACAAGGTGAGCGGCGGCACTAAACACTCTTTCGGAGTACACACTTGTGGGAGGGCAACTTAGGTAGAATAAAGCCAGTTTGTGCAAGGGCCTCCAAATTGCCTCTTTTTCCTGCCAGTATAAGTACGGACTGTGTGACGTGCCTACTTGGATGCGGTCACTCATATAATCCTCCACCATTCTATCAATGTTGAGAGAATCATATGCAGTGACAGTAGACGACATGTCCGTAATCGTTGTCAGGTCCTTCAGTCCGGACCAGATGTCAGCATCAGCAGTCGCTCCAGACTGCCCTGCATCACCGCCAGCGGGTGGGCTCGGAATTCTGAGCCTTTTCCTCGCACCCCCAGTTGCGGGAGAATGTGAAGGAGGAGATGTTGACAGGTCGCGTTCCGCTTGACTTGACAATTTTGTCACCAGCAGGTCTTTCAACCCCAGCAGACCTGTGTCTGCCGGAAAGAGAGATCCAAGGTAGGCTTTAAATCTAGGATCGAGCACGGTGGCCAAAATGTAGTGCTCTGATTTCAACAGATTGACCACCCGTGAATCCTTGTTAAGCGAATTAAGGGCTGCATCCACAAGTCCCACATGCCTAGCGGAATCGCTCCCTTTTAGCTCCTTCTTCAATGCCTCCAGCTTCTTCTGCAAAAGCCTGATGAGGGGAATGACCTGACTCAGGCTGGCAGTGTCTGAACTGACTTCACGTGTGGCAAGTTCAAAGGGCATCAGAACCTTGCACAACGTTGAAATCATTCTCCACTGCACTTGAGACAGGTGCATTCCATCTCCTATATCGTGCTCAATTGTATAGGCTTGAATGGCCTTTTGCTGCTCCTCCAACCTCTGAAGCATATAGAGGGTTGAATTCCACCTCGTTACCACTTCTTGCTTCAGATGATGGCAGGGCAGGTTCAGTAGTTTTTGGTGGTGCTCCAGTCTTCTGTACGTGGTGCCTGTACGCCGAAAGTGTCCCGCAATTTTTCTGGCCACCGACAGCATCTCTTGCACGCCCCTGTCGTTTTTTAAAAAATTCTGCACCACCAAATTCAAGGTATGTGCAAAACATGGGACGTGCTGGAATTTGCCCATATTTAATGCACACACAATATTGCTGGCGTTGTCCGATGCCACAAATCCACAGGAGAGTCCAATTGGGGTAAGCCATTCCGCGATGATCTTCCTCAGTTGCCGTAAGAGGTTTTCAGCTGTGTGCGTATTCTGGAAAGCGGTGATACAAAGCGTAGCCTGCCTAGGAAAGAGTTGGCGTTTGCGAGATGCTGCTACTGGTGCCGCCGCTGCTGTTCTTGCGGCGGGAGTCCATACATCTACCCAGTGGGCTGTCACAGTCATATAGTCCTGACCCTGCCCTGCTCCACTTGTCCACATGTCCGTGGTTAAGTGGACATTGGGTACAACTGCATTTTTTAGGAGACTGGTGAGTCTTTTTCTGACGTCCGTGTACATTCTCGGTATCGCCTGCCTAGAGAAGTGGAACCTAGATGGTATTTGGTAACGGGGGCACACTGCCTCAATAAATTGTCTAGTTCCCTGTGAACTAACGGCGGATACCGGACGCACGTCTAACACCAACATAGTTGTCAAGGACTCAGTTATCCGCTTTGCAGTAGGATGACTGCTGTGATATTTCATCTTCCTCGCAAAGGACTGTTGAACAGTCAATTGCTTACTGGAAGTAGTAAAAGTGGGCTTACGACTTCCCCTCTGGGATGACCATCGACTCCCAGCGGCAACAACAGCAGCGCCAGCAGCAGTAGGCGTTACACGCAAGGATGCATCGGAGGAATCCCAGGCAGGAGAGGACTCGTCAGACTTGCCAGTGACATGGCCTGCAGGACTATTGGCATTCCTGGGGAAGGAGGAAATTGACACTGAGGGAGTTGGTGGGGTGGTTTGCGTGAGCTTGGTTACAAGAGGAAGGGATTTACTGGTCAGTGGACTGCTTCCGCTGTCACCCAAAGTTTTTGAACTTGTCACTGACTTATTATGAATGCGCTGCAGGTGACGTATAAGGGAGGATGTTCCGAGGTGGTTAACGTCCTTACCCCTACTTATTACAGCTTGACAAAGGGAACACACGGCTTGACACCTGTTGTCCGCATTTCTGGTGAAATACCTCCACACCGAAGAGCTGATTTTTTTGGTATTTTCACCTGGCATGTCAACGGCCATATTCCTCCCACGGACAACAGGTGTCTCCCCGGGTGCCTGACTTAAACAAACCACCTCACCATCAGAATCCTCCTGGTCAATTTCCTCCCCAGCGCCAGCAACACCCATATCCTCCTCATCCTGGTGTACTTCAACACTGACATCTTCAATCTGACTATCAGGAACTGGACTGCGGGTGCTCCTTCCAGCACTTGCAGGGGGCGTGCAAATGGTGGAAGGCGCATGCTCTTCACGTCCAGTGTTGGGAAGGTCAGGCATCGCAACCGACACAATTGGACTCTCCTTGTGGATTTGGGATTTCAAAGAACGCACAGTTCTTTGCGGTGCTTTTGCCAGCTTGAGTCTTTTCAGTTTTCTAGCGAGAGGCTGAGTGCTTCCATCCTCATGTGAAGCTGAACCACTAGCCATGAACATAGGCCAGGGCCTCAGCCGTTCCTTGCCACTCCGTGTGGTAAATGGCATATTGGCAAGTTTACGCTTCTCCTCCGACAATTTTATTTTAGGTTTTGGAGTCCTTTTTTTACTGATATTTGGTGTTTTGGTTTTGACATGCTCTGTACTATGCCATTGGGCATCGGCCTTGGCAGACGACGTTGCTGGCATTTCATCGTCTCGGCCATGACTAGTGGCAGCAGCTTCAGCACGAGGTGGAAGTGGATCTTGATCTTTCCCTAATTTTGGAACCTCAACATTTTTGTTCTCCATATTTTAATAGGCACAACTAAAAGGCACCTCAGGTAAACAATGGAGATGGATGGATTGGATACTAGTATACAATTATGGACGGGCTGCCGAGTGCCGACACAGAGGTAGCCACAGCCGTGAACTACCGCACTGTACTGTGTCTGCTGCTAATATATAGACTGGTTGATAAAGAGATAGTATACTCGTAACTAGTATGTATGTATAAAGAAAGAAAAAAAACCACGGTTAGGTGGTATATACAATTATGGACGGGCTGCCGAGTGCCGACACAGAGGTAGCCACAGCCGTGAACTACCGCACTGTACTGTGTCTGCTGCTAATATATAGACTGGTTGATAAAGAGATAGTATACTCGTAACTAGTATGTATGTATAAAGAAAGAAAAAAAAACCACGGTTAGGTGGTATATACAATTATGGACGGGCTGCTGAGTGCCGACACAGAGGTAGCCACAGCCGTGAACTACCGCACTGTACTGTGTCTGCTGCTAATATATAGACTGGTTGATAAAGAGATAGTATACTCGTAACTAGTATGTATGTATAAAGAAAGAAAAAAAAACCACGGTTAGGTGGTATATACAATTATGGACGGGCTGCCGAGTGCCGACACAGAGGTAGCCACAGCCGTGAACTACCGCACTGTACTGTGTCTGCTGCTAATATATAGACTGGTTGATAAAGAGATAGTATACTCGTAACTAGTATGTATGTATAAAGAAAGAAAAAAAAACCACGGTTAGGTGGTATATACAATTATGGACGGGCTGCCGAGTGCCGACACAGAGGTAGCCACAGCCGTGAACTACCGCACTGTACTGTGTCTGCTGCTAATATATAGACTGGTTGATAAAGAGATAGTATACTCGTAACTAGTATGTATGTATAAAGAAAGAAAAAAAAACCACGGTTAGGTGGTATATACAATTATGGACGGGCTGCCGAGTGCCGACACAGAGGTAGCCACAGCCGTGAACTACCGCACTGTACTGTGTCTGCTGCTAATATATAGACTGGTTGATAAAGAGATAGTATACTCGTAACTAGTATGTATGTATAAAGAAAGAAAAAAAAACCACGGTTAGGTGGTATATACAATTATGGACGGGCTGCCGAGTGCCGACACAGAGGTAGCCACAGCCGTGAACTACCGCACTGTACTGTGTCTGCTGCTAATATATAGACTGGTTGATAAAGAGATAGTATACTCGTAACTAGTATGTATGTATAAAGAAAGAAAAAAAAACCACGGTTAGGTGGTATATACAATTATGGACGGGCTGCCGAGTGCCGACACAGAGGTAGCCACAGCCGTGAACTACCGCACTGTACTGTGTCTGCTGCTAATATATAGACTGGTTGATAAAGAGATAGTATACTCGTAACTAGTATGTATGTATAAAGAAAGAAAAAAAAAACACGGTTAGGTCACTGGTATATACAATTATGGACGGGCTGCCGAGTGCCGACACAGAGGTAGCCACAGCCGTGAACTACCGCACTGTACTGTGTCTGCTGCTAATATATAGACTGGTTGATAAAGAGATAGTATACTCGTAACTAGTATGTATGTATAAAGAAAGAAAAAAAAACCACGGTTAGGTGGTATATACAATTATGGACGGGCTGCCGAGTGCCGACACAGAGGTAGCCACAGCCGTGAACTACCGCACTGTACTGTGTCTGCTGCTAATATATAGACTGGTTGATAAAGAGATAGTATACTCGTAACTAGTATGTATGTATAAAGAAAGAAAAAAAAACCACGGTTAGGTGGTATATACAATTATGGACGGGCTGCCGAGTGCCGACACAGAGGTAGCCACAGCCGTGAACTACCGCACTGTACTGTGTCTGCTGCTAATATATAGACTGGTTGATAAAGAGATAGTATACTCGTAACTAGTATGTATGTATAAAGAAAGAAAAAAAAACCACGGTTAGGTGGTATATACAATTATGGACGGGCTGCCGAGTGCCGACACAGAGGTAGCCACAGCCGTGAACTACCGCACTGTACTGTGTCTGCTGCTAATATATAGACTGGTTGATAAAGAGATAGTATACTCGTAACTAGTATGTATGTATAAAGAAAGAAAAAAAAACCACGGTTAGGTGGTATATACAATTATGGACGGGCTGCCGAGTGCCGACACAGAGGTAGCCACAGCCGTGAACTACCGCACTTTACTGTGTCTGCTGCTAATATATAGACTGGTTGATAAAGAGATAGTATACTCGTAACTAGTATGTATGTATAAAGAAAGAAAAAAAAACCACGGTTAGTTCACTGGTATATACAATTATGGACGGGCTGCCGAGTGCCGACACAGAGGTAGCCACAGCCGTGAACTACCGCACTGTACTGTGTCTGCTGCTAATATAGACTGGTTGATAAAGAGATAGTATACTACTAATATTATATACTGGTGGTCAGGTCACTGGTCACTAGTCACACTGGCAGTGGCACTCCTGCAGCAAAAGTGTGCACTGTTTAATTTTAATATAATATTATGTACTCCTGGCTCCTGCTATAACCTATAACTGGCACTGCAGTAGTGCTCCCCAGTCTCCCCCACAATTATAAGCTGTGTGAGCTGAGCAGTCAGACAGATATATAATATATATAGATGATGCAGCACACTGGCCTGAGCCTGAGCAGTGCACACAGATATGGTATGTGACTGAGTCACTGTGTGCTGTGTATCGCTTTTTTCAGGCAGAGAACGGATTATAAATAAAAGTGGTGGTCACTGGTCACTATCAGCAAAACTCTGCACTGTACACTACTGAGTACTCCTAATGCTCCCCAAAATTAGTAAATCAAGTGTCTCTCTAATCTATTCTAATTCTAAACGGAGAGGACGCCAGCCACGTCCTCTCCCTATCAATCTCAATGCACGTGTGAAAATGGCGGCGACGCGCGGCTCCTTATATAGAATCCGAGTCTCGCGATAGAATCCGAGCCTCGCGAGAATCCGACAGCGTCATGATGACGTTCGGGCGCGCTCGGGTTAACCGAGCAAGGCGGGAAGATCCGAGTCGCTCGGACCCGTGAAAAAAAACATGAAGTTCTGGCGGGTTCGGATTCAGAGAAACCGAACCCGCTCATCTCTAGAAAAAAGGCAGGTGGTGACCTTTCCCCCTTCACATGAGCTAAATGAGTTATGTGAAAAAGCTTGGGAATCTCCAGATAAAAAACTGCAGATTTCCAAACGAATGCTTATGGCATATCCTTTCCCGCCAACGGACAGGCTACGCTGGGAATCCTCCCCTAGGGTGGACAAAGCTCTAACACGCTTATCCAAGAAGGTGGCCCTACCATCACAGGATACGGCCACCCTAAAAGATGCTGCGGATAGAAAGCAAGAGGGTACCCTGAAGTCCATTTATACACATTCAGGTACCTTACTAAGGCCTGCAATTGCATCGGCCTGGGTGTGTAGCGCTGTAGCAGCATGGATGGATACCTTGGACAAGGATACTATATTAATGACCCTGGGGCATATAAAAGACGCTGTCCTGTATATGAGAGATTCTCAAAGAGACATTAGCCTACTGGGCTCTAGAATAAATGCAATGTCGATTTCTGCCAGAAGGGTCCTGTGGACTCGGCAATGGACAGGCGATGCCGACTCAAAAAGGCACATGGAGGTTTCACCTTACAAGGGTGAGGAATTGTTTGGGGAGGGTCTCTCGGACCTGGTCTCCACAGCTACTGCTGGAAAGTCAAATTTTTTGCCATATGTTCCCTCACAACCTAAGAAAGCACCAAAATGTAGTCCTTTCATTCACAAAAAGGCAAGAAAGTCCGAGGTGCGTCCTTTCTTGCCAGAGGCAGGGGCAGAGGAAAGAAGCTGCACAACACAGCTAGTTCCCAGGAACAGAAGTCCTCCCCGGCTTCCACTAAATCCACCGCATGACGCTGGGGCTCCACAGGCGGAGCTAGGCCCGGTGGGGGGCGCGTCTCCGAAATTTCAGCCACAAGTGGGTTCACTCCCAGGTGGATCCCTGGGCAATAGAGATTGTGTCTCAGGGATACAAGCTGGAATTCGAGGAGATGCCCCCTCACCGATACCTCAAATCGGCCCTGCCAGCTTCCCCCTTAGAGAGGGAAATAGTGTTAGCTGCAATTCACAAATTGTATATTCAGCAGGTGGTGGTCAAGGTTCCCTTCCTTCAACAAGGAAAGGGTTATTATTCGACCATGTTTGTGGTACCGAAACCGGACGGTTCGGTCAGACCCATATTGAATTTAAAATCCCTGAACATATACCTGAAAAGGTTCAAGTTCAAGATGGAATCGCTCAGAGCGGTCATCGCAAGCCTGGAAGGGGGGGATTTTATGGTGTCTCTGGACATAAAGGATGCATACCTTCATGTCCCCATTTATCCACCTCATCAGGCGTACCTCAGATTTGTGGTACAGGATTGTCATTACCAATTCCAGACGTTGCCGTTTGGTCTCTCCACGGCACCAAGAATATTTACCAAGGTAATGGCGGAAATGATGGTGCTCCTGCGAAAGCAGGGGGTCACAATTATCCCATACTTGGATGATCTCCTCATAAAGGCGAGGTCCAGAGAGCAGTTGCTGATCAGCGTAGCACGCTCTCGGGAAGTGTTACAACAGCACGGCTGGATTCTAAATATTCCGAAGTCGCAGCTGATCCCTACAACTTGTCTGCCCTTCCTGGGCATGATTCTGGACACAGACCAGAAGAGGGTTTATCTCTCTATGGAGAAGGTTCAGGAGCTCATGACGCTGGTCAGAGACCTATTAAAACCAGAACAGGTGTCGGTGCATCACTGCACGCGAGTCCTGGGAAAGATGGTAGCATCATACGAGGCCATTCCCTTCGGCAGGTTCCATGCGAGGACCTTTCAATGGGATCTGTTGGACAAGTGGCCTGGATCACATCTTCAGATGCATCGGCTGATCACCCTATCCCCCAGGGCCAGGGTGTCTCTCCTGTGGTGGCTGCAGAGTGCTCACCTTCTCGAGGACCGCAGATTTGGCATTCAGGACTGGGTCCTGGTGACCACGGATGCAAGCCTCCGAGGGTGGGGGGCAGTCACACAGGGAAGAAATTTCCAAGGTCTGTGGTCAAGTCATGAGACTTGCCTTCACATCAATATCCTGGAACTAAGGGCCATATACAACGCCCTACGTCAAGCGGAGACCCTGCTTCGCAACCAACCGGTTCTGATTCAGTCAGACAACATCACCGCAGTGGCTCATGTAAACCGCCAAGGCGGCACAAGGAGCAGGGTGGCGATGGCGGAAGCCACCAGAATTCTTCGCTGGGCTGAGAATCACTCAGCAGTGTTCATTCCGGGAGTGGACAACTGGGAAGCAGACTTCCTCAGCAGGCACGACCTCCACCCGGGAGAGTGGGAACTTCATCAAGAAGTCTTCACGCAGATTGTAAGTTGGTGGGAACTGCCACAGGTGGACATGATGGCATCCTGCCTCAACAAAAAGCTACAGAGGTATTGCGCCAGGTCAAGAAACCCTAAGGCGATAGCTGTAGACGCACTAGTGACACCGTGGGTGTTCATGTCGGTTTATGTATTTCCTCCTCTTCCTCTCATACCCAAGGTGCTGAGAATCATAAGAAAAAGAGGAGTGAGAACAATACTCATTGTTCCGGATTGGCCAAGAAGGACTTGGTATCCAGATCTGCAAGAAATGCGCACAGAGGACCCATGGCCTCTGCCTCTAAGACAGGACTTGTTGCAACAGGGGCCCTGTCTGTTCCAAGACTTACCGTGGCTGCGTTTGACGGCATGGCGGTTGAACGCCGGATTCTAGCAGAAAAAGGCATTCCGGATGAAGTTATTCCTACGCTGATAAAGGCTAGGAAGGACGTGACGGCTAAACATTATCACCATATATGGCGAAAATATGTTGCTTGGTGTGAGGCCAGGAATGCCCCCATGGAGGAATTCCAGCTGGGCCGTTTCCTTCACTTCCTACAGGCGGGAGTGACTTTGGGCCTAAAATTGGGTTCCATTAAGGTCCAGATTTCGGCCCTGTTTATTTTCTTTCAAAAAGAACTGGCTTCTCTGCCTGAAGTGCAGACGTTTGTAAAGGGAGTGCTGCATATTCAGCCTCCTTTTGTGCCTCCAGTGGCACCTTGGGATCTGAACGTGGTGTTGAGTTTCCTGAAGTCACACTGGTTTGAACCACTTAAATCCGTGGAGTTAAAATATCTCACGTGGAAGGTGGTCATGCTATTAGCCTTGTCTTCGGCTAGGCGTGTGTCAGAATTAGCGGCTTAATCACATAAAAGCCCCTATCTGGTTTTCCATATGGACAGAGCAGAATTGAGGACCCGTCCACAATTTCTGCCTAAGGTGGTGTCATCTTTTCATATGAACCAACCTATTGTGGTGCCTGTGGCTACTCGTGACTTGGAGGATTCCGAGTTACTAGATGTGGTCAGGGCTTTGAAGGTTTATGTAGTCAGAACGGCTAGAGTCAGGAAAACTGAGTCGCTGTTTATCCTGTATGCACCCAACAAGCTGGGTGCTCCTGTTTCAAAGCAGACTATTGCTCGCTGGATCTGTAGCACGATTCAGCAGGCTCATTCTGCACCAGGATTGCCGCTGCCAAAATCCGTAAAGGCCCACTCCACAAGGAAGGTGGGCCTTTCTTGGGCGGCTGCCCGAGGGGTCTCGGCATTACAGCTTTGCCGAGCAGCTACTTGGTCAGGTTCAAACACTTTTGCAAAGTTCTACAAGTTTGATACCCTGGCTGAGGAGGACCTTGTGTTTGCTCATTCGGTGCTGCAGAGTCATCCGCACTCTCCCGCCCGTTTGGGAGCTTTGGTATAATCCCCATGGTCCTTACGGAGTCCCCAGCATCCACTAGGACGTTAGAGAAAATAAGATTTTACTTACCGGTAAATCTATTTCTCGTAGTCCGTCGTGGATGCTGGGCGCCCGTCCCAAGTGCGAACTTCTTCTGCAATACGTGTATATAGTTATTGCTTGCATAAGGGTTATGTTATGGTGCATCAGGGTTGATCTGGTGCTCTGTTGTTGTTCATACTGTTAACTGGGTAAGTTTATCACAAGTTATACGGTGTGATTGGTGTGGCTGGTATGAGTCTTGCCCTGGATTCCAGAATCCTTTCCTTGTACTGTCAGCTCTTCCGGGCACAGTTTCCTTAACTGAGGTCTGGAGGAGGGACATAGAGGGAGGAGCCAGAGCACACCAGTATCCAAATTCTTTCTTAAAGTACCCTGTCTCCTGCGGAGCCCGTCTATTCCCCATGGTCCTTACGGAGTCCCCAGCATCCACTACGGACTATGAGAAATAGATTTACCGGTAAGTAAAATCTTTTTTTTTTTTCTTTTTTGAGTTATGCTCATGATACTCTACATTGCAAACACACGATAGTAAATTAAAATGAAAAATTTGTGTTACCTACAGGAAAAGGCAGTCTGGAGGACAAAGGGGTATGGCCAGGAGTCCTCAGGACTGTGGACAGGTGGACACAGTAAGCCAGTAGCCCCCAGAGCATACCTTCCAAGTCTAGCTGAGGTGGCACACTGTCTGACTCATCTAGGCAAAGAGGGTATGTGCAGGCTGATGAGAGCCTACTGGTGTGCGCCAGGATTCTATTCTCATGCAGGTAAGAGAGCAATGACCTGTCTTACTTGCTTGAGGAAGAATATTGGTAAGGCAATACCAACAGAGCCATCCCATATCCCTCCTGCAGACGAATCTATTCAGGAAATACAAATCGACTTCGTACAGTTAACACCCTTTAGGAATTATTGTTATGTATTGGTGTGCACTGATGTTTTCTCAAACTGGGTAGAGGCATTTCCTGCCACCACGGATGCTGCTGTGTTTACCGCAAAGAAAAATTGCGCAGAAATTTGTGTGTAGATAATGGTACCCCTAGAAGTAGGAGTAAAGCTTGAAATTGTACCATTGTGATCATAGATACTGCCACTAGTATTATGTATCATCAGAACCACTCCCAGATCTTCGCTCAACGAATCACCCTCTTCGAAATTTGTTTTGGTTTTGGTATTTGTGTCTTTTTTATTTGGGTTGTTTTTGGAAGACAACCTCATGTCATTATTGATCCGCACAATGATCAGAAATACACCAATGAGGTGACAGTACAGTACCTTATTGAGATGAGCCAGCATTTGAGAACTTCACAAAAGAACTTGAAACTGTTGATTGCTGGTATGCCAAATACTAACTGTCTTGATTGTGAACCAAGAGACTGTGTGATTGTTCTTACGCTCAGGTTGCCTAATAGACAGGTGGGAAGGACCATACCAAGTTTTGTTGACAGCACTATCCCAGTGAAAGTAGCCAAGAGAGGGACTTGGGTCCACGATTCCCATTGCAGGAAAGTCGGTAGTCCGGAAGGAACTCGTAAATGGAGTGAGATCGCAAAAGTATCACCAGAGACTCTGTTCCGTGAAGACTGAGAGGCGGCACTGTTGAACACTACCTGAGCGTACTAAAGGATTGCAGAAAGACCAGTCATTGTAATTGATTTGTTATGAACAAGAGTTGTTTTGTTCTATTTCTCTTTTCTCTCTTTCCCGCTGACAAACATTTTTTTTTTCAGGACATTCTATTTTTGCGAGGTTTTTTATGAGTAGTCGAGTGTGGGACTGGAACTGGTTCTGGAGGAAGGAGTGATTTCCTTATAGGATCCCAGGATTAGCCAATCAGTTTGTTAAAGTCAGAGAAAAATCAAAGGTCTAGTAGTTATGGAGTTCGGAGGTAATCAGGAACAATCAGACATAGGCTATTCACACATTGCAGTTAAAGAGCTCATTAACATATGTGGAAGAAAGGTTTATGAGTGGCTCTCCCCGAACTCCGAAGGTTTATGTTATTTAGGAAGGACACTACTTATAACCCTTGTTCAATGTTTAAACAGACCTAGCATACGTTCCAGAAATGGAAACAATGTTCAGAAAATGATAGGAATATGTAGATCATGAAAAATGTTTGTCACTTTCACGATTTGTTTGGATCTTCTTCATCTACCCAGCAGAACCTCAATCGAATCCAAACATCAGTGTACAAACACGTAGGTACATGTATGTGTGAAATGTTCGTCGCAAATCAGACATTATAGGCCAAAGCACTGTCCCAGCATACTCTATAGGTTGAATGTTGTCCCACACCCAACCATTGGTCCCGTGACCGCCGAGTGCATATAGAGGATGTCTCGTCCTCCTCCCTGTCTTCTCCAAATAGAGTCAAGTGTCTGATTTGCAAAATGAATACATACTTGTGTCTAGGTCACCGATTATTGTATGAAATATTTTTTTTTCTTATGATAATTGATGGCAGTTATTGTTTACTGCCAAAGGGTGGACTGTCGAAGTCAAAAATATTACATAGAAAGAACATACAACCTCTACACATTATAAGTCGCTATACTTGCAAATACGCGCAGCGAGCACAGCAATATATGGTAACACACGCATTTACACGGACATGCCACAGAGATGGTTTTGACACTTATTTCATACAGTACATAATTATAATAATATCAAGCGCCAGACATCATGATGATTTAAAATTATATAAGGAAGTAATGTCATGTATGTGTATTTGAACGAAGCAAGATACACCTGTCATATTTGGTATTTAAGCAACCAGATTAATGTGTAGATTAATTTGATACTTGTTATTAAGTTGTAGGACATTGCAACAAATAGTTATGATTAAATGTATGAAAGCTAAAATCACTCTTATTAGTACAATGGACAGAAAACTCAGGCCATCCCTTTGGATGTCTTCAAGGCTGAACCTGTTTAGCATATACAAATAGACTAGTGACTCATCATGAATGAGAAAGTGCCCTCCCCCAAAAACTAGATAACACATTGCTGATCACACATGGAGATGCTGTCTGCCCAGTTCCTGCATGATTTTACAGAGAGAGAGAGAGAGAGTGTGATATGGAGGGACAAATTTATATGAGAAAGATATGGTAATTGTATCGCTGGCCTGTAACTGTATGTATTAACTGCTTACTGTATGAGTTGTAACCATGTAACTATAGGTATACTGTACATTGTAATATATTGAATCCTTATCCTTTTAATAACAAATATACATCAATGAGCTTTGGAACTCAGATAATGTGTGGGTGTATTGTTTTCTCTTATAGGATGCAGTGTTTTGCTATGTATAGTGCGCATTCATGACACATGGTACTAAGAGGTGTAGGCGTTTACAATATATATTAGAGCGGGCATTTTAAATATTTGTTAGAAAGCAATTTGGTATTTACAGTGCGATCAACTCGGAATGACCTCCTTAGTCTGCGACCTGGCTAAGCTTGGCTTTAGCGGTAAGGGCGCCGTGTGCTGGTTCTATCCTCTCTCTGTGTCTCTCAGGAAGGGATCTTTGTGGGTTAATTGTGCTTTTAACCTTTTCCTGTGTGTGTGCTGTCACTGCTGCAGTATGTCAGGCAAAGAGTGTGTTTCATGTAAGGCACAGTGTTCCTCTTCTCCAGGGGGTTCACTAGTGTGTACTCAGTGTAGTATCCCTTCTCAGGCTGGTGGGGCAGAGCCAGCATGGCTGGACTCCATTACGGGGATGATTTCCACCATCTCTACTAAATTATCTCGTAATGAGAAAGAGACGTAATATTTAAGGCATTGTATGGCTAAATTTATGCAAAAGGGCTCAGTACTCAGACCAGCATCTCAGTCCTCTACCATTTATCCACAAAAACATACTTTGGCCCATATTCTGCATTCTGACTCTGATAATGAAGGGTCAGAAATGGAGGAAGGTGAGGTGGACATAGAGGTAGGGGAGGGTCCTCTGTCGCAGGGTGTAGAGGCTCTCATAGATTCTATCAGAGAAGTCCTAAATATCCCTGATAAGGTGACAGAGGAGTATAAGGAATCTTACTTTAATATAAAGATAAAATCCGCGGCCACTTTTCCCATAGCTAAGGACCTAAATACCCTGTTTGAAGAACCGTGGGTTAATCCAGGTAAGAAATTTAAAATTCCCAGGCGTATTATTATCATCTTTTGCACCTGAGAATAGGAAAAAATGGGAAAATCCACGATAGGGGATACATCAGTCTCCAGGCTCACACGTAAAATAGTATTACCTGTTCCTGGTGCAGCCTCCATAAAGGATACAGCTGATCGTAAGATTGAGACTACACTCAAATCTTTGTATACAGCTGCTGGGGTGTCCCAAAGACCCACTATAGCATGTGGGTGGCTTACTCGAGCCAATGCTAAATGGTCTGGTAATTTAATTGAGGGGTTAGACACCTTAACTCAAGAGGAAATTGTGTTACTCCTGCAGCACATACAAGACTCTGCAAACTTTATGGTGGAAGCCATTAAAGAGATAGGTTTGCTTAATGCACGGACTACAGCTAAGTCAGTGTCGGCACACGGGATTATGGCTAGGTCAGTGGACTGCTGATGCGTACTCCAAAAGAGGTGTGGAAGGCCTGCCATTCACAGGTGAGTACTTATTTGGCGATGAACTCGACAAGTGGATCTCACGAGCTACTGCGGGTAAGTCCACTTATCTACCTTCTGCAGTTCTGCCAGCCAGAAAGGCCTACTCAGGACCTAATTTACAGTCCTTTTGGACTGCCAAGTTTAGGGGCAAGGACAGAGGTTCTTCTACCACCGCCAGAGATACTAGAGGTAAACTACGCAAACCAGCGACTGCTAGTTCACAGGAACAGAGCTCAGGTTCTGCCTCCTCAAAACTGGAGAGACAGGAAGGGGGGGGGGGGGGCTACATTTCTTCAGTCAAACCTGGATAAGATCTTGCCAGGATCCCTGGGTCATAGACCTTATATCCCAGGGCTACAGGCTGGAGTTCCAGGATCTCCCACCTCACAGATTCTTCAAATCAGGCTTACCAGTTTCACAAGAAGCAAGCGTAACCTTACAAGAAGCCATTCAAAAACTGTTACAAACCCAGGTCATTGTTCCAGTTCCACCTCATCTACAAAACAAGGGATACTATTCCAGCTTGTTTGTAGTCCCGAAATAAGACGGTTCGGTAAGACCGATTCTTAATCTCAAGTCATTGAACCCATACTTACGAGTGTTCAAGTTCAAGATGGAGTCTCTGAGAGTGGTTATCTCAGGTCTGGAAGAGGGGGAATTCCTAGTGTTTCTGGATGTCAAGGATGCGTATCTTCACATTCCGATCTGGCCCCTCATCAGGCTTATCTATGGTTTGCACTGCAGGACTGTCACTACCGGTTTCAGGTCCTGCTATTTGATCTCTCCACGGCACCGAGGGTGTTCACCAAAGTGATGGCAGAGATGATGATGTTACTCTGAAGACAGGGTGTAAACGTAATTCCTTACCTGGACAATCTTCTGATAAAGGCTGCGTCCAGGGAACAGTTGTTGGAAAACATTGGTCTCACGACCAGAATACTCCTGGATTCTGAACCTACCAAAATCTCACCTAGAACCAACGCAGAAAGCTTCATTTCCTGGGAATGATACTGGACACAGAGTCTCAGAGAGTGTTCCTTCCCTTGGAAAAGGCAATGGTGATCCAGTCGATGGTTCGGGTTGTCTTGAAGCCGAACGGAATCTCACTACATCTGTGCCTCCACCTTCTGGGGAAAATGGTGGCTTCCTACGAAACAATTCAGTACAGAAGGTTTCATGTGAGGGCCTTCCAGCTGGATCTGTTGGACAAATGGTCAGGATCGCATTGATAATGCTGATTTATCAACAGGAATTAAAAGCTATACCTTATACACACTTTAAATACACTTTACCATGGAGCCGCTGCGGCCGTTAAACTTAATACACACTCTATGCACCTTTTACGCTGTTAGCGTACAGAGACCCGTACCGTGTACGGACTTTGCGTACAAACGCCGCGCTGACGGTACAAAGTACACACAGCGCGTACACACCCAATGAATACACTTTAAACCTTATACAGCAATGCAATGCGATACTAATACACTTTAAACCTTAGCAGGGAAAGGAAGACACGACACCAGTCTGTAGTTAAACCACTGGGTTCCGACACCACAGCGTATTATTGCTGGAAGGGGGTTACAATACAAACAATACAATACAACAGAATAATGGCTACAATCAATGGTACATACGTGAGTGGATTTGCCGCGCTACCCAGATCTGGTCCTCGGTCATCTGATAGATAACTTTGTGAGTCTTGTGTCAGACCAGGCCTGCAGCAGGCTCTCTTTATACAATTCTTCCAAAACTTAACACAATGGATACTATAATCTCTTTGTCCATTGGACACAGGGATGGTCATTTACTGTACAGGAGAGGTCATAGGTCCGTTTGAATAGGTGGGCGATGTCTGTTCCAACTGCTCTTGTGGGTGGTCTCCTCTGGATTCCCGCCGCATACATAATGTACAGTAATACAGTTTATATCTATATTCTGCTCCTGCACATAACTATCCGCAGGAACATGCGATCTTCCTCAAACTAACACCGGAATATTACCCTTAAAATACCCTACAGCTGGATACCAAACACCACCTTATAACCTTGTTCTGTCCCCTCCTATCCTGTAAAGGTGAATCCCTTTGTTCTAAAACCATTTAAACTGCTGTAACTTGCTGCTGTGGTGCAGGGAGGCTATGTGTAAAATGTGCACTATTTGGATTAAATATGTAATGTGTTTTGATGGCTTTTCCATGTGTTCACAAACTCTACCATAAATACTCATACCACGCGCTAATACGCAGGTCCGCGGGAGCGACCATACGCAAATTGCGAATATGCGCACGCACGGCAGAGCAAGTACGCGCACGGAGGCCATCTGTGTGTAGCTTGGACGTAATGTATGTACTGCAATATTTTTCAAGTTTGACAGTCCACCCTTTGGCAGTCACCAATAACTGCCACTATCTAATCACTAAACAGAAAAATATCAATACAGTATCTACAGAAACTTGGATGATCGGGGAGAGTTGTAGGTGGGAAATGTATGACCTAGTGGGATAGTAAAAAGCATGTATGTATGAATCCATGTCTGAGGGGCATGTATCATCGTGCCGTATATGTTCTAAATAAGCTTTGAGGTATTGCGAAGTATACATTAAATCCTTCTTATCCCGTATTAAGGGTCTGTAAGTGTGCCAACAAACACTACCGAGCTCTTTTCAGCTTCTTGTTG
Organism: Pseudophryne corroboree; assembly: GCF_028390025.1. Classification (NCBI taxonomy): domain Eukaryota; kingdom Metazoa; phylum Chordata; class Amphibia; order Anura; family Myobatrachidae; genus Pseudophryne; species Pseudophryne corroboree. The sequence goes on from NC_086452.1 coordinate 366,737,974, forward strand.
CAACAAATGGGGAGCACATTTTGTTGATGATACATGAAGGGGGAAACATATGTGAGTGCTAGTATATGTGGATTAGAGATGAGCGGGTTCGGTTCCTCTGAATCCGAACCCGCCCGAACTTCAGGTTTTTTTACACGGGTCCGAGCAGGCTCGGATCTTCCCGCCTTGCTCGGCTAACCCGAGCGCGCCCGAACGTCATCATCACGCTGTCGGATTCTCGCGAGGCTCGGATTCTATCGCGAGACTCGGATTCTATATAAGGAGCCGCGCGTCGCCGCCATTTTCACACGTGCATTGAGAGTCATAGGGAGAGGACATGGCTGGCGTCCTCTCCGTTTAGAGAAGAGAGAGACACAGTATTTTGGGGAGCATTATTAGGAGGAGTACTACTATACTGTATACTACTATACTACTTGCTGAAGTGATATTTATAGATTAGATAGTGTGACTGTAAGTGTATTATCTGACTTGTGGGGGAGACACTGACAGTGGGGAGCAGTTAGAGTCTGAGAGCAGGACTCAGGAGTACATATAACGTACAGTGCACACTTTTGCTGCCAGAGTCAGTGCCACACTGCCATTGTTGTGACCACTCTGACCACCAGTATAATAATATATTTTGTGATTGTCTGCTTAGGCCTCGGAGTACTAGTTGCAAGTTGCAACGTGACCTGAAGTGACCACCAGTTTAATAATCAATCACCACCAGTTTAATATATATATAATATATATATATATATATATATAATATTGTATACCACCTACCCGTGTTTTTTTTTTTTCATTCTTCTTTATACATACTACTATAGTAGCTTACTGTAGCAGTCTGCGGTGCTGTGCTGACCTGACAGTGTCCAGCAGGTCCGTCATCAGTCATTACATAAATATATATAGTACCTGTCCGGCTGCAGTACTAGTGATATTATATTGATTTCATCTCATTATCAATAATTTATCATCCAGTCTAGACTCTATATTAGCAGCAGACACAGTACGTTAGTCCACGGCTGTAGCTACCTCTGTGTCGGCACTCGGCAGTCCATCCATAATTGTATACCACCTACCCGTGGTTTTTTTTTTTCTTTCTTCTTTGTACATACTACTATAGTATAGTAGCTTACTGTAGCAGTCTGCGGTGCTGCTGAGCTGACAGTGTCCAGCAGGTTTGTCATCAGTCATCATTACCTAATAAATATATTATCTACCTGTCCGGCTGCAGTACTAGTGATATTATATATACATACATATATATATTGATTTCATCTCATTATCAATCATCCAGTCTATATTAGCAGCAGACACAGTACGTTAGTCCACGGCTGTAGCTACCTCTGTGTCGGCACTCGGCAGTCCATCCATAATTGTATACCACCTACCCGTGGTTTTTTTTTTTCTTTCTTCTTTGTACATACTACTATAGTATAGTAGCTTACTGTAGCAGTCTGCGGTGCTGCTGAGCTGACAGTGTCCAGCAGGTCCGTCATCAGTCATCATTACCTAATAAATATATTATCTACCTGTCCGGCTGCAGTACTAGTGATATTATATATACATACATATATATATTGATTTCATCTCATTATCAATCATCCAGTCTATATTAGCAGCAGACACAGTACGTTAGTCCATGGCTGTAGCTACCTCTGTGTCGGCACTCGGCAGTCCATCCATAATTGTATACCACCTACCCGTGGTTTTTTTTTTTTCTTTCTTCTTTGTACATACTACTATAGTATAGTAGCTTACTGTAGCAGTCTGCGGTGCTGCTGAGCTGACAGTGTCCAGCAGGTCCGTCATCACTCATCATTACCTAATAAATATATTATCTACCTGTCCGGCTGCAGTACTAGTGATATTATATATACATACATATATATATATTGATTTCATCTCATTATCAATCATCCAGTCTATATTAGCAGCAGACACAGTACGTTAGTCCACGGCTGTAGCTACCTCTGTGTCGGCACTCGGCAGTCCATCCATAATTGTATACCACCTACCCGTGGTTTTTTTTTTCTTTCTTCTTTGTACATACTACTATAGTATAGTAGCTTACTGTAGCAGTCTGCGGTGCTGCTGAGCTGACAGTGTCCAGCAAGTCCGTCATCAGTCATCATTACCTAATAAATATATTATCTACCTGTCCGGCTGCAGTACTAGTGATATTATATATACATACATATATATATATATATTGATTTCATCTCATTATCATCCAGTCTATATTAGCAGCAGACACAGTACGGTAGTCCACGGCTGTAGCTACCTCTGTGTCGGCACTCGGCAGTCCATCCATAATTGTATACCACCTACCCGTGGTTTTTTTTTTCTTTCTTCTTTGTACATACTACTATAGTATAGTAGCTTACTGTAGCAGTCTGCGGTGCTGCTGAGCTGACAGTGTCCAGCAGGTCCGTCATCAGTCATCATTACCTAATAAATATATTATCTACCTGTCCGGCTGCAGTACTAGTGATATTATATATACATACATATATATATATTGATTTCATCTCATTATCATCCAGTCTATATTAGCAGCAGACACAGTACGTTAGTCCACGGCTGTAGCTACCTCTGTGTCGGCACTCGGCAGTCCATCCATAAGTATACTAGTATCCATCCATCTCCATTGTTTACCTGAGGTGCCTTTTAGTTGTGCCTATTAAAATATGGAGAACAAAAATGTTGAGGTTCCAAAATTAGGGAAAGATCAAGATCCACTTCCACCTCGTGCTGAAGCTGCTGCCACTAGTCATGGCCGAGACGATGAAATGCCAGCAACGTCGTCTGCCAAGGCCGATGCCCAATGTCATAGTACAGAGCATGTCAAATCCAAAACACCAAATATCAGTAAAAAAAGGACTCCAAAACCTAAAATAAAATTGTCGGAGGAGAAGCGTAAACTTGCCAATATGCCATTTACCACACGGAGTGGCAAGGAACGGCTGAGGCCCTGGCCTATGTTCATGGCTAGTGGTTCAGCTTCACATGAGGATGGAAGCACTCAGCCTCTCGCTAGAAAACTGAAAAGACTCAAGCTGGCAAAAGCACCGCAAAGAACTGTGCGTTCTTCGAAATCCCAAATCCACAAGGAGAGTCCAATTGTGTCGGTTGCGATGCCTGACCTTCCCAACACTGGACGTGAAGAGCATGCGCTTTCCACCATTTGCACGCCCCCTGCAAGTGCTGGAAGGAGCACCCGCAGTCCAGTTCCTGATAGTCAGATTGAAGATGTCAGTGTTGAAGTACACCAGGATGAGGAGGATATGGGTGTTGCTAGCGCTGGGGAGGAAATTGACCAGGAGGATTCTGATGGTGAGGTGGTTGGTTTAAGTCAGGCACCCGGGGAGACACCTGTTGTCCGTGGGAGGAATATGGCCGTTGACATGCCTGGTGAAAATACCAAAAAAATCAGCTCTTCAGTGTGGAGGTATTTCAACAGAAAAGCGGACAACAGGTGTCAAGCCGTGTGTTGCCTTTGTCAAGCTGTAATAAGTAGGGGTAAGGACGTTAACCACCTCGGAACATCCTCCCTTATACGTCACCTGCAGCGCATTCATAATAAGTCAGTGACAAGTTCAAAAACTTTGGGTGACAGCGGAAGCAGTCCACTGACCAGTAAATCCCTTCCTCTTGTAACCAAGCTCCTGCAAACCACACCACCAACTCCCTCAGTGTCAATTTCCACCTTTCACAGGAAAGCCAATAGTCCTGCAGGCCATGTCACTGGCAAGTCTGACGAGTCCTCTCCTGCCTGGGATTCCTCCGATGCATCCTTGAGTGTAACGCCTACTGCTGCTGGCGCTGCTGTTGTTGCTGCTGGGAGTCGATGGTCATCCCAGAGGGGAAGTCGGAAGACCACTTGTACTACTTCCAGTAAGCAATTGACTGTCCAACAGTCCTTTGCGAGGAAGATGAAATATCACAGCAGTCATCCTGCTGCAAAGCGGATAACTGAGGCCTTGACAACTATGTTGGTGTTAGACGTGCGTCCGGTATCCGCCGTTAGTTCACAGGGAACTACACAATTTCTTGAGGTAGTGTGCCCCCGTTACCAAATACCATCTAGGTTCCACTTCTCTAGGCAGGCGATACCGAAAATGTACACAGACCTCAGAAAAAGACTCACCAGTGTCCTAAAAAATGCAGCTGTACCCAATGTCCACTTAACCACGGACATGTGGACAAGTGGAGCAGGGCAGGGACAGGACTATATGACTGTGACAGCCCACTGGGTAGATGTATGGACTCCCGCCGCAAGAACAGCAGTGGCGGCACCAGTAGCAGCATCTCGCAAACGCCAACTCTTTCCTAGGCAGGCTACGCTTTGTATCACCGCTTTCCAGAATACGCACACAGCTGAAAACCTCTTACGGCAACTGAGGAAGATCATCGCGGAATGGCTTACCCCAATTGGACTCTCCTGTGGATTTGTGGCATCGGACAACGCCAGCAATATTGTGTGTACATTAAATATGGGCAAATTCCAGCACGTCCCATGTTTTGCACATACCTTGAATTTGGTGGTGCAGAATTTTTATAAAAACGACAGGGGCGTGCAAGAGATGCTGTCGGTGGCCAGAAGAATTGCGGGACACTTTCGGCGTACAGGCACCACGTACAGAAGACTGGAGCACCACCAAAAACTACTGAACCTGCCCTGCCATCATCTGAAGCAAGAAGTGGTAACGAGGTGGAATTCAACCCTCTATATGCTTCAGAGGTTGGAGGAGCAGCAAAAGGCCATTCAAGCCTATACAATTGAGCACGATATAGGAGGTGGAATGCACCTGTCTCAAGCGCAGTGGAGAATGATTTCAACGTTGTGCAAGGTTCTGATGCCCTTTGAACTTGCCACACGTGAAGTCAGTTCAGACACTGCCAGCCTGAGTCAGGTCATTCCCCTCATCAGGCTTTTGCAGAAGAAGCTGGAGACATTGAAGGAGGAGCTAACACGGAGCGATTCCGCTAGGCATGTGGGACTTGTGGATGGAGCCCTTAATTCGCTTAACAAGGATTCACGGGTGGTCAATCTGTTGAAATCAGAGCACTACATTTTGGCCACCGTGCTCGATCCTAGATTTAAAGCCTACCTTGGATCTCTCTTTCCGGCAGACACAAGTCTGCTGGGGTTGAAAGACCTGCTGGTGAGAAAATTGTCAAGTCAAGCGGAACGCGACCTGTCAACATCTCCTCCTTCACATTCTCCCGCAACTGGGGGTGCGAGGAAAAGGCTCAGAATTCCGAGCCCACCCGCTGGTGGTGATGCAGGGCAGTCTGGAGCGACTGCTGATGCTGACATCTGGTCCGGACTGAAGGACCTGACAACGATTACGGACATGTCGTCTACTGTCACTGCATATGATTCTCTCACCATTGAAAGAATGGTGGAGGATTATATGAGTGACCGCATCCAAGTAGGCACGTCACACAGTCCGTACTTATACTGGCAGGAAAAAGAGGCAATTTGGAGGCCCTTGCACAAACTGGCTTTATTCTACCTAAGTTGCCCTCCCACAAGTGTGTACTCCGAAAGAGTGTTTAGTGCCGCCGCTCACCTTGTCAGCAATCGGCGTACGAGGTTACATCCAGAAAATGTGGAGAAGATGATGTTCATTAAAATGAATTATAATCAATTCCTCCGTGGAGACATTGACCAGCAGCAATTGCCTCCACAAAGTACACAGGGAGCTGAGATGGTGGATTCCAGTGGGGACAAATTGATAATCTGTGAGGAGGGGGATGTACACGGTGATATATCGGAGGATGATGATGAGGTGGACATCTTGCCTCTGTAGAGCCAGTTTGTGCAAGGAGAGATTAATTGCTTCTTTTTTGGTGGGGGTCCAAACCAACCCGTCATTTCAGTCACAGTCGTGTGGCAGACCCTGTCACTGAAATGATGGGTTGGTTAAAGTGTGCATGTCCTGTTTATACAACATAAGGGTGGGTGGGAGGGCCCAAGGACAATTCCATCTTGCACCTCTTTTTTCTTTAATTTTTCTTTGCGTCATGTGCTGTTTGTGGAATGTTTTTTGGAAGGGCCATCCTGCGTGACACTGCAGTGCCACTCCTAGATGGGCCCGGTGTTTGTGTCGGCCACTAGGGTCGCTTATCTTACTCACACAGCTACCTCATTGCGCCTCTTTTTTTCTTTGCGTCATGTGCTGTTTGGGGAGGGTTTTTTGGAAGGGCCATCCTGCGTGACACTGCAGTGCCACTCCTAGATGGGCCCGGTGTTTGTGTCGGCCACTAGGGTCGCTTATCTTACTCACACAGCTACCTCATTGCGCCTCTTTTTTTCTTTGCGTCATGTGCTGTTTGGGGAGGGTTTTTTGGAAGGGCCATCCTGCGTGACACTGCAGTGCCACTCCTAGATGGGCACGGTGTTTGTGTCGGCCACTAGGGTCGCTTATCTTACTCACACAGCTACCTCATTGCGCCTCTTTTTTTCTTTGCGTCATGTGCTGTTTGGGGAGGGTTTTTTGGAAGGGCCATCCTGCGTGACACTGCAGTGCCACTCCTAGATGGGCACGGTGTTTGTGTCGGCCACTAGGGTCGCTTATCTTACTCACACAGCTACCTCATTGCGCCTCTTTTTTTCTTTGCGTCATGTGCTGTTTGGGGAGGGTTTTTTGGAAGGGCCATCCTGCGTGACACTGCAGTGCCACTCCTAGATGGGCACGGTGTTTGTGTCGGCCACTAGGGTCGCTTATCTTACTCACACAGCTACCTCATTGCGCCTCTTTTTTTCTTTGCGTCATGTGCTGTTTGGGGAGGGTTTTTTGGAAGGGCCATCCTGCGTGACACTGCAGTGCCACTCCTAGATGGGCACGGTGTTTGTGTCGGCCACTAGGGTCGCTTATCTTACTCACACAGCTACCTCATTGCGCCTCTTTTTTTCTTTGCGTCATGTGCTGTTTGGGGAGGGTTTTTTGGAAGGGCCATCCTGCGTGACACTGCAGTGCCACTCCTAGATGGGCCCGGTGTTTGTGTCGGCCACTAGGGTCGCTTATCTTACTCACACAGCTACCTCATTGCGCCTCTTTTTTTCTTTGCGTCATGTGCTGTTTGGGGAGGGTTTTTTGGAAGGGCCATCCTGCGTGACACTGCAGTGCCACTCCTAGATGGGCCCGGTGTTTGTGTCGGCCACTAGGGTCGCTTATCTTACTCACACAGCTACCTCATTGCGCCTCTTTTTTTCTTTGCGTCATGTGCTGTTTGGGGAGGGTTTTTTGGAAGGGCCATCCTGCGTGACACTGCAGTGCCACTCCTAGATGGGCACGGTGTTTGTGTCGGCCACTAGGGTCGCTTATCTTACTCACACAGCTACCTCATTGCGCCTCTTTTTTTTTTTGCGTCATGTGCTGTTTGGGGAGGGTTTTTTGGAAGGGCCATCCTGCGTGACACTGCAGTGCCACTCCTAGATGGGCCCGGTGTTTGTGTCGGCCTCTAGGGTCGCTTATCTTACTCACACAGCTACCTCATTGCGCCTCTTTTTTTCTTTGCGTCATGTGCTGTTTGGGGAGGGTTTTTTGGAAGGGCCATCCTGTGTGACACTGCAGTGCCACTCCTAGATGGGCACGGTGTTTGTGTCGGCCACTAGGGTCGCTTATCTTACTCACACAGCTACCTCATTGCGCCTCTTTTTTTCTTTGCGTCATGTGCTGTTTGGGGAGTGTTTTTTGGAAGTGCCATCCTGTCTGACACTGCAGTGCCACTCCTAGATGGGCCAGGTGTTTGTGTCGGCCACTTGGGTCGCTTAGCTTAGTCACACAGCTACCTCGGTGCAAATTTTAGGACTAAAAATAATATTGTGAGGTGTGAGGTGTTCAGAATAGACTGAAAATTAGTGAAAATTATGGTTTTTGAGGTTAATAATACTTTGTGATCAAAATGACCCCCAAATTCTATGATTTAAGCTGTTTTTTAGGGTTTTTTGAAAAAAACACCCGAATCCAAAACACACCCGAATCCGACAAAAAAAATTCGGTGAGGTTTTGCCAAAACGCGGTCGAACCCAAAACACGGCCGCGGAACCGAACCCAAAACCAAAACACAAAACCCGAAAAATTTCAAGTGCACATCTCTAATGTGGATATCACCTGTCGACTATGTGTGCCATTAACTGAAGGTTGCAGAGATGAAGATAAGACACACATATAAAAATACATTTACATAAACATTTTGGATAATGCTGATGTCTTTTTCCGGATGGATGTATCTGGGCAGAGGGGGAGACAAAAGAAAAACAGGTAAACGAAACAGGCCATGAAATTCATTTGCAATCCTTATCATATCACTGTCTCTCTGGATGGGTCGTAAATTAAATCTGCTGCGATAACAGTACCCTTGCTCCTTAGACTCATCAATTTTGTACCGTGCTTGCGCCGCGTCAGAATTCAAACACGCCTAAATATCAAACCAATAATTATGACGACTCCCAGGATACAAAGGAGAAACTTCCCTACACTCATGATGACATTTTGAGCCCACTCTCCTAAACCTGAGAACCAATTTCGTGGGTTCAACCATGAGACCCAGCCGGTCAGTTCATTACTCACAATCGCTAAGGTAAGGTTGTGTTTCCTCCTGAACTCCCACTTCAACTGCAAGATATCGTCCATCTTTTGATCGATGATCTCCATGGGGTCGTCAGTGCTGTTCATGATATATGTACAGCACTTCACACCATATTGAGTTGCCAGAGTGACACAGTACCCACCTGTCACGGCTGTGACATAATTAAGGAAAATCCTGTGCTGGATCAGTTCCTTCTTGTAGGCTTGTAACTCCCTTCCCGTATACCTGAAGGTGTCGTCATACATTTCAGTGATATTATCTATTAAGTTTGCTAGCGCATGGATATACCTATAATTTATAGTTCCTCTGGCTGTACGGGTGATGTCTAATGCGAGAAGGAACTGAATCCTGGTGGATTCGTGGATCAAATCAGAGGCTGCGTGCTCTGTCCTATCTATGAGTTGTCTCTTGATGATGTGTTCATAGTGAGTATGAGTCTAAGGAGCCTGAGTACTGCGGTGAATGTCTTTCATCTTATCATGTGTTATGGTCATGACCTCTGGCAGTACTCTCCCAATATAACACAATCCCTCTGAGCTCGGGGCAAGCCACTTGTACGCCTTCCTCCCACATATGAAATAGGCATCATCTGGGAGAACATAGGGGACAAAGTATGACATCACCATATTACAAACTTTCCAAGTAAAGATACCAATCCCTAGTTCTCCCGTCTGCTCAGTACAAGTATCAGGCTGGATGATATGGGCACAATACCCTGGCGATACTTTTCCAACCCACATGGTCTTGCTTCCACGAGTATACCTATACCGATAATACCTCCCACTTTTGGCTATTTGGCGTACAAGTTCAGAGTCTATGGGTATCCTATCAGCTCTGTGTGAAAAGGTCATTGTCTGGTTGTTCCACGTCACTTCCCAATTTCCTGGTTTTGGGTAATTGTAAATATTAAAGCACAATAAGGACCTGTCTACATGATACTGGTGGAGCTTCAAACTAGGGGGCCTAGAAATATTGAATTTCTTGTCCACCGGTCTTCCATCCCATAATTCGAGTACCTCATCTATTGCTAAAGGGTATGGTACCAATCCTGACTTGCTCTGACCTTGAGGTACCTGTGAGCACACCCAGCATTCTGTCTGGTTTAAGAACTTACCCACTAGTGAGTGGTAATCACTCAACGGATGACGGTCCATGTCGATATTAAGGTTGGACTGACATCTCTGGATGCACCCATCCTCGACTATATTTTCACAATTCCTGCAGATACAATTTTCCTCAGACAATAACCCCTCACAGTGCCTCCGAGCTCCCTGACCACCAGAGCGCTTACTGATGCTAGCCTTTACTTGAGCGATGTGCCGCTACTGAGATCCTACAAATTCATACTCCTCAGAAACCATTCCTGATCCCTGCTCGACTTCTCTGGGGCCCTCACAAAAACAAACTGTCCTGATTAAAACCAGAATTACTAACAGAACCCGAAACGCAGTCTCTTGTGATCGATCCATTTCGTTTGGGAAAATGGAGGAAAGTAAGAAGGAGAAAATAAAGGAAAATGCAGGGGGAGGTGAAAAAAAAGAAAATGATACAACAACGTTCTAGATCTGTGCTCGGATGCCCTTCAACAGTCCTGCCTCTCAACCTTCCCGGAACAGACACTCCAGTGATACAAGGTTCTCTACACTCTGCTCTTTGTCACGAGTTCTCTCCGGGTCAGCGACCTTCTTGCAGTGGGACGAGTGGACCCAAGTCTCTCTCTCGGTGACTGGGGAGGCCAATCCCGGGATCGGGATCGGCGGGATCCCGGGATTTGGGCCCAAAAATGCCGGGATTTGAATCCCGGGATTGAAGCCTCCAATCCCGGGATTCACGGGATTAGAGTGCGCATGCGCAGTTTTGCTGGACAGCGCTGAGCACTATAGCACAGCGCTGCCCAGCTGTCAGCGAGACAGATACAGCAGCCACAGGTAGTTCCACATACACACTGACCTCGCTGGCGGCATTTCAAATGTAGCACCGGCCGCCAGCCAATCAGAGCTGGCAGACCGGCAGCCAATCAGGGAAGCGGCAGCAGCCGCAGCTCCTGATTGGCTGCCAGACGCCAGTTCTGACTGGCTGGCGGCCAGCGCTACATTTGAAATGCCGCCAGTGTGGTCAGTGTGTGTGTGTGTGTCCATGGCTGGTGCCCGCGGCCCACCTAATTAGTAAGTGTTATTGCATTCGCTATCTACACCCACACTCCCTCTCTGCTCCTGACATCCTCCCTGCTCGCTACACCCACCGACACCTTCCCTTCCTGCTCCTTACATGCTCCCAACACACCCACCCTCCTGCTGCTCCCTACAACCATCCTCCCTTCCTGCTGCCTACATCCACCCTCCCTTCCTGTTCCTTACATGCTCCCTACACCCACCCTCCCTTCCTGCTCCTTTCATGCTCCCTACACTCACTCTGCCACTGCTCCTACACCCACCCTCCCTTCCTGCTCCTTACATGCTACCTACACCCACCCTCCCTTCCTGCTCCTTACATGCTCCCTACACTCACTCTGCTGCTGCTCCCTACACCCACCCTCCCTTCCTGCTCCTTACATGCTCCCTACACCCACCCTCCACCCCTCGCTGCCCTCCACATATACTCTCCCTGCTCCCTACACTGATCCCTACTGCAATCCCGGGAATCCCGGGATTGAGCATTTTTCAATCCCGAATCCCGGGATTGAAAAAATGCCCTGGGATTGGCCTCCCTAATGCCGACACAGACATACTTACCTATGTTCACACGCCGACTCTGTCCACGTCTCCAAGTAGAATCCGGGGTACCTGAAAATAAAATTATACTCGCCTAAATCCAGTGTGTCCTGTTCTTTTTTTGTAATCCACGTACTTGGCAAAAAAACAAACCGCATACGTATTACAAAAGTATACACCTGGCGCTGTCACCTTACAAGGTGAAAGCAGCTAGTCTCGGGAAACTGATCCCAGTTCACCCAAAAGTATAGAAAACAGAATTAAAGAATGAGACAGCGCTGTTCAATTTGTATAAAAACTTATTATTTACTTTTATATATATATATATATATATATATATATATTCTATAGCAGCCGGCACTTCCATTCAAATGTAGCAGCTTCGCCCCGTGCCTGGATATAAAACAGCAGATAAATCCCCAAAGAACGGCACTGGAGGCTGATGTATGCAAATCAACTTGTATTCAAGGTACCTTGAATACAAGTTGATTTGCATACATCAGCCTCCAGTGCCGTTCTTTGGGGATTTATATATATATATATATATATATAAAAGAAAAAATAATACAGCATAGAAATATACAATACAGATACTACACTGTGATACCCGCCGGTATTACACTACAATACAATATATATAAAGGGATAAAGAGTCATATGACACATGTGGTTAAAAAAGTTGATTTATTGTGGAATATTTAGTCCTGATATGGCATATTTTTAATATTATATTTTTTAGATAAAGATCGGTACCGGCCGGTATCATAGTGTAGTATCTGTATTTTTCTATGCTGTATTCTTTTTATATAAATACATGGATTACAAAAAAGAACAGGACAGCTACACTGGATTTAGGTGAGTATAATTTTGTTTTCAGGTACACTGTGGATTCTACTTGGAGAAGTGGACAGAGGTCGGCATGTGAACATAGGTAAGTATGTGTGTGTCGGCAAGTAGGTAATAAAGTTTTACTTTCACAGTGTGCGTGTCCTGTTTTTATTTGGGTATTTTTTTTGGAGAAGAACTACAGGTACCAGTGGGCCCGTTTCCCCCCCGCTTGCTGGGACTTGTAGTTCTGCTGCAGAAAACAATATTCTTTTATTTGTCACAAGGGCTTCACCCCTGGCCCTTGGGTGGCTGAAGGGGGGGACCCCTTGATTTAAGGGGTCCCCACTCCTCCAGGGTACCCCGGCCAGGGGTGACTAGTTGGGGATTTAATGCCACGGCCACCGGGACCGGTATAAAAGTGTTCCCTGGCTGTGGCATTATCTCTCCAGCTAGTGGAGCCCGGTGCTGGTGTTAAAAATACGGGGGACCCATACGTCTTTTGTCCCCCGTATTTTTTGCACCTAGACCGGACGCAGAGCCCGGTGCTGGTTCTAAAAATACGGGGGATTCCCTGTCAATTTTTTCTCCGTATTTTTACAACTAGGACCGGCTCAAAGAGCCTGAGGCTGGTTATGCTTAGGAGGGGGGACCCCACGCATTTTTTTTTCAGGATTTTAACCCATTCCCACCCCTTCCCACTGAAAACCATGCTCTCTCTATTAGTCAGTTAAAAAAAAAAAATCTTTTAAAATATATATAAATAATACTTGTGTCTCCTAATGGACAAACCAAGTACATAATCCCTTCTAATATAAATAGATATGCTATTAGCAATTAAAAAAACACAAAAAAAAATGTTTTTAATTTTTTTTATTAGATTCCGCCAGCAAAGTGAGGAGGAATGAAATTGCCGAAATTACTGTCGAAAAGCACTGTTGTCGAATCGACATTCTTCAATTGAATATACTTTTGTCGAAAAGCCGCATTTTTACCACTGCAGACATGTCGAATTTTAAAAATGTCGAATTGCAAAAAGTCGAATCTGAAACGTCCGTTTTTTTGTCGAAAAGTACTGTATTGCATTGTCGAATCCAATTCGACCTGTTTTTTTTTATTCGAAAATGCCTAGTTTTTCGACTTTTGCGGCAGTTCGACCACAATTGCATATACCCCGCAGAGTGCGTACACTGTGCGACCTTCTGTACGTAAGGTTTGTAAATAATATAAAGGTGAAAGATTAATTACTGCGGCTGCAGCGGCTCAATATTAAAGTGTATCAACTGTGTTTAAGGTATATGTTTTTTAGTCCTGTAAGTAAACCGACGTTTACACAACCTATTGTGGTGCCAGTTGCGACTGAATCCTCAATTTCATCAAAGTCCTTAGGCTCTAAAAATCTATGTGAGGAGGACTGCTCGTCACAGAAAATCGGACTCACTGTTTGTCCTGTATGATACCAAGAAAATGGGGTGTCCTGCTTTTAAGCAGACGATCACTCGCTGAATCAGGTTCACTATCCAGCATACGTATTCTACAGCAGGATTGCCGTGTCCTACGTCTGTTAAGGCCCACTCTACTCGTACGGTGGGGTCTTCCTGGGCGGCTGCCCGGGGTATCTTGGTGTTAAAACTTTGCCGAGCTGCAACTTGGTCTGGGTCGAACACGTTTGCTAAATTCTACAAGTTCGATACTTTGGCCGCTGAGGACCTGAAGTTTGGTCAATCAGTTCTGCAAGAGCCTCTGCGCTCCCCCTCCTGTTCTGGGAGCTTTGGTACATCCCCATGGTACTAATGTAGACCCCAGCATCCTCTAGGACGTAAGAGAAAATAGTATTTTGTTTACCTACCGGTAAATCCTTTTCTCATAGTCCGTAGAGGATGCTGGGCGCCTGCCCAGCGCTTCGTTTTCCTGCAATCGTTATTTGGTTCAGTACAACTTCGTTTTAGTTGAGTACTGCATTGTTATTGGTAAGTAATGTTTCAGCGGTTGCTGAGTTTCAAGCTAGTTAGCTTGATGTGCCTTGTATGTGTGAGCTGGTGTGAATCTCGCCACTGTGTATAATCCTTCTCTCGAAGATGTCCGTCTCCTCGGGCACAGTTTCTAGACTGAGTCTGGTAGGAGGGGCATAGAGGGAGGAGCCAGCTAGGGAGGCCAATCCCGGGATCGGCGGGATCCTGGGATTTGGGCCCAAAAATGCTGGGATTTGAATCACGGGATTGGAGCCTCCAATCCCGGGATTCACGGGATTAGAGTGCGCATGCGCAGTTTTGCCAGACAGCGATGAGCACTATAGCACAGCGCTGCCCGGCTGTCAGCGAGACAGATACAGCAGCCACAGGTAGTTCCACATACACACTGACCTTGCTGGCGGCATTTCAAATGTAGCGCCGGCCGCCAGCCAATCAGAGCTGGCAGACCGGCAGCCAATCAGGGAAGCGGCAGCAGCCGCAGCTCCTGATTGGCTGCCAGACGCCAGTTCTGACTGGCTGGCGGCCAGCGCTACATTTGAAATGCCGCCAGCGCGGTCAGTGTGTGTGTGTCCATGGCTGGTGCCCGCGGCCCACCTAATTAGTAAGTGTTATCGCATTCGCTACCTACACCCAAACTCCCTCTCTGCTCCTGACATCCTCCCTGCTCGCTACCCCCACCGACACCTTCCCTTCCTGCTCCTAACATGCTCCCTACACACCCACCCTCCTGCTGCTCCCTACAACCATCCTCCCTTCCTGCTGCCTACATCCACCCTCCCTTCCTGTTCCTTACATGCTCCCTACACCCACCCTCCCTTCCTGCTCCTTACATGCTTCCTACACACTCTGCCGCTGCTCCTACACCCACCCTCCCTTCCTGCTCCTTACATGCTCCCTACACCCACCCTCCCTTCCTGCTCCTTACATGCTCCCTACACTCACTCTGCTGCTGCTCCCTACACCCACCCTCCCTTTCTGCTCCTTACATGCTCCCTACACCCATCCTCCACCCCTCGCTGCCCTCCACATATACTCTCTCCCTGCTCCCTACACTGATTCCTACTGCAATCCTGGGATCCCGAGAATCCCGGGATTGAGCATTTTTCAATCCCAAATCCCGGGATTGAAAAAATTCCCCCGGGATTGGCCTCCCTATCGGCGACCTTCAATGCTGTCATGCTGGTTAGCAAGACTTGGTTTGGTCCTTCCCACCTGTCTATGAGGCAACCTGAGCGTAAGAAATTTCGAATCATTACATAATCCCCAGGCTCAATGTCATGACAATTACTGTTCGGTAGGTCAGGAATCACCAGCTTTAAATTTCTTTGTTGATTTCTCAACTGCTGGCTCATCCCAACCAAATATCTCAGTCACTTCGTTATTACATTTCAAATCATCCTGGGGGACTATCATTACATGAGGTTGTCGACCAAAAAGAATTTCAAAAGGTGATAAATTAAGGGGAGACCTGGGGGTGGTTCTGATACTGTACAACACTAGTGGCAAAGCTTCTGGCCATAACAATCCAGTTTCAGCCATCACTTTGCTCAGCTTGTTCTTAATAGTGCTGTTCATTCTCTCCACCTTCGCACTCGCCTGTGGTCGGTATGGAGTATGCAGCTTGCTATTAATTCCCATCAGTTTGCACATGACCTGAAAGACTTCACCTGTAAAATGGGTACCCCTATCGCTTTCAATTATTCTAGGGATACCATATCTACACACAAATTCCTGAACAATTTTCTTTGCAGTGAACATAGCAGTATTTGTGGCAGCAGGGAACGCTTCTACCCAATTGGAAAATACGTCAATACAAACTAACACATATTTTAAATTTCTACAGGGTGGTAACTGCATGAAATCGATTTGTATTACCTGAAAAGGTCCGTCTGTCGGGGGGATATGGGATGGCTCTGTTGGTATTGACTTACCAATATTCTTCCTCAAGCAAGTAAAACATGTCATTGCTCTTTTACCTGCATGCGAAGAGTATCCTGGTGCACACCAGTAGGCTCTCACCAGCTTACACATACCCTCTTTGCCCAGATGAGTAAGACCGTGTGCAGCCTCAGCTAGACTTGGAAGATATGCTCTGGGGGCCACTGGCTTACCGTGTCCACCTGTCCAAAGTACTGAGGACTCCTGGCCATACCCCTTTGACCTCCAGACCGCCTTTTCCTGTAGGGAACACAAATTTTGCATTTCGATTAATTGTTGTGTGTTGATAGTGTTAAATGTCATCAGTGATGTGATGTTCGTTTGTATGAGGGTGCTGGCTGCTAATTTAACAGCTTCGTCTGCCCGGCTGTTACCAATTGAAATTGGCTCTTAGTTGTAAGTATGTGCTTTATACTTGATAACAGCCACTCTGTCTGGTTCCTGTATCGCTGTTAGAAGACTTTTTATGTGGGACGCATGCGCTACTGGTGTGCCAGCTGCCGTCATAAAATTTCTGAGGCGCCACAGGGCCTTGAAATCATGCACCACTCCAAAGGCATACCTAGAATCTGTGTATATATTAGCTGACTTACCCTTGGCCAATTCACACGCTCTGGTTAGGGCGACCAACTCAGCAACTTGTCCTGAGTGTGGTGGGCCCAGGGTTCAGCTTCTATTATACCTCTGTCGTCTACAACTGCATATCCAGTACACAAGTCTCCCGATTCTGTCTGTCTGTGGCAACTACCGTCAGTGTAGAAGGTAAAGTGTTCTCCTTCCAGTGGGTTGTCACTGATGTCAGGTCTCGCAGTGAAAGTCTGATTCAGGTATTCCATACAATAATGCGTATCAGTGTCTGCACTAAATCCTCCTTCACCATCATTCTCATCCTCCACCCTTTGTGCCTGTCCAGGCACACTTGGCAAGTAAGTTGCAGGATTTATTGAGTTGCATCTCTTAATGGTGATGTTTACAGGGGCCATCAGTGATAATTCCCATTTTGTAAACCGAGCGGATGAGACATGTCTGGTTTGGGTGGAGTTTAGTAAGGCTGGTACTGCATGAGGTGTATGGATGGTCAGGTTGTGTCCTAACACTACGTCCTCGCTTTTACTTACTAGCAAAGCTATCGCTGCAACACTTCGCAAGCATGTGGGGAGAGACTGCGCTACGGTGTCCAACTGTGCACTGTAGTAAGCTACCGGCCTGCTGGCATCACCATGTCTCTGTGTTAAGACACCTGTCGCACACCCAGCACTTTCCGTGCCGTACAATTCGAAGGGCTACTCATAATCTGGCATGCCTAATGCAGGTGCCTGTGATACTCACTGTTTAGTCTCTCAAATGCCAGTTCGGACTCATCTGTGTGCGAGATCCGTTCTGGTTTGTTCGAAGAGACCATTTATTGCAAAGGTAAAACCAGTATAGAGAACCCTGGGATCCAGTTTCGGCAGTACCCACACATTCCAAGGAAAGTGCAGATCTGTTGCTGAGTTTGTGGCAGAGTCATGTCGCAAATCGCCTGTATTCTATCAGCGGTGAGGTGTCTAAGTCCTTGAGTCAAGCAATGTCCCAAATATTTTACCCTGGTCTGGCACAACTGAAACTTATCCTTTGAAACCTTGTGTCCCATTTGGGAAAGATGAAACAGAAGCTGTTTCGTGTCTTTCAAGGACGATTCGAGTGGGTCTGAACACAACAATAAGTCATCGACATACTGTATTAGCACTGATCCACTCTCAGGTTGAAAGGATTGTAAACAGTCATGCAAGGCCTGGGAGAAGATACTCGGGCTGTCAATGAAACCTTGGGGTAGAAGAGTCCAGGTGTACTGTACTCCCCTGTATGTAAAAGCGAAGAGGTATTGGCTGTCAGGGTGCAGAGGGACAGAAAAGAAGGCAGAACATAGGTCGATTACAGTGAAAACTGTTGCAGTAGAGGGAATTTGCATAAGGATGACAGCTGGATTGGGCACTACGGGGAATTGGCTCTCGACTATCTTGTTTATCCCCCTTAGATCCTGCACTAGCCCGTAACCCCTCCCCCCACTCTTTTTCACAGGGAAGATGGGACTATTGGCAGTGCTGGACGTCCTGACTAGGATGCCCTGTTGTAGTAACCGCTCTATGACGGGGTACACTCCTAATTCTACCTCTGGCTTCAGAGGATACTGAGGGATTTTTGGAGCTATCCTACCATCTTTTACTTGTACTACTACTGTAGCTAAATTCGCCATTAATCCAGTGTCTTGTCCATCTTTGGTCCAAAGGGAACCCGGTATTTGTGAGATCATTTCCTCTACCTTTGATGGACACTTGTCTATAACAGCAGAATGCGACATTAGCCTTTGAGGGTGTCTAATATATCTTGCACTTCTTGAACGTGGTTCTCGGGTATATCCAAGAAGACACCTTCAGGAGTACAATATATGACACACCGCATTTTACACAATAAATCTCTGCTGAGTAGATTAGTCGGAGCCGATGCAGCCAACAGAAAAGAATGTTTGGTCTGCAAGGGCCCTATCGTAACCTCTGCCGGTCTACTCAAAGGGTATTGTTGCACTGTTCCTGTTACTCCCATTGCCGAAATTGTTTTACCCGTGGTTTTTATACCTATTGTCGAATGTAACACTGACCTGGCCGTCCCTGTATCTACAAGAAAAGGTAATGGTACACCAGCTACATCAACCGTGACCTCAGGTTCACTACCAAGGCTAGCAATCAACTTCACTGGCTACAGACTACAGGTGTGGCCCAACCCCTATTGTGTGGGGAGACCCTCCCGCAGCGCATTGGCAGCTATGATATGTGAGGGGGGTAGCTGTGAGTTTTCGGAGGCCTGCCAGTCCCTCCTTGGTGGGTACCTCCTTGTTTCCCCTGCGTGTGGCTCGTAATTCCTCCTACGCGGTCCCTGATCCCAAGTATGTGCATTGTCGTGAGGTTCATATCCTGGTCTAGGGGGTCGGTATACATTATGTGTACCTTTATTCCTACATTCCCTTGAGTAATGTCCTACCTTTTGACATTTATAGCATGTTACTACACGTGACTTACCATCGGGGGTCTGGGGTTTCGGCTGATGTTGCTTTGTTGTAAGTGCGTCTATACTTACTGTCATCAGCCTTTCCCCTTGTAACTCCCTGTGCTTAATGATGTTCCTATCATGCTCGACCGCGGACTCTCTCAATGCAGCCACCGAGATACCTCTCCAGTTCGGTAGAGAGGTCTGTACCCTTGTTCTCAGTGCCTACTTCAACCCGTTCATTAATACAGAAACAGCTACCTCCCTGTGATGTACATTGTCCTTAATGTCCTCGATCCCAGTGTATCTAGCCATTTCCTGCAGTGCTCGATGGAAATATTCGGATGCCGTTTCACCTTCCTTTTGTCTTATGGAAAAGATTTTATTCCATTTGACAACAGTAGGGAAATATACTCCTAATTGCAGATTGATTTGCCGTACATTCTCCTGAGTGTATTCATCAGTGAGAGGTACTTCTGCGTCTAACTTACAATCAGTTATGAATTTTGCAGGGTCAATATTTGAGGGTAAACATACCCGTAGCACTGTTCGCCAATCTTTGTTTGTGTGTTCGTTGGTCTTACCTAACTCTTTAATGAACCTCTGGCATGCGACTAGATCTTTTCAGGGATCGGGAAATTCTGACATAATTGACTTTACCTCTGCCCGGGACCAAGGACAATGCATGGCAATGTTCCTGATGGGAGTTACTCCCTGAGCGTCAGTCCTCCCATTGGGGACTGCAATCACCCTGACAGGATTTAATTCAATTACATCATTTTGATTTGATTCTATAATGTGAGGTGCTATTGTCTCTGCATAATGTATGGTATACCTGTGGACACGACCTCACTTTTCCCTTCGCTAAGGGGTTTTGCTACTGCTCTTGTTGGTTGAGCCGTGCCCACCTGAGTGTCTTGTATGGTGGCTGCTAGAGAGAGTGCCAATATCGTGCTGGGCTCATCTTCCTGCTCGCAGTCCTGGGGAAAATTGAAAACAGGATACAACTGGCAAGGGTTAGCGTTAGTACATTTATCAGTTACTCCCCTATCTTATACCAATGTGCCATTGTCTGTAGCCACTTTCTCCCCCACAATATACGGTGGTGGTGGTGCGGTCGCCATTATTTTCCCGCTAGGTTTGGAACCTGCTGCGCGAGCAAATTCCCTTTGTATATCCCCCTCCTGTTGCCATAAATCTAAACAATCTGTATGTCTAATCCTTTGTTTTATGGATTTTATTAGACATATCCTTATCCTTAAGTTCTGCAATACCTCTGGTTCAAAGCTGCCCACTTTAGGGAATGGTACCCTATCTTTGTCAGTCATACGTACCCATTCAGACAAAAAGTCTTCCGTGTGTGAACCATGGCCCTCATTCCGAGTTGATCGGTCGCAAGGCGAATTTAGCAGAGTTACACACGCTAAGCCGCCGCCTACTGGGAGTGAATCTTAGCTTCTTAAAATTGCGACCGATGTATTCGCAATATTGCGATTACTAACTACTTAGCAGTTTCAGAGTAGCTCCAGACTTACTCTGCCTGTGCGATCAGTTCAGTGCTTGTCGTTCCTGGTTGACGTCACAAACACACCCAGCGTTCGCCCAGGCACTCCCACCGTTTCTCCGGCCACTCCTGCGTTTTTTCCGGAAACGGTAGCGTTTTCAGCCACACGCCCCTGAAACGCCGTGTTTCCGCCCAGTAACACCCATTTCCTGTCAATCACATTACGATCGCCGGAGCGAAGAAAAAGCCGTGAGTAAAAATACTTTCTTCATAGTAAAGTTACTTGGCGCAGTCGCAGTGCGAACATTGCGCATGCGTACTAAGCGGATTTTCACTGCGATGCGATGAAAAATACCGAGCGAACAACTCGGAATGAGGGCCCATATTTTCCACACACAACAAACCTCGCTGACCCCTTGGGCCGCGGCTCTTCAACCTGAACCCTGGTTACAAAACGTCCACCGCTTGTGCAATTGGATCCCATCACGGACTTTTTCCTTTTACGCAATCCCCAATGCACAATATGAATAGACGGTGAAAGTTCTCAGAGCGCTTTCACCCGCTCACGCCCACGTTGGCCAGTACTACCATACACTGTCGATAGCGAAGGCAATGTACCCAACCTAGGGCCCTATCTGACCTATATTTACTGGAAGTTTTTAGGAATAACTTACCCTTTCCAGTAAAGTATCGGTCGTTGGAGATTTTCCTGAGAGAGACCAGCGAAAACTCCCTATGCACTTTATTATACACAAATAACGCTTGCGTATGCTCTATATAGCGCTAATGATACCGCAATTTTACGCAAAAGCTCGTAAAAAGAATATCACGTTGCGCTATATATCGCACCCACAAACGCGCGGTCCAATCGCACAGCGTATAGGTACTTGTTACTTATCTGCCGTACGACCACGGGTCGTTGTACAAACTGGGACCCTCAGTCCGGAGTGTAATACCAAAAAAACCTTTTTACTTCAATACTTCGCAATACAATGCACTATCACGCTCCTCTACAAATCACCTCACAATTTGCGTATTAAACCTTATACTAACGTGAGTCAGCCTTCTCACGCCACCAAGCCTCCACTCACTTGATGTACCAAACGACGGGATCCCGAATTCCGGGGTTCGAATTTCGCTCACTCCTACGTTCGCTCACTCAAGTACACTTTGTCTTTTCTGTACAGAAAATTATGATTCATTCAGATAAGCAGCTTTTCCCCCAGAGGCAATACAGTTTGAACAAGAAGTTTTATACTAATCTTTGGAAACCGAGCAGTTTTGTGCTATTGTAGCGTGGCTAATCTCCCACCTTTAAACTAAACGACACTATTGTGTAATTTGTACTTAGCACCCGTATTCTTACGCACTTTGCGTAAACACGTAATCGTGCGTGTCTCTTACGCTGCGTGCGCAGTCCTGTACTTTGTCCAAGACACGTGTACAAAACCGTACGTCCGCAATAGCACAAATCCCATAACTTCTATAAATGTGAGCAATATTAACTATAATCTCTCACTAAACACAACACACAGTTTCTTTCTGTATAAACCTTTACAACTAGGCCAGACTGCGTTTGTGTCTTACACTTACTTCCTTAAACATTTAGTTTTAGTTTTAACTATATAGCAACAAATGTATTCGGTTTCACACAGATCTAAATGAATCTAGCAATCTGAGTGTTATGGCAACAATGTGAGAGGGTGTACACAGAGTATGGGTGCCTTTGTTATGTACGCTGTTGGTACCAGAAAAAAAAAATTCACAGACTTTTAAATAGCTTTTTTCCTGTTTACTTTACGGGTTCTACCAGCATCCCTACAAACCATACAGAGCAGACGTCATCTAATCAGCAAACAAGTAGGGTTTTCAGTGCATCCACCGACCAAGAAAAGGTTACGTAGGATACTTTCTGTCCGCCCTTTTGCTGATCGATTAAGTGTGCTGTGACCTGTTAGGCTGTGGGTTTGTGGAAAACCGGACGATGCCCCCAATTGATAATGCTGATTTATCAACAGGAATGAAAAGCTATACCTTATACACACTTTAAATACACTTTACCATGGAGCCGCTGCGGCCGCTAAACTTAATACACACTCTATGCACCTTTTACGCTGTTAGCATATAGAGTCCCGTACCGTGTACGGACTTTGCGTACAAACGCCGCGCTGACGGTACAAAGTACACACAGCGCGTACACACCCAATGAATACACTTTAAACCTTATACAACAATGCAATGCGATACTAATACACTTTAAACCTTAGCAGGGAAAGGAAGACACAACACCAGTCTGTAGTTAAACCACTAGGTTCCGACACCACAGCGTATTATTGCTGGAAGGGGGTTACAATACAAACAATACAATACAACAGAATAATGGCTACAATCAATGGTACGTACATGAGTGGATTCGCCGAGCTACCCAGATCTGGTCCTCGGTCATCTGATAGATAACTTTGTGAGTCTTGTGTCAGACCAGGCCTGCAGCAGGCTCTCTTTATACAATTCTTCCAAAACTTAACACAATGTATACTGTAATCTCTTTGTCCATTGGACACAGGGATGGTCATTAACAGTACTGGAGAGGTCATAGGTCGGTTTGAATAGGTGGGCAATGTCTGTTCCAACTGCTCTTGTGGGTGGTCTCCTCTGGATTCCTGCCGCATACATAATGTGCAGTAAATACAGTTTATATCTATATTCTGCTCCTGCACATAACTATCCGCAGGAACATGCGATCTTCCTCAAACCAACACCGGAATATTACCCTTAAAATACCCTACAGCTGGATACCAAACACCACCTTATAACCTTGTTCTGTCCCCTCCTATCCTGTAAAGGTGAATCCCTTTGTTCTAAAACCATTTAAACTGCTGTAACTTGCTGCTGTGGTGCAGGGAGGCTATGTGTAAAATGTGCACTATTTGGATTAAATATGTAATGTGTTTTGATGGCTTTTCCATGCGTTCACAAACTCTACCGTAAATACTCATACCACGCGCTAATACGCAGGTCCGTGGGAGCGACCATACGCAAATTGCGAATATGCGCACGCACGGCAGAGCAAGTACGCGCACGGAGGCCATCTCTGTGTAGTTTGTACGTAATGTATGTACTGCAATATTTTTCGACTTTGACAGTATCTTCACATGCATCTGCGGATTCGTCTGTCACCAATAGCCAGGATCTCCCTCCTGTGGTGGCTACAAACTTCTCACCTAGTGGAGGGTCGAAGGTTCGGGATTCAGAATTGTATTCTGCTAACCACAGATGCAAGCCTCAGAGGTTGGGGGGCTGTCACCCAGGGGGTGCAGTTTCAAGGAAGATGGTTAAGTCAGGAAATCATTTTTCCAATAAACATCCTGGAACTCGGGGCTATCTACAACGCCCTTCTGCAGGCCTCATCTCTTCAGAATAAGGCCATTCAAGTTCAGTCGGACAATGTGACAGTGGTGTCTTACATCAACCGACAGGGAAGAAAAAAAAGCAGGGCTGCAATGTCAGAGGTGTCAAGAATTCTCCTCTGGGTGGAAAAACATGCCAGGGCATTGTCAGTGATCTTCGTTCTGGGAGTAGACAACTGGGAAGCAGACTTCCTCAGCAGACACGACCTGCACCCAGGGGAATGGGGCCTCCACCCGGAGGTGTTCCAGTGGCTGACACATCGGTGGGGTTATCCACAAATTGACATGATGGCCTCTCGACGCAACAAGAAGCTCAAGCGGTATTGTTCCAGGTCGAGGGACCCACAAGCTGTAGCGGTCGACGCCCTGACAACACCGTGGGTCTACCAGCTGGTGTACGTGTTTCCTTCCATTTCTCTGATCCCAAGAATTTTCAAAATAATAAAAAGGGAAAGAGTTCAAGCAATTCTCATTGCTCCGGATCGGCCGCAAAGGGCCTGGTATGCGGATCTTCTCGAGATGCTAATCAAAGATCCGTGGCCTCCGCCTCTACGAGAGAATCTTCTGCAACAGGGCCTGTTCATCTATAGGCGTCACGGCTTCGTTTGACGGCATTGAAGTTGAACGGCTGATTCTAGCCAGCAGAGGTATTCCTGACAAGGTTATCCTGACTATGATCCAAGCCAGGAAGGGGGTAACGTCATAACATTGCCATCGTATCTGAAAGAAATATATCTCTTCGTGTGAGAGCAGACAATCTACGGTGGACTTTTATCTGGGATGTTTCCTGCTTTTTCTGCAGTCGGGAGTTGACGTGGGCCTACGCCTAGGCTCCATTAAAGTTCAGATTTCTGCCTTTTCTGTTTTCTTTCAGAAACAATTGGCTTCTCTATATCACGGTTTGGGTAACTGGTCGTCATTTCTTACCCGTCAAGTGTCTTCTGAGGTTGGCTCTGCGTTCCAGGGTCGGGTCTCAGCCGTGTTGCTGATGTATGTATTCTGCATCGCTTCACTGTTGGCCCGTAGCGCTGGTAGAGTGTCCTGCCCAGTATCCTTGTCAGGCCCAGAATTGCGTTCTCATCCCGCCGCGACCGCTGCAGCCGTGCCTGTGCCTTCAGTGTGCAGAGAGCTGGGTATGACGTCTCATGCTCACTGCGGCCTCTGTCACTGTCCCTGTGGCCTTGCTGCGCGGGTGAACAGGTGTGGCGTCTCCTGCCCGCCGTGATCTCCATTGCCGCCGGTCCTGTGCCCTCAGTGTGCAGAGAGCTGGGTATGACGTCTTCTGCTCACTGCGGTCTCTGCCACTGTCCCTGTGGTCTGGCTGTGCAAAGGGATCAGTGTGGCGTCTCCTGCCTGCCGTGGCCTCCGCCACCATTACTGTTGCTCTCCACATGTTTCTCTCCAAGCTGACTTTCCCTCCAAGTAGTAACATGGGCGCAGCCATGTTGCTTTGGGTCACATGCTGTTGTTTCCTCCAATCCACTGCGCCACAGAAATCTGCCTAATTGCTTAGCCAATGCCTGCATCCCAGCAGGTATAAATATCCTGTTCCTGTGCTGGAGGATTGTCAGTGCTTCAGTTGTCATCCCAGTGATACCAGTCTCTCCTCATTGTGGTTGTTCCTGTCTGCAAACTCCACTAGAGACTTGCACCAGTCCTAGTCTTTCTGGTGCAGCCTGACTCCACAGTGTCTCAACATTGCATCCTGCGTCTGACAGATTATTCAACACCGGCTTCCAGCATTCCAGCTCCCAGTGGTGTCCTGTCTCTGTTCTCTGGTAATCTGCGCTCTCAAGCATCACCTGTATATGCTCTCAAGCATCACCTGTATATGCTCCCAAGCATCACCTGTATATGCTCCCAAGCATCACCTGTATATACCTTCGCTCCCTAGCTACATTAGCGCTCACCAGCACTACTAATACAGCTCATCCATTGGACCAGTCCCATCTGGTAAAACCCGGCAGTTTACACAGTCACCAGCTTCTGTTTCCAAGTCACCACTCAGTGCATCGGTGTTGGTAAAGGACATACCACCTCCAGGTCCTTTAAGACTGTTTCTTCTTTTTACCACACCTAGAGACTTCCTATTGCACTTAAAGGAACTGTGACTTATTGTCTGTTGAACTCCATACGGCAACTGCCAATATACCTGTGAGCCTTTGCTTCAGTTTGTGGAACTACAGGTCACAGCTAGCTCCTGCATAGTTGTCTCCCAGTGCCTTTGCTCCTGCACTCAGCAACTGACTTCACAGGTGTCTGGATTCTGTAATTACAGCTCGTTACCTGGAAACTACTATTCAGCTTGTCAGCCTGCTCAGTCTGCACTGCAGCTGCATGTTATATCAATTACTGGGGGCCTGTCTGGTGCTCACAACTGATTGGTCCAGCCTGTTCTTTTAAGCCCCTCAATCCCAAGAGGCTTTGCCAGTTATAACTACTCCATGTGGTGTTCTGCTTCCTGGTTCCTCTCTGGTCTCAGTTCATCTGTCCAGTGGGTATTGCCTTGTTCCAGTATTGAATTCCAGCTTCAACATCTTGCTGACAACTTTAGTCTGCCGACTGCCGCTACCTCCTGTGTCACCCCTGGAGTGCCTGCTGCTGTTCCATCTCCACGGCCCCAGCGTACCATCTGGCCGTGTGCACCCTGCCACCTTCTCCAGTTCCTGTTTGTTCCTGTGTATCCCTGCGGTTGGTCATATACAACACCTCTACCATAACTCCAGTCCAGTTCAGGTATCAAGTGACCCAGACAGGGGGCCGCGACCTGCACGTCGGAAGCCGCGAAGCCCATATCCCCTTGCGGGATTCCCTGGTGAAAACCTTCCGGCGTGTTAGACTCCGCGCCTCTGTTCTGGGTAACGTCAACCACTTGGTACCTGATCCCGAATTCCGGATTCTGCACCAGTTCCTGACATTATAACTGGCCCACCACTTCCTGGGCATGGACCCGTCACAGCAAAATCCGGCTCAAATCTTGGCTGGTCAAATACAAAATTTGACGCAGCAACTGCAAGATCTAAAGCTCCGAGTTTCCACCCAGGAAGAAACTAGCAGGTCATTGGTTGTAACCAGAGCTCCTGGGCCTGAACCAAAGCTGCATCTTCCAGATCGGTTTACAGGTGACCGGAAACAGTTCCAGAATTTCCGTGATAGCTGCAAGCTATATTTCAGACTCCGGCCATTATCGTCTGGTTCTGAGGCTCAGCGAGTAGGTATCATCATCTCCCTCCTGCAGGGGGAACCCCAGTCCTGGGCGTTCGGATTAAAAACGGAGAATCCGCCTTGCACACAGTGGATGCCTTTTTTAGCGCTCTAGGAATTCTTTATGATGACCTGGACCGAGCAGCTTCTGCAGAGGCTCACTTACGAGCCCTGAGACAAGGGAAAAACACGGCCGAGGTATACTGCACTGAGTTTCGCAGATGGGCAGGTGATAGTGGTTGGAATGACCCAGCCCTCCGAAGTCAGTTCCGCTTAGGCCTCACTGAGCAAATTAAAGACTACCTTGTCCAGTATCCTACTCCTGAAACCCTGGACAAGCTCATGCAGTTAGCAATTCAAGTAGATCGTCGGATCAGGGAACGGAGGATGGAGAAAGGTGGAGGGTAACCATCTCCCTCAGCAGTAGCCTTAGAAGAAGACGAAGATTCCAGTGAACCCATGCAGATTGGGGCCTTTCGTCTTTCTGCTCAGGAAAAATCTCGTAGACGATCGATGGGCCTATGCTTATATTGTGGAGCAAAGGGTCATTTTGCTAATGTTTGCACCCTGAAGTCGGGAAAAGACAAGACCCAGGGGTAAAATGGGAGTTACTCCTGGGTCTGGCTGGAATCTCTCCAAAAAATTCAGTCTTGCTTCCAGTTCAAATTAGTCTACCTACTCAGCAAGTTGCAGTCAAGGCTTTTGTTGATTGTGGTGCAGCTGCCAACTTTATGGATATCTCTTTCGCCCGGTCCTGGAACATTCCTATACTAAAGATGAAGCCTTCTGTGACTATTTGTGGCCTTGACGGTAACCCCCTCCTCAGTGGGCAAGTGTCTCAGCAAACTCCTCCTGTTCATTTAACTACTGGTCTTCTGCATTCGGAGAAGATTATTTTCCTCCTTGTCAATTGCCCCATGGCCTCCATAGTCCTAGGGCTTCCATAGTTGAAATCCCATAATCCATCCATCTGCTGGAAGACAGGAGAACTCTTACAGTGGGGAACAGAATGTACAGGAAGATGTCTGTCCTTGCCAGTGCGATGCTCTCAAGTTATACCAGAGGGGCTACCGACTCCATATCATTCATTTGCGGATGTCTTCTCCAAGAAAGAGGCGGATACTCTTCCCCCCCATCGACCTTACGACTGTGCCATCAGTCTGGTATCCGAAGATAAATTACCTAAGGGTAGATTATATGCTCTTTCTTTGCCAGAAACTAAAGCCATGGAAGACTATATTCAGGAGAACCTAAGCAAAGGGTTTATTCGTCCCTCAAAATCACCAGTAGGAGCAGGATTCTTCTTTGTGGCAAAAAAGGACGGCTCCTTACGTCCATGCATTGATTATAGAGGACTCAACAAAATCACGGTTAAGAATTCTTATCCTTTGCCTTTGATTTCCGTGTTGTTTGATCAACTCCGGATGGCGGAAATCTTCTCTAAAATTGATCTTCGGGGGGCATATAACCTCGTACGAATTAAGGCCGGTGACGAGTGGAAGACGGCCTTCAACACTCATTCTGGGCATTATGAATACCTTGTTATGCCATTTGGATTGTCAAATGCTCCTGCTGTCTTCCAAGATTTTATCAATGATGTGCTCAGAGAATTCCTGGGAAAATTTGTTGTGGTCTACTTGGACGACATCCTGATATATTCACGGTCACTTGAGCAGCATCGAGTCCATGTCCAGATGGTGTTGCAAAAGCTCCGGGAGCACCATCTATACGCCAAGTTAGAAAAATGTGAATTCGAAGTGAAGGAAGTCGCTTTCTTAGGATACGTCATCTCTCCCAAGGGGTTCTCCATGGATCCCAGTAAGCTTCAAGCAATTCAAGATTGGGCACAACCTACTAACCTTAAAGCTATACAACGCTTTCTTGGGTTCGCTAATTATTACAGGAGATTTATTCGTTCATTTTCAGACATTGTTGCACCTATTGTTGCTTTGACCAAGAAAGGTGCGGATCCATCACATTGGTCACCTTCAGCTCTACAAGCTTTTCTCAAGTTAAAAAAAGCCTTTATATCTGCACCTGTTCTTAGTCATCCAAATCCTGACCTGCCTTTTGTTATGGAAGTGGATGCTTCTGAAGTGGGAGTGGGAGCAGTCCTATCACAGAAAGATCCAGTGGATTCTAAACTTCACCTGTACTCTTTTCTGTCCAGAAAGTTCTCTCCTGCCGAAGCCAACTATGATGTTGGAAATCGTGAACTGCTTGCTATCAAGTGGGCTCTAGTAGAATGGAGGCATTGGTTGGAAGGGGCGAGACACGTGATTACAATCCTCACTGACCATAAAAACTTATCCTATATTGAGTCAGCCAAGAGACTGAATCCAAGACAGGCACGATGGGCATTATTTTTCACTAGATTCAACTATGTGATCTCCTATCGGCCAGGATCGAAGAATCTTAAAGCAGATGCCTTGTCACGAAGCTTCCTTCCAATTCAAAATTCATCCTGCTCTTCTGAACCAATTATTCCTGTTTCCAATATCCATGCTGGTCTTGCTCAAGATTTAGTCTCCCAGATTCAAGCCAAACAGTCTCTTGCACCCATGGGGACTCCCTCAAGACTCCTCTTTGTCCCTAAAGAGTACAGGAAAGCAGTTTTATCTGAATTTCATGTAAAAAGAGTCTCTGGGCATCCAGGGATTTCTAAGACTCTGGATTTATTGTCTCGCTCAGTTTGGTGGCCTTCTATGTATCAAGATGTTAGAGAGTTCATTCTTGCTTGTGAGATCTGTGCTCAACATAAAACTCCTCGTAAAGCTCCCATGGGACATCTTACGGTTCCCTCAAGACCTTGGTCCCATATTTCTATGGACTTTGTGGTTGATCTTCCCAAGTCATCGGGGTACAATACCATTTGGGTTGTGGTAGACCGGTTCAGTAAGATGGCTCACTTTGTTCCTCTTCGCAAGCTCCCCAGTGCCAGGGAATTGGCAACCTTGTTTATCCAATATATCTTTAAATTACATGGATTACCACAGGACATCGTCTCCGACAGAGGAACTCAGTTTATTGCTCAATTCTGGCGAGCTTTCTGTTCAGCCTTGGATATTAATCTTAGTCTGTCCTCTGGTTATCATCCGCAATCCAATGGACAGACTGAGCGAGTGAACCAGTCTCTTGAACAGTATCTCCGTTGTTATGTTTCCAAGTACCATAACGATTGGGTGGACCATCTGGCATTTGCTGAATTTGCATATAATAATTCCAGTCACTCTTCTTCATCCATGTCACCCTTCTTTTGTCTCTCTGGGTTCCATCCTAGGTCTAACGCTTTTGACATCCTGCAGCAACAGACTTCTTCCCTTGATCCTGTAGCTCGTCTGAGGAAAATTTGGAGGAGAGTACGTCTGGCACTCAACCAAGTCTCTGTTCGTTCCAAACAATTTGCTGACAGACGACGAAGACCTTGTACTCTAAAAGTGGGTGACATGGTGTGGCTGTCCACTCGAAATATCAAGTTACGCCAGCCCTCTCAAAAATTTGGGCCTAGGTTCATTGGTCCATTCCGGATTATTAGACAGATTAATCCAGTAGCCTTTCGACTCCTTTTACCAAAATCACTTAAGATCAATAACACTTTCCACTGTTCCTTGTTGAAACCAGCATTTGTGTCCCAGAGATTTAGAAGATCTCCTTCCAGAAGGCCTGCCGCTGTGTTAGTTCAAGGTCACAAGGAGTTTGTTGTGGAAAAGATTCTGGATTCCAAGTTCAGGATTCTTAACCCCTCTTCAAGGGGGGGGGGGGGGGGGTACTGTTACAATCCTGAGCACTCATGTTTTGTTTTTGTTATAAATTACCTTTGCTTCAATTTGTGGAACTACAGGTCACAGCTAGCTCCTGCATAGTTGTCTCCCAGTGCCTTTGCTCCTGCACTCAGCAACTGACTTCACAGGTGTCTGGATTCTGTAATTACAGCTCGTTACCTGGAAACTACTATTCAGCTTGTCAGCCTGCTCAGTCTGCACTGCAGCTGCATGTTATATCAATTACTGGGGGCCTGCTGGTGCTCACAACTGATTGGTCCAGCCTGTTCTTTTAAGCCTCTCATTACCAAGAGGCTTTGCCAGTTATAACTACTCCATGTGGTGTTCTGCTTCCTGGTTCCTCTCTGGTCTCAGTTCATCTGTCCAGTGGGTATTGCCTTGTTCCAGTATTGAATTCCAGCTTCAACATCTTGCTGACAACTTTAGTCTGCCGACTGCCGCTACCTCCTGTGTCACCCCTGGAGTGCCTGCTGCTGTTCCATCTCCACGGCCCCAGCATACCATCTGGCCGTGTGCACCCTGCCACCTTCTCCAGTTCCTGTTTGTTCCTGTGTATCCCTGCGGTTGGTCATATACAACACCTCTACCATAACTCCAGTCCAGTTCAGGTATCAAGTGACCCAGACAGGGGGCCGCGACCTGCACGTCGGAAGCCGCGAAGCCCATATCCCCTTGCGGGGTTCCCTGGTGAAAACCTTTCTGGCGTGTTAGACTCCGCGCCTCTGTTCTGGGTAACGTCAACCACTTGGTACCTGATCCCGAATTCCAGATTCTGCACCAGTTCCTGACAAAAACCCTAGAACTTATTCTCTGTTTGTCATGGTCACGCCTTCGGGCACTGGTACTGCAAGTCCTCAGCCCCCTCAACTGAGGCTTCCCGCAGTCAGCACCAGCCCTCATTTGTGACACTCTCCCTGAGGTTCAGACATTCTTGAAGGGTGTTCTTCACATCAAACATCCCTTTGTGCCTCCTATGGCACCTTGGGATCTCAATTTGGTTCTGACTTTCCTCCAATCACACTGGTTTGAACTGTTACAGGAGATAGACGTAAAGTATCTTACATGGAAGACCGTCACACTGTTGGCCTTGGCTTCAGCAAGGTACGTGTCGGAGCTGGGTGCGTTGTCTCACAAGAGCCCCTACTTGATTTTCCATGAGGACAGAGCTGAACTCAGGACTCGTCAGCAATTCCTTCCTAAGGTGGTGCCGCGTTTCACATCAACCAGCCAATTGTGGTCCCGGTTGTTACGCACACCTCTGCTACTTCAAAGTCCTTGGACATTGTAAGAGCTTTGAAGTTATATGTAAAGTGAACTGCTTGTCACAGGAAATTGGACTTGCTGTTCGTACTATATGATGCTACCAAGATTGGGTGTCCTGCTTCAAAGCAGTCAATTGCTCGCTGGATCAGGCTCACTATCCAGCATGCTTATTCCACAGCAGGTTTGCCGATTCCAAAATCTGTACAGACCCACTCTACTAGGTCGGTGGGTTCCTCTTGGGCGGCTGACCGGGGTGTCTCGGCATTACATCTCTGCCGACCAGCTACTTGGTCGGGTTCGAACACATTTGACAAGTTTTACAAGTTCGATACCTTGGCCTCTGAGGACCTTCAGTTTGGTCAGTCAGTTCTGCAGGAACCTCAGCACTCTCCCACCTGGTTTGGGAGCTTTGGTACTTCCCCATGGTACTAAATGGATTCCCAGTATCCCCTAGGACGTAAGAGAAAATAGGATTTTAATTACCTACCAGTAAATCCTTTTCTCGTAGTCCGTAGGGGATACTGGGTGCTTGCCCGGTGTTTCGTTCTTCCTTCAAGGTTACTTGTTTAACTACTGTTTGGTTCAGCTGTTTCTGTTCCGGTTTTCAAGTTTGGTTAGCATGGCTGTCCTCTTGTTCTGGTTGTGCTGGTTCAAAATCTCACCACTTTCCTTATCTATATCCTTCTCTCAAAGAATGTCTGTCTCCTCGGGCACATTTTCTAATCTGAGTCTGATAGGAGGGGCATAGAGGGAGGAGCCAGCACACGTTATCAAACTTCTCTAGTGCCCATAGCTCCAAGTGAACCTGTCTATACCCCATGATACTAAATGGATTCCCAGTATCCCCTACGGACTACGAGAAAAGGATTTACCGGTAGGTAATTAAAATCCTATGTTTAGGCTTTTTGTTTTTAGCTTATATTATTTTAAGTTTACACTGGGGCGGAGCCCCTGGATGGACGGACAGATCACCCCTTTCAGACACAGCAGACAGAACACCCCTTTCAAATACATAATAGAAATATATTTTTGGCTTTGGATCACGTACAGATATACAGCAGTAGTGTACGGCAGCCGAAGTATTAGTCATAACTGAGTGACTAGTTGGGAGGGATGGGGGGAAGGGGGGGGGTAATGCTACAGCCGCAGAGACCAATATAACCATATTCCCTGGCTAAAGCATTATCTCTTTGACGCCTGGTGTTGGTTTAAAAAATACTGGGGTGGGCCTAAGTTTTTCCCCCCTGTATTTTTGGTATTAACACCGGTCCAAGAGCCTGGTGCTGGTCCTTTAAATACAGTGGAACCTCAGTCATTTTTCTCCTTACGTTTTTAGTACCAGGACTGTCTCAAAGAGCCCGGGGCAGGTTATGCTTAGGGGGAGGGACCCTATGTATTTTTTTTTTTTTACCATTTCTACACATTTTAACAGAGAAGCACTGCACAGATCTCACTGATCTGTGCAGGCTTCTATAAACACGCTGCTGAGTGGGACGTCAGTTTGAAAAGTGCATGTTGATCTGAGTTTTCACTATTCACAGGTGTGTTTGCAGAAACGATTCTAGGTAAATTTCCATGTTTATTTGATGTCTATGAGCAATCCACCCGAGTTTGGCTGATGGTGTATTTGGTCAAATATTCCTATCCACCAGTGTTTTGCACTTCTATTTGTCCAAACACTCCCATTTTTGGTCTTTGGTAAATTACTGAGATTGAAATACTCCTGTGTTTGCCAACTCGTGCAAACACGGAGCATAGTAAATTTAAATTCTAATCAGAATATGGACACAGATTGTGTGCATGCGAAGTTCAAGAAATTGTATGTAATGTGCAAAGCTACTGGGCCTTATTCTGAGTCATATGCCAAAGCGCATGCAGCAGCATCTATGGATGGTCACTAATCTATGAGTTTATGCCATACAAGCCGACTTTCTGGCTGCTCCTTCCAGGAGGGAGCAGCCATTTTGGCTCAACAGGCGGCGTGGCTCTGGAAAAGGGGTGGTTTGGGGGTATGAAGATGTTATTGCATCATGCGGCCCCTCCCTCCGCTATAAAATGCCCACATCACCGGTATTGCAAAGTGGGGGGGCAGGGCTACAATGACGCAATTCAGCTTAAATTGCATCATCGTCCTGTCCACTTTTTCTCAAGTAGCATAGGGGGGTTCAGGTGGTTAAGCTGGTTGCGGGAAACTTGCCCGCTTTTCTGGGTCGGCAAGAGTGCCACCTGATTTGCAGGAGCCTCATGGCCATTCCGGGAGAGTAGGCAAGTATGGTTTATGTAGGGTTGTGCACCGGACCATTTTTCGGGTTTTGTGTTTGGATTTTGGATCTGGATCTCCATCATAATGAATTTTAAAAAAGACACATTAGGCATGACTCAAGATTTCAGTTCACAAAAAGATGAATTAGCAAAGAAGAATAAAAAAGGCAATATTTTTGATTTAATTTATTTTAATTTCAATATTTTTAATTTAATTTATTTAGAATCAAATTCTTAATATCCTCGAAGATATCTTTGATATGCAGAAAGTTTACTGGGGTACAGCACAAACATAAAAATAGATATATTTTTTTATAATTATAATTTTAGGCTTTTTGTTTTTAGCTTTTATTATTTTAATTTTACACTGGGGCGGATGTATGCCTGGATGGATGGACAGATCACCCCTTTCAGATACAGCAGATAGAGCACCCCTTTCAAATACATAATAGAAAAATATTTCTCTTACGTCCTAGAGGATGCTGGGGTCCACATTAGTACCATGGGATATAGACGGGTCCACCAGGAGCCATTGGCACTTTAAGAGTTTGAGAGTGTGGGCTGGCTCCTCCCTTTATGCCCCTCCTACCAGACTCAGTTTACAAAATGTGCCCGGAGGAGCCGGTCACAGCTAGGGGAGCTCTACAGAGCTTCTTTAATAAAGTTTTTTAGATTTTATTATTTTGCAGGGAGGCTGCTGGCAACAGCCTCTCTTCTTCGTGGGACTAAGGCTGGGAGTAGTGTCCGCACTGCGGGGTCTGAGCAACTATCTCCGCTGACCGGACACTGAGCTCCTAAGGGGATAGATCTTTCCCTACCACAGGGAATCGCTCACCCCAGCACCATGCCGCCACACCCTTACAGAGCTGAAGAACAGTGGCGAGTGAGTCACCGACCCCCCTAGCAAGCGGGAGGCTGGTGTGAAGATGGCAGCAACAGGGTAGGAGCGCAGTACTAACTGCACTCCGGGTGCTCAGCGGTACTTAGTGCGGCGCTGTGAGGGGCGCCCTGAGCCAGCGCCTGACCCCTGCACTGGTCAGCAAGCATGTCGGGGTCCGTGGATCTCAGCCAGCATTTTACCTCAGGTCAGTATAATCCTTGTAAAGAGCAGAAAGAGAGCGCCATTTTGGGGCGGAGCTTCTCAGAGCGTACCCAGTAGCGTTCATCACCATTTTCCTGCCTGCACAGCACTGTCCAGGAAGAGCAAGTCCCTCCACAGCAACTCCAGCTATCTGTCACGGTACCAGGGGGTTGTAGGAGGGGGTGGGGGGAGGCTGCATTAAGACTGTGTAAACTATTAAGGTGCACAGTCAGCGCTAGTAGGGGTCTCCGTTTACATTAAAAGCGCTGTGTGTGGGTTGGCTCCAATCTCTGTGTCTCTCTTGCCATTCTTGGGGGTGAAACTCTGTCCTCCCGTGTGTGTGTGTGTGTGTGTGTGTGTGTGTGTGTGTGTGTGTGTGTGTGTGTGTGGAGTGTCTGTGGTCTCCAATAAGCAATGTCCAGGGACTCTGTGTTATATGCTGCAGAGGATATGTCCTCTCAGGATGATCCCATTCCATGTAATCAGGATTGCACTGGTTTAGCACAGATACCAGCATGGGAGCCTGAGTGGTTAACCTCTATCAAATCTATGATTTCTCAGATTTCAAATAGAGTTGCACAAAATGAGTCTGCAACTCAGGCTTTACAGAACTCTGTGGCAGTCTGGCCCAGTTCTGGTATCTGAGGGCTCCCCGCTGTATATTCACATAAACGTGCTCTTGCGCAGAACATGCAGGATGATATGGATACCGATTCTGACACTGCAGATGGTTACGGGGATGTGTTGCGGGGGGCAGTATCTCTTGCTAAAGGGGTGCAGTTGATGATAGAGGCTGTCAAAGTCGAAAAATATCGTTATTCTCATCGCCATGTACTAACCCAAATGCACATGCCCGCTGCTCGTGCACCCACTCCCCCATGCGTACGCATCCCCTCAGGTTGCGCAAGGGACGCTCCCACGTCGCCTGCGCGTGGGGATATGCATTTACGGTAGAGTTTGTGTGCGACTAGCGGGCGACTCGATCGCTACATATTTAACCAATATAATGTGCTTTGTAGGTATTAATCCCCTTAATAATGTCTGCAAGTATGTTTAGTGTAAATGGTTCAGGGACCTAGGAATTCCTCTTTTCACGATACAAAGGGTCTGACACAGGTTGAACAGTGGTGTCTGGTACCTAACTGAAGAGTATTTTATTAGAAACAATCCGGTGCTGGTTAGGTAGAGATTAATCGCTCCTGCGTATAGTTATGTCTATGAGTAGTTTATGGACATTTACTGTATTTGCGGTTCATTATCCATGCGGCGGGAATCTTGAGGATACCTCCCATCTGAGCAGTTTGAAATAGTCACAGCCCACCTGTTCAAATCCACCTATGACCTTTTGTCATAGTGCAGAGATACATTCCTGTGTCCAATGAACAATGAGATTGTAGGGCCCATTGTATTGTACAGTATGTTGTGTATATAAAGACCCCCATAGCCAGACCAGCCTCACTTCTCTCCAAAAGGTTTTCCCCGTGATGACTGAGAGCTGGTTTCCAGATAGCGCATGCAATTCATCCCCACGTGTGTAAGTTTTTCTCTGTGGCCATTTCGTTACTCTGTATGTATGCAATTGTTCTTTTGTAGCTAACCTATAAGTGTTTTCCATTTATCCTCTTTCTGTTTATTTGTATTTGCAATCGTTTGCTAGTGTTTGTATTTCTGCTTAGTTATTGTGTTTAGGTATTTATGTCAGGTCTGTAGTGTATGAACTGTATCTGTTTTCCCCTTTTTACTTACTAAATATCGTCAGTAAAGGTGTTGGAACCTTAGCAAGGAGTGTGTGTTTCACTAGTTAGTATAAAGGGTTGTTGAGCGTCTCAGTCTCTCAAACAGCTTTCATATCATAAAGGTTAATCAGTGTTACATTGTGATAATATTACAGTACTAAGGTTTACAGTATAAGCATACCCTTATAGTGTGTTGTTACAAGGATTGTCTGTGTGTAAATCAGTGAGCGTCAGCGCCGCTCGTATCCCGCTCTCGCGGTACAGCGTCTGCTACGCTATTAGCGTAGCTTTACGGTACTCGGGCCGCCTATAGCGTGCTCGATACCAAGCGTAAGCCGTGAGCGAACGTACCGCTCGTGCATCCCGACCACGGCCTAGCGTCTGCTACGCTAAGTGCGTACCATTACGGCACCTCGTGCGCCTATTGCGTATGTTGTCTTTAATAAGTATATTACTTAGGTTCAAGATAAATAATTAGCTTTATCAATTGGGGGCTAGTCCGGTCCACCTCATATCCGCAGTCAGGCGAAGACACGCAGACTTTATCGATCAGCAAAGGGCGAATAGGTAGTATCTCGTAGTGCTGATCAGATGAGCGTCTGCGTCTGATTCTCTTGGTTTGTAGGGATGCTGGGGGAATCCGGAACCGGAAGGTAAGAACGGTAAGCTATTGTATTTTAAATCTGGTTTAAATTTCTGTACTGATACAAATTGCATACTTTTCATTTGTGTATTTTTCACATATCTCCTTCCTGTTTGCCATTTGCATTTGATAACGTGCTGAGAAAAATTTGTTGCTATTTTAGTTAAACGCAAGATTAAATACTTAAAGGGAGTAATTGTAAGGCACACACATAGCCTGGCCTAATTAAAGGTTGATGCAGTGGAATACTGTGTGATGTGCAGTAAGCGATTATAGTTAAATATCGTTTACATTTATAGAAGCGTGTTACTGCGGACGTATCTAGGCTGTGTGTACACGTGTCTCTCACCGAGTGCGAGTCAAGCGTACGCGACGCAAAGGCCTACGCAAGTAGCGCGTATTACGCAACAAGCGTACGGATACGCCCGCTAAGCACAAATCACACGATAACATTGTTTTAGTAAGGCGATACGGGAGCAACGCGATAATAGCACAAATTGATTTCAATCTTCTAAAACTAGTTTAAAAAGATCCTTCTCTTGTTGCAACTCCTCTGGGATTAGCCTGTGTTACCTGAGTGAAAGAAAAATTTTCTATACAGAAAATTCATAGAGTATATGAGGTGAAAGATCGTGTGTATGCAAAAGTTTTTTTTCTCTTTGGTGAACCTTAGAAGTCGAGTTCTCGTGAGGTACATCCGTGAAAGTGATAGCACGTGGTGGCTTGGGAGGCATCCCTTGTTAATATTGAAATAAGAGCATTAGAAGTACAGCAGACTAGGAAGTCTACTGTAGATACAGACCAGGAGGTCCAGGTACAGCAGACTAGGAAGTCCGCTAGAGATAGAGTCAAGAGGCACAACCCCGGGATGGTTGGTGCAATACCCATATAGGCCATTACGCTCTGGCTGAAAGGAATTCGCAGCCGCAATTATCGATTCCGCTGTTCGTAAGGCATATAAATAATAGTTATTTATACACAGTGCGACTGTACCGCACGTAAGAGTGTGCATTAGTTTGTTACCTTGATACCCACTAAGATTTACTGTGGGATCATAAACGCTACTTGTACATTCTAACGTGATTTGTGTATGTTTTTTTTTTTTTAAGAGAGGTTCACTGATCACTCAGGAATTCTCCAGCAACTGATATTTACTGGGAAGGGTAAGTGCTCTGCGGATCACACCCACACGTCCCAGTAAATAGAGGTTCAGGTTGCAGGGGCCCTGGGTTGAGTACGCCAGCGCGTGGGCATATTGGTCGACGTGGGCGAGAGTGTGTGGAGGTACTCGGTAAACTTTCACCGTCGCCTTACCTCTGGGAACTTGGTTTTTTTGTAAGGGTTCGCTGAGAAGGCAACGCCTGCAAATAATGGGGGCCAGTTGCTCAAGTAAGGGGCGATCAACCAAGGTTCAGGTTGATGATATTCCGCGCCCAACCGGGTCAGCGAGGTACATAATGTGTGAGAAATATGGATCACACGCAGAGGTATTATGCAATGAGTGGGAACGAATGACTGTGCATGATGGGGAAAAGTTCCCACGAGTAGGCAGTTTTAGTCCTGAGGTGTTACAAAATTTAAGGAGAAGGATATGTCTAATTAAATCTGGCAAGCAGCGGATCAGACATTATGATTATTTACAATTATGGCAACAAGAAGGAGATCTACAAAGAGGATTGGCTCAAGCGGCTGGTACAAATTCTATCAGGAAACTGATAGCCACCGCACCCCCACCATACATAACAGGAGAGAAAATGGCTGCAGAGAATAGCACACTGGTATATGATAAACGTGCACTTAATAAATGTATAAATGTTAAGAGTAATGTAGACAATTGTATCGATACTAATAATAACACATGCAAGGTTGTACCCTGTTTTAAACTTCCCTCAGGATTGCGAGCAGGAAGATGAACCTACCACAATATCGGCACTCTCTCTAGCAGCCACCATAGCAGAGACTACAGTGGGCACAGCCCAACCAGTAAGAGGAGTAGTAAAGGCCCCTAGTGGAGGGACAGGTAAGGTCGTGTCAGCAGGTAAGTACGGCACAATACACTACGCAGAAACAGTTACACCACATATTGTAGAATCAACCCAGAGGGATGTTATTGAACTTAATCCTGTCAGGGTAATTGCGGTCCCAAATGGGAAAACTGATGCTTCGGGAGTCACTCCCGTCAGAAACATTGCGATGCACTGCCCCTTTTCCCGGACAGAATTAAGAGCAATTATGTCTGAATTCCCTGATCAGAGGAAAAATCTAGTTGCATGTCAAAAGTTCATTAGAGAACTGGGTAACTCCTCAGAACCCAATAACAAAGATTGGCGAACAGTGTTCAGGGCATGTTTGCCCCCCAACATTGACTCTGTGAGATTTGTCACAGATTGTGGGTTAGATGAAGAAATGCCCCTCACTGATGAGTACAATCAGGAGAATGTAAGACGCATAAACCTGCAGTTAGGAGCATATTTCCCAGCTGTTGTCAAGTGGAACAAAATTTTCTCCATAAGACAAAAGGAGGGAGAAACAGCTGCTGATTATTTCCATCGGGCCCTGCAGGAAATGGCTAAGTATACAGGGATAGAAGACATTAAGACAAATGTGAATCATAGAGAAGTAGCAGTTTCTGTGTTAATGGATGGTTTAAAGGAAGTATTGAGGACGAGGGTACAGACCACCCAACCATGTTGGCGAGGTTTGTCGGTGGCTACTTTGAGAGATGCCGCTGTTGATCATGATCGGAACATCACGAAGCACAGGGAGTCACAGGGCGATAAGCTGATGGCAGTAAGCATACAAGCCCTTACAACAAGGCCACCTCAGCATAAGCCCCAGACCCCTGTGGGTAAGTCAAATGTGGTAACTTGTTATGACTGTCACAAAGAGGGACATTTTGCACGAGACTGTAGATTGAAAAATACACAAAAATCATATCAAACCCCTAGGCAACGACATGACACACGAAATTGGGATCAAGGACCGCAGAGACGGAGTTATGAGCCACACGCAGGGGAAACAAGAAGGTATCCCCCAAGAAGAGACTGGCAAGTCTCTGACAATTCCCATTTACCCCCTCCACAGGTAATAGCTGCCAGCGCAATGCAGGGAGGTCACCACACACCATAGGGGTGGGGCCACACCTGTAGTTTGCAGCCAGTGAAATTGATTGCGAACCTTGGAAGTGAACCCGAGGTCACAATTGATGTAGCTGGTAGATCTCTACCTTTCCTTGTAGATACGGGGGCGGCCAAGTCAGTGATAAATTTGACCGTGGGCATGAGAACCACTGGTAAAACAATTCCAGCCATGGGAGTAACAGGAGTAGTACAGCACTATCCTTTAAGCAAACCTGCAGAGATTACGATAGGGCCTTTGCATACCAAGCATTCTTTTCTGCTGGCTGCATCAGCTCCGACTAATCTACTTGGTAGAGATTTGCTTTGCAAAATGGGATGTGTCATATATTGTACTCCTGAAGGTGTGTTTTTAGATATACCTGAAAATCACGCTCAGGAAGTGCAGGATATGTTAGAAACCCCACAAAGGTTAATGATGCATACTGCTGTTACAGATAGATGTCCGTCCAAGCTAGAGGAAATGATTTCCCAGATACCGGAATCACTTTTGACCAAGGATGGACAAGACACTGGATTAATGGCAAATGTAGCCCCAGTAGTTGTACAAGTAAAAGATGGTAGGATAGCTCCAAAAATCCCACGATACCCTCTGAAGCCAGAGGTGGAGTTAGGAGTTTACCTTGTAATAGAACGCTTGCTACAACAGGGCATTCTGGTAAGGATGTCCAGCACTGCCAATAGTCCCATCTTCCCTGTTAAAAAGAGTGGGGGGAGGGGTTACAGACTAGTGCAGGATCTAAGGGGGATCAACAAAATAGTTGAGAGTCAATTCCCCGTAGTGCCAAATCCAGCTGTCATCCTTATGCAAATCCCTCCCACTGCCAAATTTTTCACTGTGATTGACCTCTGCTCCGCTTTCTTCTCGGTACCTCTGCACCCTGACAGTCAATACTTATTCGCATTCACATACAGAGGAGTTCAGTACACCTGGACTCGTTTACCACAAGGTTTCATTGACAGTCCAAGTATTTTCTCGCAGGCCTTGCACGATTGTTTACAGTCTTTTCAACCTGAGAGCGGATCAGTATTAATACAGTATGTAGATGACTTACTGCTGTGTTCTGATTCACTCGAATCATCCTTGAGAGATACGAAACAGCTTCTGTTTCATCTTTCAGACACAGGACACAAGGTTTCCAAAGATAAGTTACAATTATGCCAGACCAAGGTAAAATATTTGGGACACTGTCTGACACAAGGACTGAGACACCTCACCGCTGATAGAATTCAAGCAATTCATGACATGACTCTGCCACAAACCCAGCAACAGATTAGAACATTCTTAGGAATGTGTGGGTATTGCCGTAACTGGATCCCAGGGTTTTCCATACTAGCCCTACCTTTGCAGGAGATGGTCTCATCAAACAAACCAGATCGGATTTCGCACACAGACGAGTCTGAGATGGCATTTGAA
This sequence comes from Pseudophryne corroboree, assembly GCF_028390025.1. Lineage (NCBI taxonomy): Eukaryota > Metazoa > Chordata > Amphibia > Anura > Myobatrachidae > Pseudophryne > Pseudophryne corroboree. The sequence continues at coordinate 366,780,470 of NC_086452.1, forward strand.
AGACTTAAACAGTGCCTAACGCAGGCACCAGCATTAGGTATGCCAGATTATGGGAAACCCTTTGAGCTGTACGGAACAGAGAGTGCTGGGTGCGCGGCAGGTGTCTTAACCCAGAAGCATGGTGATGCCAGCAGGCCGGTAGCCTACTATAGCGCTCAGAAAGACACGGTAGCGCGATCCCTCCCCACATGCTTGCGAAGTGTTGCAGCGATAGCATTGCTAGTAAGTAAAAGCGAAGATGTAGTGCTAGGACACAACCTGACAATTCATACACCTCATGCAGTGTCAGCCTTACTGAATTCGGCCCAAACCAGACTCGTCTCATCCGCACGGTTTACAAGGTGGGAATTAGCACTAATGGCCCCGGTAAACATCACCATAAGGAGATGCAGCGCATTAAATCCTGCAACATATCTCCCAGGTGTGCCTGGACAGGCACAAAGGGTGGGGGATGAGAGTGATGGCGAAGGAGGATTTAGTATAGACACTGACTCACATGATTGTATGGAATATTTGACCCAAAATTTCACGGCAGGGCCAGACATCAGTGACAACCCACTGGAAGATGTAGATTTTACTTTCTACACTGACGGTAGTTGTCACAGACAGACGGACTCGGGAGACTTGTGTACTGGATACGCAGTTGTAGATGACCAAGGTATCATAGAAGCGGAACCGTTAGGCCCACCACACTCAGCACAAGTTGCTGAGCTGGTTGCCCTAACCAGAGCATGCGAATTGGCTAAAGGTAAAGCGGCCAATATCTACACGGATTCTAGGTATGCCTTTGGAGTAGTCCATGATTTCGGGGACCTATGGCGCCTCAGAAATTTCATGACGGCAGTGGGCACACCCGTAGTGCATGCAGCCCACATCAAAAGACTCCTAACAGCGATACAGGAACCCGACAGAGTGGCTGTTATCAAGTGTAAAGCTCACACGTATAGCCAAGACCCGATATCACTTGGTAACAGCCGAGCAGACGAAGCTGCTAAATCAGCAGCCAGTACCCCCATACAGACAGACAGCACACAACTGATGGTATTCAATACTGTCAACACACAGAAATTGTGTGAAATGCAACATTTGTGTTCACCACAAGAGAAGGCAGTCTGGAGGTCAAAAGGATATGGCCAGGAGTCCTCAGGACTCTGGACAGATGGACAGGGTAAGCCAGTGGCACCCAGAGCATACCTTCCAAGTCTAGCGGAAGCGGCACATGGGCTGACTCATCTAGGCAAAGAAGGGATGTGTAAGTTGGTAAGAGCTTATTGGTGCGCCCCAGGATTTTCTTCCCATGCGGGTAAAAGAGCAATGACATGTCTCACCTGCCTGAGGAAGAATATTGGAAAAGCAATACCAACAGAGCCATCCCATATCCCTCCTACAGATGGTCCTTTCCAGGTAATACAAATTGATTTCATACAATTACCACCCTGTAGAAATTTAAAGTATGTATTGGTCTGTATTGACGTGTTCTCAAATTGGGTTGAAGCATTTCCCGCGGCCACAAATACCGCTGTGTTTACTGCAAAGAAAATTGTGCAGGAATTTGTGTGCAGGTATGGTATCCCTAGAATCATTTAAAGTGATAGGGGTACCCATTTTACAGGTGACGTCTTTCAAGCAATGTGTAAGTTAATGGGAATTAATAGTAAGCTGCATACTCCGTACCGCCCCCAGGCGAGTGCGAAAGTGGAAAGAGTAAACAGCACTATTAAAAACAAGTTAAGCAAAGTGATGGCTGAAACAGGATTGTTATGGCCGGAAGCTTTGCCACTTGTACTATATAGCATCAGAACCACTCCCAGGTCCCCTCTTAACCTGTCCCCCTTTGAAATTCTGTTTGGTCGACAACCCCATGTTATGATTAACCCCCAGGATGATTTGAAGTGTAACAATGAAGTAACCGTAAAATATTTGGTTAAGATGAGTAAGCAATTGAGGAATCAGAATGATAATCTAAAGTTGGTGATTCCTGATCTGCCAGACAGTAATTGTCATGACATTGAACCTGGGGATTATGTAATGATACAGAATTTTCTACGCTCAGGTTGCCTTATTGACAGATGGGAAGGACCATATCAAGTCTTATTAACCAGCACAACAGCATTGAAGGTTGCCGAGAGGGAGACTTGGGTCCATTCGTCTCACTGTAAGAAGGTCGCTGACCCAGAGAGGTCCCGTGACAAAGAACAGACGGTAGAGGAAATTGTATCGTTAGAGTGTCTGTTTCAGGAAGGTTGAGACGGTACCTGAGCACTGAAAGCAATAAGATCGGAGGCGGTTGTCGAGCCAAGATTTCTTTATCCCTTTTGTTATTTTCTCCAGTTCCCATCTCCCTCCTATTCTCCTTCCCCTTTCTTATTTCTCTCCTTTCCCTCCTCTAAGATGGACTTGCCCCAAGAGACTGTGTTCCGGATTTTCCTGTTGACCCTGTTGTTGACCAGAGCAGTCTGTTTCGGTGAGAGTACCATGGAAGTCGAGAAAGGATCTGGAATGGGTTCTGATGACCAGGATGGAGGCGTAGATTTCCAAGAGCAACACAATCACCGAGCAAAGGCGAGTATCAGAAAACGATCTGGTAGCCATGACATTAGTAGACATTGTGAAGGATTGTTAGCTGAAGAGAACTGCATCTGTAGAAATTGTAAAAATATAGTTGAGGACGATTGCATCAAGGAATGTCAGTCCAGTTTTAATATCAACATGGACCGGCATCCATTGAGTGACTATCACTCCTTAGAGGGTAAAGTGTTAAACCAGACAGACTGCTGGGTGTGCTCTCAAGTACCTCAAGGTCATAGCAAATCAGGACTAGTGCCATTCCCTTTAACGACAGGAGAGGTACTTGAGTTAAGTGGTGGGAGGCCGGTGGACAAGAGGTTTAATATCTCTAGTCCTCCTAGTTTGAAGCTCCACCAATATCATGTAGATAGGTCCTTAGTATGCTTTAACATTTCCAATCCCCGAAAGCCGGGAAATTGTAAAGTGTCATGGAGTAATCAAACCATGACATTTTCACATAGAGCCGATAGAATGCCCATAGATTCAGAGCTTATACGCCAGATAGCCAACAGTGGAAAATATTTCCGGTATAGGTACACTCTAGGAAGTAGGACCATGCGAGTTGGAGAAGTATCATAAGGATACTGTGCACATATTGTACAACCGGATACGTGCACTAGACAGATGGGAGAATTAGGGTTAGGAGATTTCACATGGAAAGTTTGTAACATGGTTATGTCATACTCCATCCCATATGTTCTCCCCGATGATGCATATTTTATATGCGGGAGGAAGGCGTATAAGTGGCTCGCCCCAAACTCAGAGGGATTGTGTTACATTGGAAAGGTATTGCCTGAAGTAATGACTGTATCCCATAACAAAATGAAAGACATTCACCGCGGTGCCCAAGCTCCTTATACTCACACTCATTACGAGCACGTTGTTAAAAGGCACCTGATAGAGAGGACAGAGCATCCGGCCTCTGATCTGATCCATGAATCCACCGGGATTCAATTCCTACTCGCGTTAGATATCACTCGTACCGCCAGAGGAGTGATAAACTTTAGGTATATAAACGCACTTGCGAACCTGATAGACAATATCACCGAAATGTATGACGACACGTTCAGGTATACTGGGAGAGAGCTACAAGCCTACAAAACAGAGCTGGTTCAGCATAGGATGATTCTCAATTACCTCACAGCAATGACAGGCGGGTATTGTGTTACCCTAGCAACTCAGTATGGTGTAAAGTGTTGCACGTATATTACAAACAGCACTGAGGACCCGGCCGAGGTCATAGACCAAAAGATGGATGACATTTTGCAATTAAAGTGGGAGTTTCGAAGGAGGCATAATCTTACTCTCGCTGCTGTGGGTAATGAACTGACCAGCTGGGTGTCATGGTTGAACCCACAAAATTGGTTCTCTGGTTTAGGAGAATGGGCCCAAGGCATTATCATGGATGTAGGGAAATTTCTCTTGTGTATACTGGGAGTCGTCATATTGATTGGTCTGATATTTAGATGCGTTCGGACTTTAATGAAGTGTAAACGTAGTACCAGAGTGATGAGTCTGAGGAGCGAGGACACTGTAATAACAACAACTAATTTAATTTACGACCCAACGATAGAGACAATGTTGTGATGAAAATGTGATTCCACGGTCGGTTTCTTTCACCCGTTTCTCCTTTGTTTTCCTCCAAGGTACAAGGACATCCACTTGGAAGAAGAATATGACAACCTCTTTTTATACAGACCATTGATGAACTATGTCACAGACACCCAATACTTTTAGTGACTTTAACTATCTACTGGAAACCCAATAGTTTAGAGACTGTAATTTTATGGACACTGAAAAAGCTTTTGTTCACCACTTACAGCAAAAGCACCGCGAGACATCAGACAACACGTACATCAGACAAGACATCAACAAGACCTCAATCGGCGAATGTATACTAAAACTCACATAGTTATATGACTGCATTTATAACGCTTGTTTCTTATCTTCATCTCTACAACCTACAGGTAGTATCCCACATAGTCAACAGGTGATTCTCACATATTAGCATCCACATACTCCGCCCCCCCTCATGTATCATCAACTAATGTGCACCCCATTTGTTGCAACCAAAAGCCGAAAAGAGCTTGGTAGAGTTTGACAGCCCATCCACAATACGGGATAAGAAGGATTCAAATGTATACTTCGCAATACCTCGAAGCTTGCTTTAAAACACGTACGGCACGATGATACATGACCCCTCAGACATGGATTCATACACACATGCTTTACTATCTCACTAGGTCATATCTTTCCCACCTTCTCCTCTCCTCCCTCTAATCATTCATAAAAAGGTGTTTACATAATGACATATATTTTTTTGTTTAAATTGTTTAGGAAGTGTCAGTTATTGGTGACTGCCAAAGGGAGGACTGTCAAAGTTGAAAAATATCGTTATTCTCATCGCCATGTACTAACCCAAATGCACATGCCCGCTGCTCGTGCACCCACTCCTCCGTGCGTACGCATCCCCTCAGGTTGCGTAAGGGACGCTCCCACGTCGCCTGCGCGTGGGGATATGCATTTACGGTAGAGTTTGTGTGCGACTAGCGGGCGACTCGATCGCTAGATATTTAACCAATATAATGTGTTTTGTAGGTATTAATCCCCTTAATAATGTCTGCAAGTATGTTTAGTGTAAATGGTTCAGGGACCTGGGAATTCCTCTTTTCACGATACAAAGGGTCTGACACAGGTTGAACAGTGGTGTCTGGTACCTAACTGAAGAGTATTTTATTAGAAACAATCCGGTGCTGGTTAGGTAGAGATTAATCGCTCCTGCGTATAGTTATGTCTATGAGTAGTTTATGGACATTTACTGTATTTGCGGTTCATTATCCATGCGGCGGGAATCTTGAGGATACCTCCCATCTGAGCAGTTTGAAATAGTCACAGCCCACCTGTTCAAATCCACCTATGACCTTTTGTCATAGTGCAGAGAGACATTCCTGTGTCCAATGAACAATGAGATTGTAGGGCCCATTGTATTGTACAGTATGTTGTGTATATAAAGACCCCCATAGCCAGACCAGCCTCACTTCTCTCCAAAAGATTTTCCCCGTGATGACTGAGAGCTGGTTTCCAGATAGCGCATGCGATTCATCCCCACGTGTGTAAGTTTTTCTCTGTGGCCATTTCGTTACTCTGTATGTATGCAATTGTTCTTTTGTAGCTAACCTATAAGTGTTTGCCATTTATCCTCTTTCTGTTTATTTGTATTTGCAATCGTTTGCTAGTGTTTGTATTTCTGCTTAATTATTGTGTTTAGGTATTTATGTCAGGTCTGTAGTGTATGAACTGTATCTGTTTTCCCCTTTTTACGTACTAAATATCGTCAGTAAAGGTGTTGGAACCTTAGCAAGGAGTGTGTGTTTCACTAGTTAGTATAAAGGGTTGTTGAGCGTCTCAGTCGCTCAAACAGCTTTCATATCATAAAGGTTAATCAGCGTTACATTGTGATAATATTACAGTACTAAGGTTTACAGTATAAGCATACCCTTATAGTGTGTTGTTACAAGGATTGTCTGTGTGTAAATCAGTGAGCGTCAGCGCCGCTCGTATCCCGCTCTCGCGGTACAGCGTCTGCTACGCTATTAGCGTAGCTTTACGGTACTCGGGCCGCCTATAGCGTGCTCGATACCAAGCGTAAGCCGTGAGCGAACGTGCCGCTCGTGCGTCTCGACCACGGCCTAGCGTCTGCTACGCTAAGTGCGTACCATTACGGCACCTCGTGCGCCTATTGCGTATGTTGTCTTTAATAAGTATATTACTTAGGTTCAAGATAAATAATTAGCTTTATCAAGGCTATTACAGATGTGTTGAATATTGCTGATACAACACCCGAGCAGGTTGAGGAGGCTTACTTCACTGAAAATAAGAAAGCCTCGCTAACCTTCCCTGCGTCAAAGGAATTAAATGCTATTTTTGAAAAGGCTTGGGAAAACCCGGATAAAAAATTCCAGATACCTAAAAGGGTTCTTGTGGCATCTCCTTTCCCGGTAGAGGATAGGAAAAAATTGGAAAACCCGCTTATTGTTGACGCGTCAGTATCCAGACTCTCAAAAAAGGTGGTTTTACCTGTTCCAGGATCTACCGCCTTGAAAGAGCCGGCTGATCGTAAAATTGATAATACGCGCAATCCCATGTACACGTCTTCTGGGGCAATACTATGTCCCACTATTGCCAGTGCTTGGATTGCCAAAGCTATAGTAAAGTGGTCAGGCACGTTACTTGAAGACTTGGATACTATGGAGAAATGTGATGTTGAATTGTTTTACGTAACATTCAGGATTCGGCAGGATTTCTGGTAGAATCCATGAAAGACCTGGGTTCCATGGCTGCGGGAATTTCTTCTATGTCTGTATCAGCTCATCGAGGACTGTGGTTGCGCCAGTGGTCTGCCGACGCGGAATCCAGGTGAAGTGTGGAGACCCTATCCTACACAGGTCAGGCTCTCTTTGGGGAAGCGTTAGATGCGTGGATCTCCACGGCTACGGCTGGTAAGTCACCTTTTCTTCCCTCAGCTACACCTGCTCCGAAGAAACCCTTTTCTTCAGCTACATCACAACCCTTTCGGTCTACAAAGCCCAGAAAGGCCAAGCCGTCCAACACCTTCTTTCAGGGAGGTCGGCCCATGTCCAAGAAACCTGCGGATGCAGGTTGCAAGGAACAGAAACCTGCTTCAGGTACACCAAAGTCCTCCGCATGACGGACTGCATGCCCCGGAGGTGGGGCCAGTGGGAGCGAGACTCAGGCATTGCAGTCACGTCTGGGTGTCATCCGGCCTGGACGCCTCGGTGCAAGATATTGTGTCTCAGGGGTAAAGGCTGGAATTTCAAAATCTCCCTCCTCACCGATTTTTCAAATCAGGCTTGCCAGCTCTGCTGGCGGACAGGACTGTCCTGCAATAAGCCGTCCAGAAGTTGGTGGAGGCACAGGTCATTGTGCCAGTATCACCTCATATGTAAAACAATGGTTACTATTCAAACCTTTTGGTGGTACCGAAACTGGATGGTTCGGTCAGGCCCATTCTGAACTTAAAATCACTAAACCCCTTTTCTGAGGGAGTTCAAGTTCAAAATGGAGTCTCTAAGGGCAGTGATATCAGGTCTGGAGAAGGGGGAATTCCTGTTATCCCTGAATATCAAGGATGCGTACCTCCACACTCCGATTTTGCTGCCGCATCAAGCTTATCTTCGATTCGCGCTGTTGGACTGTCATTTTCAGTTCCAGGCCCTGCCATTCGGCCTCTCCACAGCACCGAGGGTATTCACCAAGGTGATGGCGGAAATTAGGATTCGCCTCCGCAGACAGTGGGTGAACATAATCCCATATCTGGACGATCTGCTGATAAAAGCATCGTCCAAGTAGAAGCTGTCACGACCCAGCTTCTCAGGGAACATGGCTGGATCCTGAATCTTCCAAAATCACACTTGGAACCAACCAGGAGGTTGTCCTTTCTGGGAGTGATCCTCGACACAGAAGTGCAGATGGTGTTTCTTCCAGAGGAAAAAGCGTTGGTGATACAAACAATGGTCCGGGATGTCCTGAAGCCAACCCGGGTGTCGGTTCATCAGTGCATTCGCCTTCTGGGAAAGATGGTGGCCTCTTACGAGGCCCTGCAGTACGGGAGGTTTCACACTCGGTCCTTCCAACTGGATCTCCTGGACAAGTGGTCGGGATCACATCTACACATGCACCAGAGAATACGTCTGTCACCAAAGGCCAAGATTTCACTCCTCTGGTGGCTGCAACTGCCTCACCTTCTGGAGGGCCGCAGGTTCGAGATTCAGGACGGGATCCTTCTAACCACGGATGCACGGGCTGGGGCGCAGTCACTCAAGGGGAAACCTTCCAAGGAAGGTGGTCAAGTCTGGAAGCCGGCCTGCCGATAAACATTCTGGAACTAAGAGCCATCTACAACGGTCTTATTCAAGCGGCCCATCTTCTGTGATATCGGGCCGTTCAAGTGCAGTCGAACAAGGTGTCAACAGTGGCTTACATAAACCAACAGGGCGGAACGAAGAGCAGAGCAGCAATGTCAGAGGTAACAAGAATCATCCTCTGGGCAGAAAAACACGTGTTGGTGCTGTCGGGAATCTTCATTCCGGGAGTAGACAACTGGGAAGCGGACTTCCTCAGCAGACACAATCTCCATCCAGGGTAGTGGGGTCTCCATCCGGAGGTGTTCAAGGAGGTAACAGATCTTTGGTGTGTACCCCAGATCAACATGATGGCCTCTCGTCTCAACAAGAAGCTTCGGCGGTATTGTTCCAGGTCGAGGGACCCGCAAGCAGTGGCTGTGGACACCCTAGGGACTCCATGGGTGTTCCAGTCAGTGTACGTGTTTCCTCTACTTCCACTCATTCCATGAGTTCTAAGGAAAACAAGGGTTCAAGTGATCCTTATTGCTCCAGACTGACCAAGAAGGACTTGGTACGTGGATCTTCTGGATCTACTGCAAGAAGAGCAGAGGCCTCTTCCTCTTTGGAAGGACCTGCTGCAGCAGGGGCCGTTCACCTATCAAGACTTACAGCGGCTACGTTTGACAGCATGGAGGTTGAACGCCTTATACTAGCTCGAAAGGGCATTCCGAACAAAATTATTCCTTCCCTGATACAGGCTAGGAAAGGAGTAACGTCTAAACATTACCACCGAATTTGGAAAAAATGTGTATCTTGGTATGAGTCCAAGAAATTTCAAGCGGTGGAGTTTCAACTGGGACGGTTTCTCCTCTTCCTACAAGCCGGTGTGGCTATAGGCCTGAGGTTGGGATCTGTGAAGTTCCAGATTTCGTCACTATCCATTTTCTTCCAGAAACAATTGGCTGCCCTCCCTGAGGTTCAGACCTTTTTGAAGGGAGTTCTGCACATCCAACCTCCCTTTGTACCGCCTACGGCGCCTTGGAACCTTAACGTGGTGTTGCAGTTCCTCCAATCGGACTGGTTCGAGCCTCTACAGGAGGTTGAGGTCAAATTTCTTACATGGAAGGCTGTCACGTTGTTGACCTTAGCTTCTGCTAGACTTGTGTCGGAGTTGGGGGCTTTGTCCTGTAAAAGCCCATACTTGATCTTCCATGAAGATAGAGCTGAGCTCCGGACATGTCAGCAGTTTCTTCCGCAGCATTTCATATCAACCAACCTATTGTGGTGTCAGTGGCTACTGACTCCTCAATTTCATCAAAGTCCTTGGATGTTGTAAGGGCTCTGAAAATCTATGTGAAGAGGACAGCTCGTCACAGAAAATCGGACTCTGTTTGTCCTGTATGATCCCAAGAAAATTGGGTGTCCTGCTTCTAAGCAGACAATCTCTTGCTGGATCTGGTTCACTATCCAGCATGAGTATTCTACGGCAGGATTGCCGTGTCCTTATGACTGTCAAGGCCTACTCTACTCGTAAGGTGGGGTCTTCCTGGGCCGCTGCCCAGGGTGTCTCGGTGTTACAACTTTGCCGAGCTGCAACTTGATCTGGGTCGAACATGTTTGCAAAGTTCTACAAGTTCGATACTTTGGCCTCTGATGATCTGAAGTTCAGTCAATCAGTTCTGCAGGAGCCTCCGCACTCTCCCTCCTATTCTGGGAGGTTTGGTACATCCCTATGGTACAAATGTGGACCCCAGCATCCTCTAAGGCGTAAGAGAAAATAGGATTTTGGTTACCTACCGGTAAATCCTTTTCTCGTAATCTGTAGAGGATGCTGGGAGCCCGCCCAGTGCTTTGTTTTCCTGCTATCATTATTTGGTTCAGTACAACTTCATTTTAGTTGAGTACTGCATTATTACTTGGTAAGTAATGTTTCAGCGGTTGCTGCTGAGTTTTCAAGCTAAGTTAGCTTGATGTGCCTTGTATGTGTGAGCTGGTATGAATTTTGCCACTATCTGTGTACAATCATTCTCTCGAAGATGTCAGTCTCCTCGGGCACAGTTTCAAGACTGAGTCTGGTAGGAGGGGCATAGAGGGAGGAGCCAGCCTACACTCTCAAACTCTTAAAGTGGCAATGGCTCCTGGTGGACCCATCTGTACCCCATGGTACTAATGTGGACCCCAGCATCCTCTACGGACTACGAGAAAAGGATTTACCGGTAGGTAACCAAAATCCTATTTTTATCTATTCATTTGTAATTGTTAAGTTCTCAGTGCACCCAGGAATCGGCTTCTTTTTCTGTGTGTTTGTGTTGTAGTCTCCTAGGCTGAGGTTAGCACTCCCAAACAATAGATATGTGTGCATATCATAACAAAATTGTAAAGGAGGGAAAAAAAAAGGGAAAGAGAACACTCATTGCTAAATTATCCTTACTGGTGCGGGAATATTTCTTGTTTTATATAGGCCTTCCTAAGTCGTCAGGACGTACACGCCGAAGAGTGGAGCCTTCATCCGGAGGTCTTTCAACTCCTTGTGGAACAGTGGGGTCTACCAGATGTAGACCTGATGGCGTCTCGACACAATCACAAGGTTCCGGTCTTCGGAGCAAGGACAAGGGATCCTCAAGCAGCATTCGTAGATGCACTGGCAATTCCATGGAACTTTTGGCTGCTGTCCGTGGGGGTAATTCCAAGTTGATCGCAGCAGGATTTTTTTTAGCAGTTGGGCAAAACCATGTGCACTGCAGGGGAGGCAGATATAACATGTGCAGAGAGAGTTAGATTTGGGTGTGGTGTGTTCAATGTGCAATCTAATTTGCAGTGTAAAAATAAAGCAGCCAGTATTTACCCTGCACAGAAATAAAATAACCCACCCAAATCTAACTCTCTCTGCACATGTTATATCTGCCTCCCCTGCAGTGCACATGGTTTTGCCCAACTGCTTAAAAATTTCCTGCTGCGATCAACTTGGAATTACCCCCCGTGTTCCCTCCGGTGTTACTTCTGCCCAGGGTGATAAGGAAGTTCAAGCAAGAAGGAGGAATACTACTTCTAATCGTTCCGCCGTGACCCAGGCGGCATTGGTTCTCAGGCCTGCAGGGTCTATCGATAGAGCGTTCTCTTTTGCTTCCGCAGTGCATAGACCTCCTTTTTCAGGGCCCTTGTGTCTACCAGGATTTGGCCCGGATGGCTTTGACGGCGTGGCTCTTGAAGCTTCCGTACTAAGGGCCAAAGGTTTTTCTGAGGCGGTCGTTCAAACTATGTTGAAGGCCTGTAAGCCGGCTTCTGCTCGGATATATCATAGGGTCTGGAATTCTTATTTTGCTTGGTGTGCAACTAACAATTATGATGCATACAAGTTCAGTACCGCCAAACTCTTGGCTTTTCTGCAACAGGGCCTGGACTTAGGCCCTCGTCTGGCCTCCCTCAAGGTTCATATTTCTGCCTTGTCGATATGATTTCAGAGAAAAATTGCAACTCTGCCTGATGTTCATACATTCACTCAGGGTGTTTTACGGATTCAGCCTCCCTATGTCCCGCCTGTGGCTCCTTGGGATTTGTCGGTTGTTCTGGATGCCTTACAAGAGTCTCCGTTTGAGCCTCTTGAGTCTGTAGACCTTAAATTACTTACTCTTAAGATCTTGTTTCTGCTGGCTATTGCCTCTGCTAGATGGGTTTCAGACTTGGGTGCCTTGTCCTGTCGGTCACCCTTTCTGATTTTTCACCGTGACCGTGCATTTCTTAGAACTCGCCCTGGTTATCTCCCTAAGGTGGTGTCATCTTTCAACATTAACCAAGAGATTGTGGTAACGGCCTTTTCCTCTCCAGGTTTATCCTCCAAAGAGCGGTCTTTGGATGTGGTACGGGCTCTCCGTATTTATGTGAAGAGGACAGCTTCTCTTCGGAGATCTGATTCTCTCTTTGTTCTTTTTGGCCAGATGGTTTAGAATGGTGATTGCACATGCTTATGTACAGGCTGGCCTTCCAGCTCCTGCTACCATCAAAGCCCATTCTACTAGGTATGTTGTACCTTCTTGGGCGGCCCACCGTGGTGCAGGCCCTTGAACAATTGTGCAAGGCGGCTACGTGGTCCTCAGTGAACACGTTCATAAGGTTCTATGCCTTCGATACTTCTGGCTCCCAGGATGCCTCCTTTGGACACTGGGTTCTTGTGCCCACTACAGTGCGTCCCCTCCCATGAGGAACTGCTTTAGGAAATCCCCGATGTTATCCCTGTGGAACCCCAGTGTACCCCGCTGCAGAAAAGGAGATTTATGTTAAGAACTTACCTTTGTTAAATCTCTTTCTGCGAGGTACACTGGGTTCCACAGGGCGCCCACCCTGACGCACTTAGCTTCTTTGGGTTTGTATGACATTAGCTGCTGATACCTTCTCCTGTCGTTAGAATGTGGTGTATGTGACTACTAACGGTTGTCGTCTCTTTAATCTGCTACTGCACTGGACTGGTTAACAAAACTGAGCACCTGTGCACGGAGGCGGGGTAATAGAGGAGGCGGCGCTGTGCATCTTGGGAACAATCAAACTTTTAGCCTGTTGGTGCCTCGGATCAAGATCCAACTCTACACCCTGATGTTATCCCTGTGGAACCCAGTGTACCTCGCAGAAAGAGATTTAACCTTAAGAGTTCTTACCATAAATCTCCTTTTTTCTTTGTGCAGCAATGGTAGGCTACCAGATTGTGCATTGCTGTATGCAATGATCTGGAAGAGCACATTGAAAGCAAAAGGTGCTTTCCCACCTCCAGTTGTGCTCCTTTTCTGTCACCGGATTCTGTATGACCCTTATCCAGTATGATCCTTGTCAGACCATATGTCTGGAACAAGGTGCTCAGATTCACCAGCAGGCACAATTGCATCTGGAATGGAAACATGATCCGTTTTATGATCTACATAACACTGTCGGTCATAGGTTAATAGTCAATCACCACTCTTATGTCTTCTAGGAGGGTTAATGTGGGCTAACTAATCTGTAATTTCATCCAATAAGCATCAACGATACAAATTAAGATGAGCTGCCTCATTCCAGTCAGTCTCATCAATCCAATTATGGAACTCTGAAGTATATTCTGACACTGACTAATTACCTTGGCGCAGGTCAGTTACATGGGCTTCAGCTATGGCACTGCAGCATGAATCACTTAATACATAGCCAAGGTCAAGTTCTCATCTTTCAGAAGCACAGGATCAGAACCACCTTCAAAGAATATGTGTCATAATGGGTTTCATCTGAAACCTCAGCTTACAATGAGCAACAAAACCCCTAAAGCATGCACAATCACCTGCAAATTTGTCTGGAAAAGCCTTTTAAGGTTCCTTGACAGAAACTGCCAAAGTGTTCAGGTAATTTTTTTTTTAATTATTATTTCTCTAACGTCCTAGTGGATGCTGGGGACTCCGTCAGGACCATGGGGATTAGCGGCTCCGCAGGAGACAGGGCACAAAAAGTAAGCTTTTAGGATCACATGGTGTGTACTGGCTCCTCCCCCTATGACCCTCCTCCAAGCCTCAGTTAGGTTTTTGTGCCCGTCCGAGCAGGGTGCAATCTAGGTGGCTCTCCTAAAGAGCTGCTTAGAAAAAGTTTTTAGGTTTTTTATTTTCAGTGAGTCCTGCTGGCAACAGGCTCACTGCATCGAGGGACTTAGGGGAGAGAAGTGAACTCACCTGCGTGCAGGATGGATTGGCTTCTTAGGCTACTGGACACCATTAGCTCCAGAGGGAGTCGGAACACAGGTCTCACCCTGGGGTTCGTCCCGGAGCCGCGCCGCCGACCCCCCTTGCAGATGCCGAAGATGGAAGAGGTCCAGAAGCAGGCGGCAGAAGACTTTTCAGTCTTCCTGAGGTAGCGCACAGCACTGCAGCTGTGCGCCATTGTTGTCAGCACACTTCACACAGCGGTCACGGAGGGTGCAGGGCGCTGGGGGGGCGCCCTGGGCAGCAATGTATAATACCTTTTTATGGCTAAAAATACATCACATATAGCCCTTGAGGCTATATGGATGTATTTAACCCCTGCCAGATCTCACAAACTCCGGAGAAGAGCCCGCCGAAATAGGGGGCGGGGTTTATTCTCCTCAGCACACAGCGCCATTTTCCTGCTCAGCTCCGCTGTGAGGAAGGCTCCCAGGACTCTCCCCTGCACTGCACTACAGAAACAGGGTAAAACAGAGAGGGGGGGCACTTTTTTTGGCGATATTACTATATTTAAGCTGCTATAAGGATACAACACTTATATAGGGTTGTTCCCATATATATTATAGCGCTTGGGTGTGTGCTGGCAAACTCTCCCTCTGTCTCCCCAAAGGGCTAGTGGGGTCCTGTCTTCAATAGAGCATTCCCTGTGTGTCTGCTGTGTGTCGGTACGTGTGTGTCGACATGTATGAGGACGATGTTGGTGTGGAGGCAGAGCAATTGCCGGTAATGGTGATGTCACCCCCTAGGGAGTCGACACCGGAATGGATGGCTTTGTTTATGGAATTACGTGATAATGTCAGCACATTACAAAAATCAGTTGACGACATGAGACGGCCGTCAAACCAGTTAGTACCTGCCCAGGCGTCTCAGACACCGTCAGGGGCTGTAAAATGCCCTTTACCTCAGTCGGTCGATACAGACCCAGACACGGACACTGAATCTAGTGTCGACGGTGAAGAAACAAACGTATTTTCCAGTAGGGCCACACGTTATATGATCACGGCAATGAAGGAGGCTTTGCATATCTCTGATACTACAAGTACCACAAAAAGGGGTATTATGTGGGGGTTGAAAAAACTACCTGTAGTTTTTCCTGAATCAGAGGAATTGAATGATGTATGTGATGAAGCGTGGGTTAACCCAGATAGAAAAGGGCTAATTTCAAAAAAGTTATTGGCATTATACCCTTTCCCGCCAGAGGTTAGGGCGCGCTGGGAAACACCCCCTAAGGTGGATAAGGCGCTCACACGCTTATCAAAACAAGTGGCGTTACCGTCTCCTGATACGGCCGCCCTCAAGGATCCAGCTGATAGGAGGCTGGAAACTACCCTAAAAAGTATATACACACATACTGGTGTTATACTGCGACCAGCCATCGCCTCAGCCTGGATGTGCAGTGCTGGGGTGGTCTGGTCGGATTCCCTGACTGAAAATATTGATACCCTGGATAGGGACAGTATTTTACAGACTTTAGAGCAATTAAAGGATGCTTTTCTTTATATGCGAGATGCTCAGAGGGATATTTGCACACTGGCATCGAGAGTAAGTGCGATGTCCATATCTGCCAGAAGAAGTTTATGGACACGACAGTGGTCAGGTGATGCGGATTCCAAACGGCATATGGAAGTATTGCCGTATAAAGGGGAGGAATTATTTGGCGTCGGTCTATCGGATCTGGTGGCCACGGCAACGGCCGGGAAATCCACCTTTTTACCTCAGACCCCCTCCCAACAGAAAAAGACACCGTCTTTTCAGCCGCAGTCCTTTCGGTCCTATAAGAACAAGCTGGCAAAAGGACAGTCATATCTGCCCCGAGGCAGAGGAAAGGGTAAGAGAGGGCAGCAAGCAGCTCCTTCCCAGGAACAGAAGCCCTCCACGGGTTCTGCAAAGCCCTCAGCATGACGCTGGGGCTTTACAAGCGGACTCAGGAACGGTGGGGGGTCGACTCAAGAATTTCAGCGCGCAGTGGGCTTGCTCACAGGTGGACCCCTGGATCCTGCAGGTAGTATCTCAGGGTTACAGGTTGGAATTCGAGAAGTCTCCCCCTCGCCGGTTCCTAAAGTCTGCTTTGCCAACGTCTCCCTCAGACAGGGCGACGGTATTGGAAGCCATTCACAAGCTGTTTTCTCAGCAGGTGATAGTCAAGGTACCCCTCCTACAACAGGGAAAGGGGTATTACTCCACGCTATTTGTGGTACCGAAGCCGGACGGCTCGGTAAGACCTATTCTAAATCTGAAATCTTTGAACCTGTACATACAAAAATTCAGTTTCAAGATGGAATCACTCAGAGCAGTGATAGCGAATCTGGAAGAAGGGGACTTTATGGTGTCCCTGGACATAAAAGATGCTTACCTGCATGTCCCAATTTGCCCTTCACATCAAGGGTACCTCAGGTTCGTGGTGCAAAACTGTCATTATCAGTTTCAGACGCTGCCGTTTGGATTGTCCACGGCACCTCGGGTCTTTACCAAGGTAATGGCCGAAATGATGATTCTTCTGCGAAGAAGAGGCGTATTAATTATCCCTTACTTGGACGATCTCCTGATAAGGGCAAGGTCCAGAGAACAGCTGGAGGACGGAGTAGCACTAAACCAAGTAGTGCTGCAACAACACGGGTGGATTCTGAATTTTCCAAAATCTCAGTTGACCCCGACAACACGTCTGCTGTTCCTGGGAATGATTCTGGACACGGTTCAGAAAAAGGTGTTTCTTCCGGAGGAGAAAGCCAAGGAGTTATCCGAACTTGTCAGGAACCTCCTAAAACCAGGAAAAGTGTCTGTGCATCAATGCACAAGAGTCCTGGGAAAGATGGTGGCTTCTTACGAAGCAATCCCATTCGGCAGATTCCACGCACGAACTTTTCAGTGGGATCTGCTGGACAAATGGTCCGGATCGCATCTGCAGATGCATCAGCGGATAACCTTATCGCCATGGACAAGGGTGTCTCTTCTGTGGTGGTTGCAGAGTGCTCATCTGTTAGAAGGCCGCAGATACGGCATACAGGACTGGGTCCTGGTGACCACGGATGCCAGTCTGAGAGGCTGGGGAGCGGTCACACAGGGAAGAAACTTCCAGGGAGTATGGTCAAGCCTGGAGATGTCTCTTCACATAAATATACTGGAGCTAAGAGCGATTTACAATGCTCTAAGCCTGGCAAAACCCCTGCTTCAGGGTCAGCCGGTGTTGATCCAGTCGGACAACATCACGGCAGTCGCCCACGTAAACAGACAGGGCGGCACAAGAAGCAGGAGAGCAATGGCAGAAGCTGCAAGGATTCTTCGCTGGGCGGAAGATCATGTGATAGCACTGTCAGCAGTGTTCATTCCGGGAGTGGACAACTGGGAAGCAGACTTCCTCAGCAGACACGATCTACACCCGGGAGAGTGGGGACTTCATCCAGAAGTCTTCCACATGATTGTGAACCGTTGGGAAAAACCAAAGGTGGATATGATGGCGTCTCGCCTCAACAAAAAACTGGACAGGTATTGCGCCAGGTCAAGAGACCCTCAGGCAATAGCTGTGGACGCTCTGGTAACACCGTGGGTGTTCCAGTCAGTGTATGTGTTTCCTCCTCTGCCTCTCATACCCAAAGTACTGAGAATTATACGGCAAAGGGGAGTAAGAACGATACTCGTGGCTCCGGATTGGCCAAGAAGAACTTGGTACCCGGAACTTCAGGAGATGCTCACGGAAAATCCGTGGCCTCTACCTCTAAGACGGGACCTGATTCAGCAGGGACCGTGTCTATTCCAAGACTTACCGCGGCTGCGTTTGACGGCGTGGCGGTTGAACGCCAAATTCTAAGGGAAAAAGGCATTCCAGAAGAGGTCATTCCTACACTGGTTAAAGCCAGGAAGGAGGTGACTGCACAACATTATCACCGCATTTGGAGAAAATATGTTGCGTGGTGTGAGGCCAGGAAGGCCCCCACGGAGGAATTTCAATTGGGTCGATTCCTACATTTCCTGCAAACAGGATTGTCTATGGGCCTCAAGTTGGGGTCCATTAAGGTTCAAATTTCGGCCCTGTCGATTTTCTTCCAGAAAGAATTGGCTTCAGTTCCTGAAGTCCAGACTTTTGTAAAAGGAGTACTACATATACAGCCCCCGGTTGTGCCCCCAGTGGCTCCGTGGGACCTTAATGTAGTTTTGGATTTTCTCAAATCCCATTGGTTTGAGCCACTCAAATCGGCGGATTTGAAATATCTTACATGGAAAGTAACCATGCTACTGGCCCTGGCTTCAGCCAGGAGAGTGTCAGAATTGGCGGCTTTATCGTATAAAAGCCCATATCTGATTTTCCATTCGGACAGGGCAGAACTGCGGACGCGTCCTCATTTTCTGCCTAAGGTGGTGTCAGCGTTTCACCTGAACCAGCCTATTGTGGTGCCTGCGGCTACTAGCGATGTCAGGGCATTGAAAATATATATTTCAAGGACGGCTGGAGTCAGAAAATCTGACTCGCTGTTTATACTGTATGCACCCAACAAGCTGGGTGCTCCTGCTTCTAAGCAGACGATTGCTCGTTGGATTTGTAGCACAATTCAACTTGCACATTCTGTGGCAGGCCTGCCACAGCCTAAATCTGTCAAGGCCCATTCCACAAGGAAGGTGGGCTCATCCTGGGCGGCTGCCCGAGGGGTCTCGGCATTACAACTCTGCCGAGCAGCTACGTGGTCGGGGGAGAACACGTTTTGTAAAATTCTACAAATTTGATACCCTGGCTAAAGAGGACCTGGAGTTCTCTCATTCGGTGCTGCAGAGTCATCCGCACTCTCCCGCCCGTTTGGGAGCTTTGGTATAATCCCCATGGTCCTGACGGAGTCCCCAGCATCCACTAGGACGTTAGAGAAAATAAGATTTTACTTACCGATAAATCTATTTCTCGTAGTCCGTAGTGGATGCTGGGCGCCCATCCCAAGTGCGGATTGTCTGCAATACTTGTACATAGTTATTGTTACAAAAAAATCGGGTTGTTCTTGTTGTGAGCCGTCAGTTCAGAGGCTCCTACGTTGTCATACTGTTAACTGGGTTCAGATCACAAGTTGTACGGTGTGATTGGTGTGGCTGGTATGAGTCTTACCCGGGATTCAAAATCCTTCCTTATTGTGTACGCTCGTCCGGGCACAGTATCCTAACTGAGGCTTGGAGGAGGGTCATAGGGGGAGGAGCCAGTGCACACCACCTGATCCTAAAGCTTTATTTTTGTGCCCTGTCTCCTGCGGAGCCGCTAATCCCCATGGTCCTGACGGAGTCCCCAGCATCCACTACGGACTACGAGAAATAGATTTATCGGTAAGTAAAATCTTATTATTTTGTTTCAAGGCTGAGTGAATACAAAACAAAATTTCAATATAAAATAGTATGCATGTTACAATCTTTCCAACTTCCTTTTTACATATTATGGTTACATTCCGTTAATCTTACTACTACAGGTTGAGTATCCCTTATTCAAAATGCATGGGACCAGAGGCATTTTGGATATCGGATTTTTCTGTATTTTGTAAAAATTGCATACCATAATGAGATATCATGGTGATGGGACCTAAATCTAAGCACATAATGCATTTATGTTTCATATATACCTTATACACACAGTCTGAAGGTCATTTTAGCCAATATTTTTTATAACTTTGTGCATTAAACAAAGTGTGTGTACATTCACACATTTCATTTGTTTCATATACACCTTCTACACACAGCCTGAAGGTCATCTAATACAATATTTTTTTAATAACTTTGTGTATTAAACAAAGTTTGTGTACACTGAGCCATCAGAAAACAAAGGTTTCACTATCTCAGTCTCACTCAAAAAAGTCCGTATTTTGGAATATTCCGTATTTCGGAATATTTTTATATGGGATACTCAACCTGTACCAACAATATTTATCTCTTGTTCTTATATCATTTGTCCTTTGGTTGATAAATTATTACACCAATCTGTTATCTTGACAATCTTGTTCTTTTTGTTAAGTTTTCGTTTACCCTTTCTTTATTCCATATTCTACTTATTCCTATGCTTATATTACTTTCCTGGATGTTATTGATTTATTTTTTCTCTTAATCCTCAAAATATATCCTGCCCTGTTAATACCACTTCTTCTATATACCATTTTGTCTGCCCTACCACTATGCATAGATTCCATTTTACGTGCGGTGTTAATTTATGTATATACGGTAGCCATATAGAAAACCATTTATTTTTCTCTTTTTTTTTCTTTATCTTGCAACATATCTACCCATTCCATTTGTAATAAATATGCCATCCTTGGGTGCAAGAGTGTCAAGATCCAATATCTATTGGATCCTTCGATATCCACTGAGCTAATATAGTTTTTTTTTTAGACTATTCCCGCTGTCTGTGGGTATATAATTTCACATTTCCCTTTCTGATATCATTTCAAATATTTTACCTAGCATTGTCCCTATATATACATGTACTAGTGTCCAAAATTTCTTCACTCATAAACAATGTATTATACCCGCCTATGGTTGTTTACTTTGAAAACAGTTAGAATTTGTAGATGTACTCATAATATATTTAAGTTCTGGTGTCACATATGCACAATACAAAAATTTGAGGTGCATCTTTATATCGGTGACGTGCGGTGGTGTGAGGCTGAGCCTTTCCTGTCATACTAACGTTTGCGTCAGAGTTTTGAGTGCATATAAGTATATAAAAAATACAAAGAATATGTTTGAAATATCTTCTTTGCATTATTCTAATAATTTTTATAGACAAAACTCTGGAGTAAAAAGTCTATGGCCGGTGCAGTGGCGGAACTACCGCCAGTGCAACCAGTGCGTTGCACTGGGGCCCGCCACTGTCTAGGGGCCCAAAGCAGCGCGGCATGTAATGAGTCAAACTGACTCATTACACGCCGCTGTGTGCTGCGGGCAACCGCCGCCCGCAGCACACAGCCGCCGCCGAGGATAGGAGAGGAGCAGCGGCTACGGGGGTGAAGGAGGAGGAGGAGGGAGGTGGAGGAGAGAGCCGCAGCAGCGCACTGTAATTGGTAGAGGTGCTGCTGCTGCTGCTGTCCCTTTCCTTCCCCATAGGCTGTACTCCGCCGCTGTGAATGCTTTCTTTCTTTCTTTTTCTTTCTTTCTTTCTTTCTTCCTTCCTTTCTTTCTTTCTTTATATTCTGTCTGCCTCAGTGTGTAAAAAGGGGGTCACTGTCTGCCTCAATGTGTAAAAAGGGGGTCACTGTCTGCCTCAATGTGTAAAAAGGGGGTCACTGTTTGCCGTAATGTGTATAAAGGGGGTCACTGTTTGCCGTAATGTGTAAAAAGGGGTCGCTGTCTGGCGTTATGTGTAAAAAGGGGGTCGCTGTCTGCCGTACTATGTAAAAAGGGGACGCTGTCTGCCGTACTGTGTAAAAAAAGGACGCTGTCTGCCGTAATGTGTAAAAAATGGGACGCTGTCTCCCGTAATGTGTAAAAAGAGGACGCTGTCTGCTGTACTGTGTAAAAAGAGGACGCTGTCTGCCGTACTGTGTAAAAAGAGGACGCTGTCTGCCGTACTGTGTAAAAAGAGGACGCTGTCTGCTGTAATGTGTAAAAAGGGGGTCACTGTCTGCCGTTATGTGTAAAAAAGGGGTTTGCTGTCTGCTGTTATGTGTAAAAAGGAGGTCGCTGTCTGCCATACTGTGTAAAAAGGGGACGCTGTCTGCCATACTGTGTAAAAAGGGGACGCTGTCTGCCATACTGTGTAAAAAGAGGACGCTGTCTGCCGTAATGTGTAAAAAATGGGACGCTGTCTGCCGTAATGTGTAAAAAGGGGACGCTGTCTGCCATAATGTGTAAAAAGGGGAAGCTGTCTGCCATTATGTGTAAAAAGGGACAGCCGTAGTGTGTTAAAAATGGGACGCTGTCTGCCGTAATGTGTAAAAAATGGGACGCTGTCTCCCGTAATGTGTAAAAAGAGGACGCTGTCTGCTGTACTGTGTAAAAAGAGGACGCTGTCTGCCGTACTGTGTAAAAAGAGGACGCTGTCTGCCGTACTGTGTAAAAAGAGGACGCTGTCTGCTGTAATGTGTAAAAAGGGGGTCACTGTCTGCCATTATGTGTAAAAAAGGGGTTCGCTGTCTGCTGTTATGTGTAAAAAGGGGGTCGCTGTCTGCCATACTGTGTAAAAAGAGGACGCTGTCTGCCGTAATGTGTAAAAAATGGGACGCTGTCTCCCGTAATGTGTAAAAAGAGGACGCTGTCTGCCGTAATGTGTAAAAAATGGGACGCTGTCTGCCGTAATGTGTAAAAAGGGGACGCTGTCTGCCGTAATGTGTAAAAAGGGGACGCTGTCTGCCATAATGTGTAAAAAGGGGAAGCTGTCTGCCATTATGTGTAAAAAGGGACAGCTGTAGTGTGTTAAAAATGGGACGCTGTCTGCCATAATGTGTAAAAAGTAGTGATGTGCACCGGACATTTTTCGGGTTTTGGTTTTGGATTCGGTTCCGCGGCCGTGTTTTGGATTCGGACGCGTTTTGGCAAAACCTCACCGAAATTTTTTTGTTGGATTCGGGTGTTTTTTACAAAAAACCCTAAAAAAACAGCTTAAATCATAGAATGTGGGGGTCATTTTGATCCCATAGTTTTATTAACCTCAATAACCATAATTTCCACTCATTTCCAGTCTATTCTGAACACCTCACACCTCACAATATTATTTTTAGTCCTAAAATTTGCACCGAGGTCGCTGGATGGCTAAGCTAAGTGACACAAGTGTCCGACACAAACACCTGGCCCATCTAGGAGTGGCACTGCACTGTCAGACAGGATGGCACTTCAAAAAAATAGTCCCCAAACAGCACACGATGCAAAGAAAAAAAGAGGCGCACCAAGGTCGCTGTGAGACTAAGCCAAGCGACACAAGTGGCCGACACAAACACCTGGCCCATCTAGGAGTGGCACTGCAGTGTCAGGCAGGATGGCACTTCAAAAAAATTGTCCCCAAACAGCACATGATGCAAAGAAAAAAAGAGGCTGATAAAAGAGATGGATAGTATGCTTAATGAATGACGACACAGAGGTAGGTACAGCAGTGGCCTTCTGTACTGCTATATATAGTATACTGGTGGTCACTGTGTCAGCAAACTGCAAAACTAAAATGCACCACAGGTATAGATTGTAGATGGATAGTATACTTAATGAATGACGACACAGAGGTAGGTACAGCAGTGGCCTTCCGTACTGCTATAGTATACTGGTGGTCACTGTGTCAGCAAACTGCAAAACTAAAATGCACCACAGGTATAGAATGTAGATGGATAGTATACTTAATGAATGACGACACAGAGGTAGGTACAGCAGTGGCCTTCCGTACTGCTATAGTATACTGGTGGTCACTGTGTCAGCAAACTGCAAAACTAAAATGCACCACAGGTATAGAATGTAGATGGATAGTATACTTAATGAATGACGACACAGAGGTAGGTACAGCAGTGGCCTTCCGTACTGCTATATATAGTATACTGGTGGTCACTGTGTCAGCAAACTGCAAAACTAAAATGCACCACAGGTATAGAATGTAGATGGATAGTATACTTAATGACGACACAGAGGTAGGTACAGCAGTGGCCTTCTGTACTGCTATATATAGTATACTGGTGGTCACTGTGTCAGCAAACTGCAAAACTAAAATGCACCACAGGTATAGAATGTAGATGGATAGTATACTTAATGAATGACACAGAGGTAGGTACAGCAGTGGCCTTCCGTACTGCTATAGTATACTGGTGGTCACTGTGTCAGCAAACTGCAAAACTAAAATGCACCACAGGTATAGAATGTAGATGGATATTATACAGTACTTAATGAATGACGACACAGAGGTAGGTACGGCAGTGGCCTTCCGTACTGCTATATATAGTATACTGGTGGTCACTGTGTCAGCAAACTGCAAAACTAAAATGCACCACAGGTATAGAATGTAGATGGATAGTATACTTAATGACGACACAGAGGTAGGTACAGCAGTGGCCTTCCGTACTGCTATATATAGTATACTGGTGGTCACTGTGTCAGCAAACTGCAAAACTAAAATGCACCACAGGTATAGAATGTAGATGGATAGTATACTTAATGACGACACAGAGGTAGGTACAGCAGTGGCCTACTGTACCGTAATGCTATATATTATATACTGTTGGTCACTGGTCAGCAAAACTCTGCACTGTACTCCTCCTATATAATATTATACTGGTGGTCCCCAGTCCCCACAATAAAGCAGCACACTGAGCACAGATATGGAGTGTTTTTCAGGCAGACAACGTATACTGGTGGTCACTGTCAGCAAAACTCTGCACTGTACTCCTGCTATATAATACAGCTGCTCCCCAGTCCCCACAATTAAGCAGTGTGAGCACAGATATATGCAGCACACTGTGAGCACAGATATGGAGCATTTTTTTCAGGCAGAGAACGGATAACTGGTGGTCACTGATCAGCAAAACTCTGCACTGTACTCCTCCTATATACAGCTGCTCCCCAGCCCTCCCCACAATTAAGCAATAGTGCACAGCACAATCAAGTTCAACAATAACGGAGAGGACGCCAGCCACGTCCTCTCCCTAACATTTCCAATGCACGAGTGAAAATGGCGACGCGCGGCTGCTTATATAGAATCCGAATCTCGTGAGAATCCGACAGCGGGATGATGACGTTCGGGCGCGCTCGGGTTACCCGAGCCATACGGGAGAATCCGAGTATGGCTCGGACCCGTGTAAAAAGGGTGAAGTTCGGGGGGGTTCGGTTTCCGAGAAACCGAACCCGCTCATCACTAGTAAAAAGGTGATGCTGTGGTACTAGTTTGTGGCCACACCCCTTCCCCACA
This sequence comes from Pseudophryne corroboree, assembly GCF_028390025.1. NCBI lineage: Eukaryota > Metazoa > Chordata > Amphibia > Anura > Myobatrachidae > Pseudophryne > Pseudophryne corroboree. The sequence continues at coordinate 366,805,441 of NC_086452.1, forward strand.
AAGCCATGCCCCTATATTTTTTTGCGTGTCTAAGGCGCGCACTGCCCCTGTTTTACATGGAGGTGGGGGGCCTCCGATGCCGTTTCTTGCACACAGTGACAGCACTGTTGCTAGGTATCCATTTCTCTGGCCCTGAGCAGGTCCCCCTCACCAGATCCTCTCCAGGGGTGAGGGGGTAGACTTGGATGGGATGGGGGGGCCCAAAGCATTTTGTCGCACCTGGGCCCACCGCTCGCTAGTTCCGCTGCTGGGCCGGTGAGCTATCTTTTCCACACATCTCTAATCAAAACTCATCAAATTTGCAGGAGTTTATACTTCTACATCTGTTTTTAATGCCCAGATGCACCCTTTGGCTCATAGTCAGGGCTGGATTAAGGGCCACATGGGCCTGGAGCTGAAAATATTCAAGGGCCTACTGTGAGATGCGGAGGAGCTGTGATCAGTGTGGATGTGGGCCGGGCCAGAGCCATGTGGGTACACACCTCCTACACTATCATCTCCACTGTTTCCCTAAGTACATAAAAATACTAAAATTGCTAGAAAAACATTGTAATACTTATGATTTATGGCTGACTGTGTGGCCAGCTGGGTGGTTGGTCATCATCATTTTGCCATTATGATAGGCCTATTTTTATGTTGAGGCCTGGAGCTGGAGCTCCATCCGCCCCATTGTCAATCTGGCCCTGCTCATAATTGTGTGTTAATCTGTCTCTGGTGCTAGCCAGTGCCTCCTGAGCCATTTACCTCACCGCACGTCCCTGCTTTATATTGTATATGATGCCATATTGTTTGTTCAATTTTACTGTATATTTATTCATAGATCCTAATGTTAAGTTTGAAAATATGTCTTTCCATCTGACTACTCCCCTTCTTTCCTTTTCCAGCTTCAACACACTGTAAGGGGGTACCATGCCGGGGAGGGAAGGGAGGATCCTTACCTCCGTTTCCCCCTGGCGGGCGTCGGCTCACGGCGGGATGCGGCACAGCGGCGGGTTCCTAGTATGGAGGGACTTGCATCCGTTGGGATTCAAACCCCTCCAATCAGGTCGCGGCTATTTGGGTGGAGGGCCAGGCGTGAGCCAATTGGGGCTCGCGCCCGGGCAGCCAATAGGGACAGGCTGCGACGAGCCAATCAGGGCTCGCCGCGTCGTATATCAGACACTGCGGAGCGGGAGAGCTCCGAGCCCCGGAGCCGATGCAGTGAAGAGCTCCAGAAGAGGAGGAAGTCCCAGCGGCGGCAGAAGACGCGGCGGCGGTGAGAGAAGATACAGCGGCAAGGGAAAGAAGAATAGGCGGCGGCCGAGAGGACGGAAGAGGCGAAACCCGGGACCCGGTGGCGGAAGACCCGCGGAGAGTGCTGCAATGTGTGGGTAGCAATAGAGCTGACGAAGCTCCCCACTACAGCCTCTCCCACCGATCCGGGTAGGCGGCCTTGGGCCCTCACCACCACCCTTTAAATCCCCCTAGACCACCGGGTGTTCAGGCAATAGGCCTGAGCATTAGATAGGAGTATGGGCCATCATTTTGTAATTAGTAGCCTTGGCATTAGGCCAAGGTTACTTCCCTTCAATTAGGCAGGCATTAGGCCTGTGGCGCAATACAGGCTCTAGGCCTGAGTGGTAGATAGGACTACGGGCCACTTATATATACCGGTAATCTTGGCACTAGGCCAAGGTCACACCTCCACTAGGCAGGCAATAGGCCTGAGGGGCAGATACAGGCATTAGGCCTGCAGGTAAGCTAGATGAATTAGGTTTTGGGTAGTGTTCTTGGCATTAGGCCAGTACCACGATTGATCAAGCAGGCGGGCACTAGGCCCGTGGGTGATCCCAGGCATTAGGCCTGAGCCGCCAGTAGAGGGTGCTAGGCCCATGAGTGTATAGCAGGGCTCCACCCCCACAAGTGAGAAAAATCCATACAGTACAGACCCCTCTCTGGCTGGGTCTCCGCAGCGGGTGGTCTGTACGGCAGCTCGCTCGGGGCCTGTTGCAGGTTGGGTGTGAGGGGCCGGCTGGCCCTCACTTTCTGTACCCAGTTTGGGATCAGGGAGGCTGTGGAGAGTTGGTGCCGCCCCACACGCCCACCATCCCGTGAGCCTGATGTGGGCGGCTGCCCACAGCAGGGAGCTAGTTTGCGCAAGTTTGTACATCATTACTTTTGTCGCCTTGTATGTGCTGTACTGTTAGCTGAAGACAGGTGTAGTAGTTGCCCAAGTGGTATTGTTTACAGTTTGTAGTAAATAGGCCAGGTTAGTTGTTAGCCTATTTTCAGTTTGTAGGGAGGCTGCTGTCCTTTTCTCTCCAGGAGCAGAGACCCGCAACAGGCAAGGTGACAAGAGTGGCTTTGTGAGTATACCCCTGTGTTTGTGTGTCTTGGTCCGTGTTGGGCGCGGTTCGCGAGACCTCGCTAGGCCTAGTGAGGCTCGCTTTCACCTAGTGCGCAAGTGCCAAATAGGTGACGATTGGGTGGCTGAGGCCTTAGGGCCAGTGATGAGATTTACCTAACCGGTGAAGGTAGCTGCCACCCCCGTGTGTCCTCTTCCTCGCCGCGGAATAAGTTTACACTCATGATTAGTGTTTCTTTTCCCCTAGTCGTCTGTTCCTCAAGGCTGAGTTGCCGCGTCGAGATTCCAGGAAGGGTTCCCGGTTTGAAGAGGTACCGTGTTCGGAAGCTGAGAAGAACAACTTGCGGTAAAGCTAGGTACACACTATACAACTATCTGTCAGATAATCTGCCAGATCTAGCCGGTTGGAAGGAAAATCTGGTAATGGATGAGAGCAAATTACAATCTATCATTTGCTTCCAAACACTGGAAAACGAACAGAACCTGTTGTTCATACAATTTGGTAAATGCAAATTTAACCAACTTGGATGAACGACTGTTTTTGACAGTTTTCCAGTGTTTGGGAGTAAATGATAGATTGAAATTTGCTCTCATTCATTACCAGATTTTTATTCCAACCAGCTAATTCTGCCAGATTATCTGGCAGATAATTGTATAGTGTGTACCTATTTTAAGAAGCGCGATACACCTGCACGGCAGCAGGCACTACACTGCACCGCCTCCTTACAACACTACGTATTTTACCATATATCATTGATGTAGATACTACTGACCCAGAGCAGTGGATCAGCATGTCATCCAGTCCGTGTTACAAACCTGGAACTAAAATCTGTGGTGCATAACTTCTTACTTGAAAGTATATGAATAAAGGAATTTCAATCAATGGATATTTTTCGTTAATGTATTCAAGTGCATAAATATTTTTGTTTGTCCTATCTATTACAGCTACAGATGGAACCAGACTCATCTTGGCTTCTCTGCTGCGCCTAGGTGCATCATGGTTTATTAGCATAAGACTTTCATCTATTGTTCTCAGCTGCAATACAATACAGAGAGAACAATACAGCAGGGGATTAAGTAATTACAGCAGGGGCTTAAAATATCTGACTGCCCTGGCTCACTTAATCCTATTAAAGGCCAAGGTGAAGAGGGCTCCATCTGTATAGCTCAATCCCTGTTTGTGCCATTTAGTGTACATTGCAGAAGTAAATCCTGGGTTGTGCCCAAGGGGTAAAAAATAGTAATACAGATGGAGTCTCACTCATCTAGGCTTCTCTGCTGCGCCTAGGTGCACCAAGGTTTATTAGCATAAACCTTTCATCTATTGTTCTCAGGTGCAATACAGTACAGAGAGAACAATACAGCAGGGATTAAGTCATTACTGAAGTGGATTAAGTCAGACTGCCCTGGCTCAATTAATCCTATTAAAGGGATAGATGAGGAGGGCTCCATCTGTATATAGACATCATTTATTTTGAGTACGTGCTATTTTCCATGCCACGCATGTTGTGTATATTACAGGTGGAGTATCCATTATCCAAAATGCTTGGGACCAGAAGTATTTTGGATATCATATTTTTCCGTTTATTGGAATAATTGCATACCATAACGAGATATCGTGGCGATGGGACCTAAATCTAAGCACAGACTGTATTTATGTTTCATATACATCTTATACACACAGCCTGAGGGTCATTTAATACAATATTTTGAATAACTTTGTGTATTAAACGAAGTTTGTGTACATTGAGCCATCAGAAATCAAGGTTTCACTATTTCACTCTCACTCAAAAAAATCCGTATTTTAGAATATTCTGTATTTTGGAATATTTGGATATGGGATACTCAACCTGTAATACATTTTGTGCAATTTGTGGTTAAAGTGAAGTTGTCTTTGTGTGAAGTAAGCTTACTAGAGGTGTATCCGGACAGAAGGACTGTTCTACCACAGTGTCAGCAAATTCATTTGTGTCTTTTATCCAATCTACTGCATATCTATGATTTGCCGCCATTACGTACGGTTTTTAGACAAGGCAGGTTTATACCACCTAAAGTATTTGGTTGGCTTAATTTATACAGCGATATTCTTGGTTTCTTTCCTGCCCAAATGAACTTTCTGAAAGCCCTGCGCATCAGTTACAGATCGGCATCTGTCATCAGCAGTGGAAGCATTTGAAATGGATAAAAAAAAATCCTGGGGCAAATAATCATTTTAATTAGGTGGTATCTACACAGATATGATAATCTGATAAAGGTTTTTCTCTAACGTCCTAAGTGGATGCTGGGGACTCCGTAAGGACCATGGGGAAAAGCGGCTCCGCAGGAGACTGGGCACAAAAGTAAAGCTTTAGAACTACCTGGTGTGCACTGGCTCCTCCCCCTATGACCCTCCTCCAAGCCTCAGTTAAAATTTTGTGCCCGAACGAGAAGGGTGCACACTAGGTGGCTCTCCTGAGCTGCTTAGTGAAAAGTTTAGTTTTAGGTTTTTTATTTTCAGTGAGACCTGCTGGCAACAGGCTCACTGCATCGAGGGACTAAGGGGAGAAGAAGCGAACTCACCTGCGTGCAGAGTGGATTGGGCTTCTTAGGCTACTGGACATTAGCTCCAGAGGGACGATCACAGGCCCAGCCATGGATGGGTCCCAGAGCCGCGCCGCCGGCCCCCTTACAGAGCCAGAAGACAGAAGAGGTCCGGAAAATCGGCGGCAGAAGACGTCCTGTCTTCAACAAGGTAGCGCACAGCACTGCAGCTGTGCGCCATTGCTCTCAGCACACTTCACACTCCGGTCACTGAGGGTGCAGAGCGCTGGGGGGGGGGGCGCCCTGAGACGCAATAAAAACACCTTGGATGGCAAAAAATGCATCACATATAGCTCCTGGGCTATATGGATGCATTTAACCCCTGCCAGAATACATAGAAAAACGGGAGATAAGGCCGCCGATAAGGGGGCGGAGCCTATCTCCTCAGCACACTGGCGCCATTTTCCCTCACAGCTCCGTTGGAGGGAAGCTCCCTGGCTCTCCCCTGCAGTCACTACACTACAGAAAGGGTTAAAAAAGAGAGGGGGGGCACTAATTACGCGCAGTATTAAAGATACAGCAGCTATAAGGGGAAAAACACTTATATAAGGTTATCCCTGTATATATATAGCGCTCTGGTGTGTGCTGGCAAACTCTCCCTCTGTCTCCCCAAAGGGCTAGTGGGGTCCTGTCCTCTATCAGAGCATTCCCTGTGTGTGTGCTGTATGTCGGTACGTTTGTGTCGACATGTATGAGGAGAAAAATGATGTGGAGACGGAGCAGATTGCCTGTAATAGTGATGTCACCCCCTAGGGGGTCGACACCTGAGTGGATGAACTGTTGGAAGGAATTACGTGACAGTGTCAGCTCTGTATAAAAGACAGTGGTTGACATGAGACAGCCGGCTACTCAGCTTGTGCCTGTCCAGACGTCTCATAGGCCGTCAGGGGCTCTAAAGCGCCCGTTACCTCAGATGGCAGATATAGACGCCGACACGGATACTGACTCCAGTGTCGACGGTGAAGAGACAAATGTGACTTCCAGTAGGGCCACACGTTACATGATGGAGGCAATGAAAAATGTTTTACACATTTCTGATAATACGAGTACCACCAAAAAGGGGTATTATGTTCGGTGAGGAAAAACTACCTGTAGTTTTCCTGAATCTGAGAAATTAAATGAGGTGTGTGATGATGCGTGGGTTTCCCCCGATAACAACTGATAATTTCTAAAATGTTATTGGCATTATATCCTTTCCCGCCAGAGGTTAGGGTGCGTTGGGAAACACCCCCTAGGGTGGAAAAAGCGCTCACACGCTTGTAAGGGCTCTACCCTCTCCTGAGATGGCCGCCCTTAAGGATCCTGCTGATAGAAAGCAGGAGGGTATCCTAAAATGTATTTACACACATACTGGTGTTATACGGCGACCAGCAATCGCCTCAGCCTGGATGTGCAGTGCTGGGTTGGCGTGGTCGGATTCCCTGACTGAAAATATTGATACCCTAGATAGGGACAGTATATTTTTGCCTATAGAGCATTTAAAAGATGCATTTCTATATATGCGTGATGCACAGCGGAATATTTGCCGACTGGCATCAAGTCTAAGTGCGTTGTCCATTTCTACCAGTAGAGGGTTATGGACACGACAGTGGTCAGGTGATGCGGATTTCAAACGGCATTTGGAAGTATTGCCTTATTAAGGGGAGGAGTTATTTGGGGTCAATCTTTCAGACCTGGTGGCCACGGCAACAGCTGGGAAATCCACGTTTGTACCCCAGGTCGCCTCTCAACATGAGAAGACGCCGTATTATCAGGCGCAGTCTTTTCGTGGACAAGCGGGCAAAAGGTTCCTCATTTCTGCCCCGTGACAGAGGGAGAGGAAAAAGGCTGCAGAAATCAGCCAGTTCCCAGGAACAGAAACCCTCTCCCGCCTCTGCCAAGCCCTCAGTATGACGCTGGGGCTTTACAAGCAGAATCAGGCACGGTGGGGGGCCCGTCTCAATGAATTTCAGCGCGCAGTGGGCTCACTCGCAAGTAGACCCCATGGATCCTTCAGGTGATATCTCAGGGGTACAAATTGGAATTCGAGACGTCTCCCCCTCGCCGTTTCCTAAAGTCGGCTTTACCGATGTCTCCTTCTGACAGGGAGACAGTTTTGGAAGCCATTCACAAGCTGTATTCCCAGCAGGTGATAATCAAGGTACCCCTCCTGCAACAGGGAACGGGGTATTATTCCACACTGTTGTGGTACCGAAGCCGGACGGCTCGGTGAGACCGATTCTAAATCTAAAATCTTTGAACACTTACATACAGAGGTTCAAATTCAAGATTGAGTCACTCAGAGCAGTGATTGCGAACCTGGAAGAAGGGGACTACATGATGTCTCGGGACATCAAGGATGCTTACCTTCATGTCCAAATTTACCCTTCTCACCAAGGGTACCTCAGGTTTATGGTACAGAACTGTCACTATCAGTTCAGACGCTGCCGTATGGATGGTCCACGGCACCCCGGGTCTTTACCAAGGTAATGGCCGAAATGATGATATTCCTTCGAAGGAAGGGAATTTTAGTTATCCCTTACTTGGACGATTCCCTGATAAGGGTAAGATCCAGGGAACAGTTGGAGGTCGGTGTAGCACTATCTCAGGTAGTGTTGCGGCAGCACGATTGGATTCTCAATATTCCAAAATCGCAGCTGGTTCCGACGACTCGTCTTCTGTTCCTAGGGATGATCCTGGACACAGTCCAGAAAAAGGTGTTTCTCCCGGAGGAGAAAGCCAGGGAGTTATCCGAGCTAGTCAGGAACCTCCTAAAACCGAGCCAAGTCTCAGTGCATCAATGCACAAGGGTTCTGGGTAAAATGGTGGCTTCCTACGAAGCAATCCCATTCGGCAGATTCCACGCAAGAACTTTCCAGTGGGACCTGCTGGACAAATGGTCCGGGTCGCATCTTCAGATGCATCAGCGGATAACCCTGTCACCAAGAACAAGGGTGTCCCTCCTGTGGTGGTTGCAGAGTGCTCATCTTCTAGAGGGCCGCAGATTCGGCATTCAGGACTGGGTCCTGGTGACCATGGATGCCAGCCTGCGAGGCTGGGGAGCAGTCACACAGGGAAGGAATTTCCAGGGCTTATGGTCAAGCCTGGAGACATCACTTCACATAAATATCCTGAAGCTAAGGGCCATTTACAATGCTCTAAGCTTAGCAAGACCTCTGCTTCAAGGTCAGCCGGTGTTGATCCAGTCGGACAACATCACGGCAGTCACCCACGTAAACAGATAGGGTGGCACAAGAAGCAGGAGGGCAATGGCAGAAGCTGCAAGGATTCTTCGCTGGGCGAAAAATCATGTGATAGCACTGTCAGCAATTCCGGGAGTGGACAACTGGGAAGCAGACTTCCTCAGCAGACACGACCTCCACCCGGGAGAGTGGGGACTTCACCCAGAAGTCTTCCACATGATTATAAACCATTGGGAAAAACTCGACAGGTATTGCGCCAGGTCAAGGGACCCTCAGGCAATAGCTGTAGACGCTCTGGTAACACCGTGGGTGTACCAGTCAGTGTATGTGTTCCCTCATCTGCCTCTCATACCCAAGGTACTGAGATTGATAAGATGGAGAGGAGTAAGCACTATATTCGTGGCTCCGGATTGGCCAAGAAGGACTTGGTAACCGGAACTTCAAGAGATGCTCACGGAGGATCCGTGGCCTCTACCTCTAAGAAGGGACCTGCTCCAGCAAGGACCCTGTCTGTTCCAAGACTTACCGCGACTGCGTTTGACGGCATGGCGGTTGAACGCCAGATCCTGAAGGAAAAAAGGCATTCCGGATGAAGTCATCCCTATCCTGATCAAAGCCAGGAAGGATGTAACCGCAAAACATTATCACCGCATTTGGCGAAAATATGTTGCGTGGTGCGAGGCCAGTAAGGCCCGACGGAGGAAATTCAACTGGGTCGATTCCTACATTTCCTGCAAACAGGAGTGTCTATGGGCCTGAAATTGGGGTCCATTAAGGTTCAAATTTCGGCCCTGTTAATTTTCTTCCAAAAAGAACTAGCTTCAGTCCCTGAAGTTCAGACGTTGTAAAAGGGGTACTGCATATACAGCCTCCTTTTGTGCCTCCAGTGGCACCTTGGGATCTCAATGTAGTTTTTGGGTTCCAAAAAGTCACATTGGTTTGAACCACTTAAATCTGTGGAGTTAAAATATCTCACATGGAAAGTGGTCATGCTGTTGGCCCTGGCCTGGGCCAGGCGCGTGTCAGAATTGGCGGCTTTATCCTGTAAAAGCCCTTATCTGATTTTCCATTCGGACAGGGCGGAATTGAGGACTCGTCCTCAGTTTCTCCCTAAGGTGGTTTCAGCGTTTCACCTGAACCAACCTATTGTGGTGCCTGCGGCTACTAGGGACTTGGAGGACTCCAAGTTGCTAGACGTTGTCAGGGCCCTGAAAATATATGTTTCCAGGACGGCTGGAGTCAGAAAATCTGACTCGCTGTTTATCCTGTATGCACCCAACAAGCTGGGTGCTCCTGCTTCTAAGCAGACTATTGCTCGTTGGATTTGTAGTACAATTCAGCTTGCACATTCTGTGGCAGGCCTGCCACAGCCAAAAATCTGTAAATGCCCACTCCACAAGGAAGATGGGCTCATCTTGGGCGGCTGCCCGAGGGGTCTCGGCTTTACAACTTTGCCGAGCAGCTACTTGGTCAGGAGCAAATACGTTTGTAAAATTCTACAAATTTGATACCCTGGCTGAGGAGGACCTGGAGTTCTCTCAATTGGTGCTGCAGAGTCATCCGCACTCTCCCGCCCGTTTGGGAGCTTTGGTATAATCCCCATGGTCCTTACGGAGTCCCCAGCATCCACTTAGGACGTTAGAGAAAATAAGAATTTACTTACCGATAATTCTATTTCTCGTAGTCCGTAGTGGATGCTGGGCGCCCATCCCAAGTGCGGATTGTCTGCAATACTGGTACATAGTTATTGTTACCAAAAAATCGGGTTATTGCTGTAGTGAGCCATCTTTTCTAGAGGCTCCTCTGTTATCATGCTGTTAACTGGGTTCAGATCACAGGTTGTACGGTGTGATTGGTGTGGCTGGTATGAGTCTTACCCGGGATTCAAAATCCTTCCTTATTGTTTACGCTCGTCCGGGCACAGTATCCTAACTGAGGCTTGGAGGAGGGTCATAGGGGGAGGAGCCAGTGCACACCAGGTAGTTCTAAAGCTTTACTTTTGTGCCCAGTCTCCTGCGGAGCCGCTATTCCCCATGGTCCTTACGGAGTCCCCAGCATCCACTACGGACTACGAGAAATAGAATTATCGGTAAGTAAATTCTTATTTTGTATTATATCTGCAAAATGTACTCAATATAAGTCAAGGGGGTGTGGTATAATATTTATTCCTAAATACTATATAGTTTTTGCTGCCCACAAAAATGGAAATGTGTCATTACATCCTAACGCCTCTGTTTTAGCGTGGTTTACCAAGATCCCTAATATAGTATCTTATAAAATTCTCTTAGGAAATTTTGTATAATAAACACTGGTATGTAACCAGGTTACTTCTGCCTGTACTTCTTACATTTACTGTACAAGTACATAGCCACAGAGTCTATGGATGGAGTCTCAGTAGAGGTAGCATCAACTCCAGCAGAATTCATTGTGTGGGCTAGATTATTTTGTCACATTTAACTACTACAGAGAGGTTGCAGTGATGTCATACCAGGGGTTGGATTCTAGGTGTTGAGCTGAGGGATTTAACAGATCCAGAATGAGTATAAACAAAAAACAAGGGGCATAATTCAGACCTGATCGCTGTGCTGCAAAATTTGCAGAGGGATGCGATCAGATATCCACTGGCAATAGAGAGTGAAAACCCGTCCCGTGCGAATGTGTGCGTACGCCGTGCAAATCCGTTCACAACTCACTCACCATTGAATGATTTTTCCAGTCTGTGTGTAGCCCAGGACTTAAGGCTCCCATCTACTAGTGTGATATGGCCTGTTTTTATGCGATAGAGACGACTTGCTGAAGCGGATTGCATGAAAAGTGACACATCGCATGTCCTTTTCCAGCGATTGTGATGCGAGGCACTCCCGTGTGCCTCGCATCACAATCGCAGATCACACGGGCTGACCATTATATTTATCTCAATTGAACGGAAATAGGTGCACATCGCAATTCTTTTGTACACCTGCGATCCGGTTGCATGCCATTGCTTGCAGGGGTGGTCTTCAGGTTGCGAATGTCGGGATCCCGTAGCACAGTATACCGATGCCGGCATACCGACAGATATTCTCCCTCGTGGGGGTACACGACCCCCCTGGAGGGAGAATCGTGCCTGCAGCGTGGTGAGCACAGCGAGCCCGCAAGGGGCTCATTTGCGCTCGCCACGTTGTCGGTATGCCGGTCGCCGGGAGCCCGGCCGCCGTCAAACCATACTACACCCGCTTGCAGGAGCCATACACACGCCCAGCAACGCCAGCAGCAGCCGATCGGTACAGCACACTGCTTGGATTGTTTCTTTAAATTGGACTGCAATCGGATTTCAAGTGAGTACCCGCACCCAACAACTGCATCAATCGCACACTAGCTGCCAAGTATTGCTTGTAAACACTGTCCACCGCTGTTTAAATCACTGTACACTGCCCACCTCCACCCAAATCCCTCAACATGTGCATCCTGTTTATGTGTCCCAGCTTCTTCTAAAGTGTTTCTAGAACCTGTTGGTGCCCATCCTCATGACCTACACTGTACCCCTATTGTGGCCCACATTGCTACTGCTGTGCCAAAGTGTTTATAGAACCTGTTGGTGTCCATCCTCATTACCTTCACTGTACCCTATTGTGGCCCACATTGCTACTGCTGTGCCAAAGTGTTTATAGAACCTGTTGGTGTCCATCCTCATTACCTTCACTGTACCCCTATTGTGGCCCACATTGCTACTGCTGTGCCAAAGTGTTTATAGAACCTGTTGGTGGCCATCTTCATTACCTTTAGTATACCCCTATTGTGGCCCACATTGCTACTTCTGTTCCAAAGTGTTTTAAACCTGTTGGTGCCCATCCTCATTACCTTCACTGTACCCTATTGGGGCCCACATTGCTACTACTCTGCCAAAGCATTTATTGAACCTGTTGGTGCTTATTAATGACACATTGCTTTCCAAACAAACTTTATTTTTATTAATTTCTCTTACATCCTAGGGGATACTGGGAACCCATTTAGTACCATGGGGTATAGACATGCCCACTTGGAGCCATGGGCACTATAGAAGTTTCATAACATGTGCTGGCTCCTCCCTCTATGCCCCTCCTACCAGACTCAGTTTAGAAAATGTGCCTGAAGGAGCTGGTCACATCTCTGGAGGCTCCTGAAGAGTTTTCTGCATTTATTTTTAAAGTTTGTTATTTACAGACAGGACTGGATGGCACTAGCCTGCCTGCTTCGTGGGACTTAGGGGGGGAAGAACAGCCGAACCCCACTAAGGGTTAATGGTCTCCTTCCCCGCTGACAGGATGCTAGCTCCTGAGGGAACTATTCGCAAGCCCCACCACGGTGAGCGTACATTCACGCAGCACGTCGCCACCCCTAACAGAGCCAGAAGAAAGAAGAGTGGTGAGTACTAAGCCAGCGTCCCAGTTAGCGGGTCACCGGCCATTATGGCGGCATAAGGGTACGGAGACGCACGGCTTCTACACAGGGCGGAATGAGTCTACAGACTTAGTACACTGTAGTGTACACAGTACCCAGACTGGCAATACAGGCTTAAAAGGGGGCTTACTCCATTTTATGCACTCAGACACATAATGCCAGTATAAAGAAGAGCAGGAAGACCGCACGCCATTGAAGGGGCGGAGCTTCACTATGAGCAGATCCAGCAGCTCACAGGCGCCATTTTACCATACTGCAGCTACACAGACGCTGACTACAGGGACGCGTAACTCCTCCGGAGGGCCTCCAGATTACCTCAGCGGTACGAGGGGGTCATAGCATATACTAGTGTACTAAGCCCCTAATCTAGGTACTTAGTCTGCGCCCGGGTAAACTTGGCATTAGCGATAAGGGCATCGTGTGCTGGTTCTATCCTCTCTCTGTGTCTCTCGGGAAGGGCTCTTTGTGGTTTAATTGTGCATTTAACCTTTTCCTGTGTGTGTTCTGTCACTGCTGCAGTATGTCAGGCAAAGAGTGTGTGTCATGTAAAACACAGTGTTCCTCTTCTCCAGGGGGTTCCCTAGTGTGTACTCAGTGTAGTATCCCTTCTAAGGCTAGTAGGGCAGAGCCAGCATGGCTGGACTTCATTAGAGGGATGATTTCCACCATCTCTACTAAGTAATTTCGTAATAAGAAAGAGACACAGTACTTAAGACAGTCTATGGCTGAGTTTATGCAAAAGGACTCAGTACTCAGACCAGGGTCTCAGTCCTCTACCATTTGTTCACAAAAACGTACTTTGGTCAATATTATGCATTCTGACTTTGATAATGAAGGGTCAGAAATGGAGGACGGTGAGGTTGACATAGAAGTAGCGGAGGGTACTCTGTCGCAGGGTGTAGAGGCTCTCATAGATTCTATCACAGAAGTCCTAAACATCCCTGATAAGGTGACAGAGGAGTGTGAGGAATCTTACTTTAATATAAAGAAAAAATTCCTCAGCCACTTTTCCCGTTTCAAAAGAACTAAATACTCTATTTGAAGAACCGTGGGTTAATCCAAATAAGAAATTTAAATTCCTAGGCGGTTATCATCTTTTCCTTTTCCTCCTGACTGTAGCCACAGCTTGTTTCTGTCTTCTTGCCATTGTCTGGTGTACCAGCATGTGTAGTTTTTGTTATGGATCTCTTGTTTTGGATAACCTGGATTTTGGGATCATTTGACCCCTCCTCAAAGGGGGGGGGGGGTACTGTTATGCTCATGTATTTTATGTTATATTTCTGTTTGCATGCCAGGGTTTCTCATGTACTTGTTTATAGTACTGTTGTTGGCCACCTGTGGTGAGTCTGTGAAATTGCAGCCTGTTTCCTGTGTGTTCAGCCTCACCTGTCAGGTAATTAGGTCATTATGAGGAGAGTCTGTGTACTGCAGTCTGTCTTTTGTATGTGTAGCCTCACCTGCCAGTATTTTGTCCATTACCTTGTGCCTGGCTACCAGCCATCCTGATTGGGGCGTGCTTCCCTTATTACCCAGCTAGCCCTGCAGTCCAGCACCGGTGATAGAAGTATGCTATTGTACCTGTATGTTCCAGTTCTTGGTTAGCTTCCTGCAAGCTTGTTCCTGGTCCCTTTCAGCAGTTCCTGGTCCCTGTCAGCAACTTCCTGTGGAGCCTGTACCTGCCTCTGGAGTGTTCCTGCTTACAGCCTGTACGTTCCAGCATCCTGTGTCCTGTTTTCCTGAGTCTGGTCCTGGGGATTAATTCCTGCCTTCCAGCCGAGTGATCTTGAATCTTGAACCTTGGGATCCTGGTTGCTTCCTGCGTGCACCTTTCCCAGTGTCGTGAGTAGCTGCTCTGCCGCACCTTGCAGCTGAAGTCACATTCTCCTTATTCTCTAGTCATTGTGTTTTTCTGCGGAGGTTTCCGCAACTGTTGTCCTTGCCGTACTACGACGGGTTCGTATTCGGCACTTGGGCAGCGTTATTTTGGTTGCTGTTTTTCTTGGCAGCCGCGCCGCACATAAACTAGTTATTTATTTTCTGTAGTCTTCTCCTTTAGTGTCGTGTCTGTCTTAGTTAGTTTTCCCCTTGTTCTCTCTGTCTTGGTTAATGCCTTATCTCCAATTAAGACCGGAGGGCATCGGAGTCTGGGCGGACCTCATTTGCCCACTCAAATGCGGCTGCCGTGGGCACAAGAAACCATAGTCTTGCAGGCGTTAATCGACCACTGGGAAGTACAACGGAGTCAGGAAATTTTGTTAGGGATAGCTGCGCAGTGCCGTAACTAGGCATTTTAGTGCTGTGTGCAAGAAACGACAGTGGCGCCCCCCCCATGAAAGATTGGGGTAGTGCTTCACGGGGAAGGGGCGTGGCCACAAAATAATAGCAATTCATACTATGGTGCACAGTAGTCTACATTATTCAAATTACGCTGCACAGTAGCGCCACTACACCAGGTAGAGCGCCTTTTATACATTACAGCAGACAGTGTCCCCCTTTTTACACATTGCGGCAGCCAGTCCCCCTTTTTACACATTGCGCCAGCCAGTCTCCCTTTTTGCACATTGCGGCAGCCAGGACCCCTTCTTACACATTGCGGCAGCCAGGCCCCCTTTTTACACATTGTGGCAGATAGACCCTTTTTACACATTGCGGCAGCCAGTCCCCCTTTTTACACATTGCGCCAGCCAGTCTCCCTTTTTACACATTGCGGCAGCCAGGACCCCTTCTTACACATTGCGGCAGCCAGGCCCCCTTTTTACACATTGTGGCAGATAGACCCTTTTTACACATTGCGGCAGCCAGTCCCCCTTTTTACAGATTGCGGCAGATAGACCCTTTTTACACATTGCGGCAGCCAGTCCCCCTTTTTACACATTACAGCAGCCAATCTCCCTTTTAACACATTGCGGCAGCCGGTCCTCCTTTTTACACATTGCGGCAGCCAGGCCCCCTTTTTACACATTGCAGCAGCCAGTCCCATTTTTTACACATTGCGGCAGCCAGTCCCATTTTTTACACATTGCGGCAGCCAGTCCCATTTTACACATTGCGGCAGCCAGTCCCATTTTTTACACATTGCGGCAGCCAGTCCCATTTTTTACACATTGCGGCAGCCAGTCCCATTTTTTACACATTGCGGCAGCCAGTCCCATTTTACACATTGCGGCAGCCAGTCCCATTTTTTACACATTGCGGCAGGCGGTGTCCGAGAGAGAGAGAGAGAGAGAGAGAGAGGGGGGGGGGATATACTTACCTTCTCCCCGCTGACAGGCTCCTCGTGCAGCTCCCTTGGTGCAGGCAGTGAGGTGAGAAGAAGGAGGAGGGAGGGGGAGCAGGGAGCCGCAGCAGCGCTATGTTATTGGTAGTAAGCGCCGCTGCAGCATCCCTCTCTCCTTCCGTATTGGCTGCCCAGCAGCCAATACGGAAGGAGAGGTGGATGCTGCAGCGGCGCTTACTACCAATAACATAGCGCTGCTGCGGCTCCCTGCTCCCCCTCCCTCCTCCTTCTCCGCTGCCCGGCGGCGACGCTGATGTCTTCTATCTTCACAGCGCGGCGCAAAGACTTAGAGGCGGCATGTAATGAGTCAATTTGACTCATTACATGCCGCTGGCCGTGCGCCCTCAGGGCAACTGCGCTGTGTGCCAAGCCCACTTGGCACACACGTAGTTACGGCCCTGTAGCTGCGTATCTCAGTGCTACCGCAGCTTCACGTATCTGTACTTGGAACCCCGCTATTGCCACCCAATCTCTTTGGTTCCAAGTACGTTGAACATAACACTGAGGATAGGAAAAAATGGGAAAATCCACCGATAGTGGATACATCAGTCTCCAGGCTGTCACGTAAAATAGTACTACCTGTTCCTGGTGCAGCCTCCCTAAAGGATACAGCTGATCGTAAGATTGAGACTACACTCAAATCTTTGTATACAGCTGCAGGGGTGGCCCAGAGACCCACTATTGCATGTGGGTGGATTACATGAGCCATTGCTAAATGGTCTGGTAATTTAATTAAGGGGTTAGACACCTTACCTCAAGAGGAAATTGTGTTACTTCTAGAGCACATACAAGACTCTGCAAACTTTATGGTGGAAGCCATTAAGGAGATAGGTTTGCTTAATGCACGCACTACAGCTATGGCAGTGTCGGCACGCAGGGGATTATGGCTAGATCAGTGGACTGCTGACGCGGTTTGGAAGGCCTGCCTTTCACAGGTAAGGCCTTGTTTGGCGACGAACTCGACAAGTGGATCTCACGAGCTACTGCAGGTAAGTCCACTTATCTACCTTCTGCAGCTCTGCCAACCGGGAAGGCCTACTCAGGACCCGATTTACAGTCCTTGCATACTGCCAAGTTTAGGGGCAAGGCCAGAGGTTCTTCTAACGGCGCCAGAGGTGCTGGAGGTAAACCACGCAAACCAATGACTGCTGGTTCACAGGAACAGAGCTCAGGCTCTGCCTCCTCAGAACTTTCCACATGATGGTGGACCGCGATGCCTGGGAGACAGGCAGGTGGGAGGCCAGCTACAATTCTTCAGTCACACCTGGACAAGCTCTTGCCAGGATCCCTGGGTCATAGACCTTATATCCCAGGGCTACAGGCTGGAGATCCAGGATCTCCCACCTCACAGATTCTTCAAATCAGTCTTACCCGTTTCACAAGAAGCAAGAGTAACCTTAAAAGAAGCTATTCAAAAACTGTTACAGACCCAGGTTATTGTTCCAGGTCCACCTCATCTACAAAACAAGGGATACTATTCCTGCATGTTTGTAGTTCCGAAACCTGACGGTTCGGTAAGACCGATTCTGAATCACAAGTCATTGAACCCATACTTATGAGTGTTCAAGTTCAAGATGGAGTCTCTGAGAACGGTGATCTCAGGTCTGGAAGAGGGGGAATTCCTAGCATCTCTGGATGTCAAGGATGCGTATCTTCACATTCTGATCTGGCCGCCTCACCAGGCTTATCTATGGTTTGCACTGCAGGACTGTCACTACCAGTTTCAGCCCCTGCCATTTGATCTCTCCACGGCATCGAGGGTGTTTACAAAGTGATGGCAGAGATGATGATGTTACTTCGCAGACAGGGAATAAATGCAATTCCTTACCTGGACGATCTTCTGATAAAGGCTGCGTCCAGGGAGTAGTTGTTGGAGAACATTGGTCTCACGACCAGACTACTCCTGGTTCATGGGTGGATTCTGAACCTACCAAAATCTCACCTAGAACCAACACAGAAGCTTCATTTCCTGGGAATGATACTGGACACAGAGTCTCAGAGAGTGTTCCTTCCCTTGGAAAAAGCATTGGTGATCCAGTCGATGGTTCGGGCTGTCTTGAAGCCGACCCAAGTCTCAGTACATCTGTGCATCCACCTTCTGGGAAAAATGGTGGCTTCTTGCGCAGCAATTCAGTACAGAAGGTTTCCTTCCAGCTGGATCTGTTGGACAAATGGTCCAGATCGCATCTTCACATGCATCAGTGGTTTCGTCTACCGCCAAAAGCCAGGATCTCCCTTAAGTGATGTTTCACTGCTGTGCAACTACAATACTGCACATATTCAAGCTTCCCGACGCCTGCATTAAAGCTCTGATTTTGGCTTCGCCCCCAACACTGCCTAGCACCTGACGTCGCAAGGTAATCCCAGCTGACAATGCTTGTGATGCGGCCGGGCTTTCCTCAGCGGCACCCTGTGACGTGCACCTGGGCACCTGCTATAGCGCAATGACAAGCAGCCGGGCCGGTTGTCATTGTGCACTGGTGGGGAAAAGGGGGCTGGGCAGGATCGGTTTGCGGGCTGCATTCGGCCCACAGTCCGTATTTTGCCCACCCCTAACCTAGACCATACAGAGATGCTGTAATCTCTCTCCCGGTGTTCTGCAACAGTACTTTCTCCAAAATTGCTGGGATTGGTGCAGGGATCCGGTACCGTGTGGCGTACGGGGCTCCTGACGTTTCTGGCTTTTACCCAATCCCTCTACCATTAAAGTCTTTGTATTTTATACTGTTTATTATTTGGGAGTATTTATGGTTGTTGAAAGCTATGTTGCCTACAGTGCAAATATATGTCATGTTGGCAAAAAAAGCACTTTTTGACTTTTTGTATGCTACTTTAGCAAAAAATATTACCACTTGAGCCATGTTGTCTACAGTGAAAATATATGCCATGTTGGCATTTGTCGTGCACTTTTTCGAATGTTTTATCCGACAATAAAAATTTTTACTAATAAAGTAAACAAGTGTGTCGTGTTGTTCTTTTACTTTTAAAAACTGGTTGTGCAGCACCTTCACGATGGCCTTGCCAGTGACAGGAATGATCCACCCCAACGTTTGAGCATAGATGAGGGTCCCAAACTTTACATCTTCCAGTAGCCAGATACCGCAAGGTAGCCGTCAGTCTCTGTGGCTGCTGTTTACATATGCTAATTTTAGCCCATCCCATCAGATGAATCATATGTGAAATTGCAGGGAAAAAATGTTTGTTGAGATACAGTATATGGCATGAGATGGATAGCAGTGTGCTAGATCACATGAGATAAATCACATGTAAAAAATACACTCAAGTAGCAAATCGCAATCGCAGGGCTCCTGGGAAACTCCTGGCCAGATTACAGGAAAAATGGATCCAACTCATTGTTGAGATAAAACTTCCTAGTGGATGGGGGCCTTAACTTCTACAGTGCGATAGAAATAGACTGATCGGGGCCAGGAGCATGCTATCTTCTGCAAACTGCTACCGGAATGTTGCCCTTAAAATACCCTACAGTTGGATACCAAACACCACCTTATAACCTAATGCTGTCCCCTCATATCCTGTAAAGGTGAATCCCTTTGTTGTTGTACCTTTTCAACAAGTATAACTTGCTGGTGTGGTGCGTGTGGGCTATGTGTACATTGTGCATTATGTGGATTAAATATGAGATATGTCTTTGGCTTTTCCATGCGAGTACCAATGTTACTCATACCATGCGCTAATACGTAGGACCGCGTGAGCGGTCATACGTAACTTGCGAATATGCGCATGCACGGCAGAACAAGTATGCACACGGAGGCCATCTGTGTGGAGTTTGTCCGTGATGTGTGTACTGTAATATTTTCCAACTTCGACAGTCCACCCTTTGGCAGTCATCAATAACTGCCACTCTTAACTAATAAACTAAAAATATTACCTATACAATATATACACAGCTTGGATGATCGGGGGAGAGTTGAAGGTGGGAAATGTATAGCCTAGTGGGATAGTAAAAGCATGTATGTATGTATGAATCAATGTCTAAGGGGCATGTATCATCATGCCGTATATGTTCTAAGTAAGCTTCGAGGTATTGCGAAATATACATTAAATCCTTCTCATCCTGTATTAAGGGTCTGTAAATGGGCAAACAAACATTACAGAGCTCTTTTCAGCTTCTTATTCCAACAAATGGGGAGCACATTTAGTTGATGATATATGGAGGGGGAACATATGTGAATGCTACTATATGTGTATAACACCTGTCGACTATGTGTGCCATTAACTGAGGGTTGCAGAGATGAAGATAAGACACATATATATATATAAATACATTCACATAAACATTGGGCAGGGTTGACATCTTTTCCGGTTTGATGTTTTCTGGGTAAAGGGGGAGACAGAGAAAAATGGTGAAAGAAACAGGCCATGAAATTCATTTGCAATCCTTATCATAACACTGTTTCTATTGATGGGTCATAAACCAAATCTGCTGCTGTAACAACACCCTCGCTCCTTAGACTCATCAAATTTGTGCCGTGCTTGCGCCGCATTAGAATTCGAACACACCTGAATATCAGACCAATAATTATGATGACTCCCAGGATACAAAGGAGAAACTTCCCCACATTCATAATAACATTCTGTGCCCACTCTCCTAACCCTGAGAACCATTTGCGTGGGTTCAACCATGAGACCCAAACAGTCAGTTCATTAACCACAGCCGTCAAGGTAAGGTTGTGCTTCCTCCTGAACTGAACAACTGTTAGATCTCATCCATCTTTTGATCGATGATCTCCGTGGGGTTGTCAGTGCTATTTATGATATACGTACAACACTTCACGCCATATTGAGTTGCCAGGGTAACACAGTACCCACCCGTCACAGCTGTAACGTAATTAAGGACCATTCTGTGCTGGATCAGCTTTCTTGTAAGCTTGTAACTCCCTTCCTGTATACCTGAAGGTGTCATCATACATCTCAGTGATATTATCTATCAAGTTCGCTAGCGCATGGATGTACCTATAATTTATAGTGTCTCTGGCAGTACGGGTGATATCTAATGCGAGAAGGAACTGAATCCCGGTGGATTCCTGGATCAAATCAGAGGCTACGTGCTCTGCCCTATCTATGAGGTGTCTCTTGATGATGTGTACATAGTGGGTATGAGTATAAGGAGTCTGAGCGCTGCAGTGAACGTTTTTAATTTTATCATGGGTTATGGTCATGACCTCTGGTAGTACTCTCCCAATATAACACAATCCCTCAGAGCTCGGAGTAAGCCACTTGTATGCTTTCCTCCCACATATGAAATAGGCATCATCTGGGAGAACATAGGGGACAAAATGTAACATCACCATATTGCAAATTTTTCAGGTAGAGAAACCAATCCCTAATTCTCTCATTTGCTCAGTACAAGTATCGGGCTGGATGATATGGGCACAATACCCCTGCGATACCTTTCCAACCCACATGGTTTTGCTTCCACATGTATACCGGTACCAAAAATACTTTCCACTGTTGGCTATCTTGCGTACAAGTTCAGAGTCGATAGGGATCCTATCAGCTCTGTGTGAAAAGGTCATTGGTTATTCCACGTCACTTCCCAATTTCCTGGTTTTCAGAAATTGGAAATATTAAAACACAACAGGGACCTATCTACGTTGTACTGGTGGAGCTTCAAGCTAGGGGGCCTATATATATTGAATTTCTTGTCCACCGGTCTCCCACCCCATGATTCGAGTACCTCATCTATTGCTAAAGGATATAGTACTAATCCTGACTAACTCTGTCCTTGAGGTACCTGTGAGCACACCCAATATTCTGTCTGGTTTAAGACCTTACCCACTAATGAGTGGTAATCACTCAACAGATATCGGTCCATGTCGATATTAATGTTGGACTGACACCTCTGGATGGTGCATCTTCGACTATGTTCTCACAATTCCTACAAATACAATATTCATCAGACAATAACCCCTCACATTGCCTCCCGAGCTCCATGACTACCAGAGCGCTTACTGATACCAGCCTTTACTCGAGTGATGTGCTGCTCCTGAGATCCTACAAATCCATACTTGCCATCAGAACCCATTCCAGATCTTTGCTCGACCTCTCTGGGATCCTCACCAAAACAAATTGTCCTGAGCAAAAACAGAATTACCAGACAAACCCGAAACGCAGTCTCTTGGGGTAGATCCATTTCGTTAAGGGAAGAAGGGAGATAAGAAGGGGGAGAAAGAGAAAAAGGGCAGTGGGAGGTGAAAAAAGAAAACTGGTACGACAACCGCCTTTGATCTTGTTGTTCTCCGCGCTCAGGTGCCGTTTCAACAGTCCTGCCTCTCAGCTTTCCCAGAACAAACACTCTAGTGATACGAGGTTCTCTTCACCTTGCTCTTTGTCACGAGTTTTCTCCGGGTCAGCGACCTTCTTGCAATGGGACGAGTGGACTCAAGTCTCTCTTTCGGCGACTTTTAGTGCTGTTGTGCTGGTTAACAAGACTTGGTATGGTCCTTCCCACCTGTCAATGAGGCAACCTGAGCGTAGAAAATTTTGTATCCTCACATAATCCCCAGGCTCAATATCATGACAATTACTGTTCGGTAGATCAGAAATCACCAGCTTTAGATTTCTTTGTTGATTTCTCAGCTGCTGGCTCATCCTAACCAAATATTTCACAGTTATTTCATTATTGCATCTCAAATCATCCTGAGGGTCTCTCATTACATGGGGTTGTCGACCAAAAAGAACTTCAAAGGGTGATAAGTTAAGCGGTGACCTGGGAGTGGTTCTGATGCTGTACAACACTAGTGGCAAAGCTTCTGGCCACAACAATGGATACCGGAACCACGTTTTTCACCACCCAGGCTGACAAGACCTGAGTTATCCGCTTTGCAGCAGGATAACTGCTGTGATATTTCATCTTCCTCGCAAAGGACTGTTGGACAGTCAATTGCTTACTGGAAGTAGTACAAGTGGTCTTCCGACTTCCCCTCTGGGATGACCATCGACTCCCAGCAGCAACAACAGCAGCGCCAGCAGCAGTAGGCGTTACACTCAAGGATGCATCGGAGGAATCCCAGGCAGGAGAGGACTCGTCAGACTTGCCAGTGACATGGCCTGCAGGACTATTGGCTTTCCTGTGAAAGGTGGAAATTGACACTGAGGGAGTTGGTGGTGTGGTTTGCAGGAGCTTGGTTACAAGAGGAAGGGATTTAGTGGTCAGTGGACTGCTTCCGCTGTCATCCAAAATTTTTGAACTTGTCACTGACTTCTGATGAATGCGGACCAGGTGACGTATAAGGGAGGATGTTCCTAGGTGGTTAACGTCCTTACCCCTACTTATTACAGCTTGACAAAGGCAACACATGGCTTGACACCTGTTGTCCGCATTTGTGTTGAAATAATTCCACACCGAAGAGGTGATTTTTTTTGTATTTTGACCAGGCATGTCAATGGCCATATTCGTCCCACGGACAACAGGTGTCTCCCTGGGTGCCTGACTTAAACAAACCACCTCACCATCAGAATCCTCCTTGTCATTTTCCTCCCCAGTGCCAGCAACACCCATATCCTCATCCTGGTGTACTTCAACAGTGACATCTTCAATTTGACTATCAGGAACTGGACTGCGGGTGCTCCTTCCAGCACTTGCAGGGGGCGTGCAAATGGTGGAAGGCGCAAGCTCTTCCCGTCCAGTGTTTGGAAGGTCAGGCATCGCAACCGACACACAATTGGACTCTCCTTGGGGATTTGTGATTTAGAAGAACTCACAGTTCTTTGCTGTGCTTTTTGCCAGCTTAAGTCTTTTAATTTTTCTAGCGAGAGGATGAGTGCTTCCATCCTCATGTGAATCTGAACCACTAGCCATGAACATAGGCCAGGGCCTCAGCCGTTCCTTGCCACTCCGTGTCGTAAATGGCATATTGGCAAGTTTACGCTTCTCATCAGACGCTTTCAATTTTGATTTTTGGGTCATTTTACTGAACTTTTGTTTTTTGGATTTTACATGCTCTCTACTATGACATTGGGCATCGGCCTTGGCAGACGACGTTGATGGCATTTCATTGTCTCGGCCATGACTAGTGGCAGCAGCTTCAGCACGAGGTGGAAGTGGATCTTGATCTTTCCCTATTTTAACCTCCACATTTTTGTTCTCCATTTTTTAATATGTGGAATTATATGCCAGTATCAATAGCAATGGCCTACTACTATATATACTGTGCACAACTGTAATGCATCACAGGTATGGATGGATAGTATACTTGACGACACAGATGTAGGTAGAGCAGTGGCCTTCCGTACCGTACTGCTATATATACTGGTGGTCACTGTCAGCAAACTGCAAAACTAAAATGCACCACAGGTATAGAATCTAGATGGATAGTATACTTGACGACACAGAGGTAGGTAGAGCAGTGGCCTTCCGTACCGTACTGCTATATATACTGGTGGTCACTGTCAGCAAAACTCTGCACTGTACTCCTCCTATATAATACTGCTGGTCCCCAGTCCCCACAATAAAGCAGTGTGAGCACAGATATATGCAGCACACTGAGCACAGATATGGAGTGTTTTTCAGGCAGACAACGTATACTGGTGGTCACTGGTCAGCAAAACTCTGCACTGTACTCCTCCTATATAATATACTAGTGGTCCCCAGTCCCCACAATAAAGCAGTGTGAGCACAGATATATGCAGCACACTGAGCACAGATATGGAGTGTTTTTCAGGCAGACAACGTATACTGGTGGTCACTGTCAGCAAAACTCTGCACTGTACTCCTCCTTTATAATATACTGGTGGTCCCCAGTCCCCACAATAAAGCAGTGTGAGCACAGATATATGCAGCACACTGAGCACAGATATGGAGTGTTTTTCAGGCAGACAATGTATACTGGTGGTCACTGTCAGCAAAACTCTGCACTGTACTCCTCCTATATAATACAGCTGCTCCCCAGTCCCCACAATTAAGCAATAAGCACAAATATTTGCATCAACATTAATAAACGGAGAGGACGCCAGCCACGTCCTCTCCCTAACATTTCCAACGCACGAGTGAAAATGGCGGCGACGCGCGGCTGCTTATATAGAATCCGAATCTCGAGAGAATCCGACAGCGGGATGATGACGTTTGGGCGTGCTCGGGTTAACCGAGCCATACGGGAGAATCCGAGTATGCCTCGGACCCGTGTAAAATGGTTGAAGTTCGGGGGGGTTCGGTTTCCGAGGAACAGAACCCGCTCATCACTAATATTAATATCCTATTCCTGCGCATAACTATGCGCACGAGCGTGCTATCTTCTGCAAACTGCTACCGGAATGTTGCCCTTAAAATACCCTACAGTTGGATACGAAACACCACCTTATAACCTAATGCTGTCCCCTCATATCCTGTAAAGGTGAATCCCTTTGTTGTTGTACCTTTTAAACAAGTATAACTTGCTGGTGTGGTGCGTGTGGGCTATGTGTACATTGTGCATTATGTGGATTAAATATGAGATGTCTTTGTGGCTTTTCCATGCGAGTACCAATGCTACCGTAATTACTCATACCATGCGCTAATATGCAGGACCGCGTGAGCGGTCATACCCAACTTGCGAATATGCGCACGCACGGCAGAACAAGTACGCGCACGGAGGCCATCTGTGTGGAGTTTGTCCGTGATGTGTGTACTGTAATATTTTCCGACTTCGACAGCATGCGCAGTCATTCGATAATCGCCCGCTTTGCGATTTTACACAACAGCGATCAGGTCTGAATTAGGCCCAATATTCAAAAGTGTACTAAGGTTCTTATGGTATACAAAATATTCTAGGGGAGGCAATACTCTGCGTCTAAGTAATCTGTGTAATTTAAACAGGTTTAAACAAATTGAAAGATAATATTCCGGAATAATGGAACTGCTGGTAATGCTGTACAGTTCCAGGTTAAAACGATTTTATCTCTCTCAGTTAGAACCTTAGATAATACCCTAGAGCTGTTATTGTGAAACTAATAGAACTAGACTACATATTTGTGTATCATAGATCAAATACACAAAATATAACATTTGTAAAGTGCTATATAAATACATCAGTACTGAAAATAATGCTTGGTGTGATGTTCCAAGGTTCAAAGTCTATATATTTTGTGATCAAAGTTATTCTAAGCCTCCATATGGTTATCAACCATAAAGTCAGTGGTATATAATGAAGATTTCCATGGTGAAATTGCAAGTTATAGTAGCTGAACAGACTATGAAGTCCGGATTGTATGGATCACTTAGGTATCTTTCTTACACATGATCAAGCATTGAATGAGGTAATGTCATGCCTGGCATCAGTTCATCTGGTCTCCCTTCTGTAGGCTCTGTTGGAGTTGCAAGAAGGAGCAAAAAAGGCTCTGCCATAGTGTATAATCACTGACACCAAGTATCTACAAATAACAGTTTTGGGTGCACTGTCGGGTGATGGCCATGGTTAGTCTCGGGATTTAGTCAGCATGCCGGCGTTCGATATCCCAACAATCAGGATGCTGGCGCAGGAATCCAAACACCTAATGGCTACCAGGATCCCGAATGTAAGTATGCCGGGGAGGGTTAGACTGCGGGAAGAGGGTTAGGGTAAGGCAGCAGGGGGAGGGATAGGTTTAGGCTGTGGGGAGGGAGGGTTAGGTTTAGGCTTCAGGGAGGGAGGGTTAGGGTTCCTTTAGTCAGGATTAAAAACTGTTGGGATGCAGGGGTCGGTATTTAGACCGCTGGCATCCTAACTGCTGGTCTCCCGAACCCAACCCATTAAAGAATTGATTGGAATCAGTCCTTTTTTAATCAGATACTTAGTATCCTTCTCCACTCTTAAGTAATTTTCTATGTTCAGTTCATTCAGCTCAGTACATGCATTTATGCCAGGAGGATCAGAGCCAATGGATCATCAGCAGAGATGTCACTTCAGTGATGTCCAGAGAGAAGATGACTGGAGGAGATTTGCTGTCTCAAGTGCCCTGTTGGGTGGGTGACTTAGAGAATTTCTCCCCAAGGTTTCCACAGACTGAGGTATAGAGGAGTGGACAGAATTAGTAACAAAGGAAAAAGTCTAGTACTCAAGTAAATAGTCAGAAAGCTATTGCTGATAGCCAAGGGATTATCTAGGGATAAAATCAGGAATAAGCCAGGGAAATTAAAGCAAGAGTGGAAGCAGGGGTAGCTTGTCCACCTGTAGGGTCTGCTTTGTTTGATAACATCTGGTCCCAATTAAATTGCTTTGCCACTTGCGGATAATCTAGTGTTTGAGCCGTCTTCCTGCTTGGCTGACATATAGGATTGAATGAATGAATAATTATACAGTTTCCTTAATTCTAAAGATGTATCATAAAATGTGCCCATAAATGTTTATGCATTAAAAGATCAATATGATATTATTGCGGCCACCGCGCATGAGCAGAACCAACCTGTTTGCACCGCTGCGAAAAACAGCAGCGTGCGAACGGTTTGGAATGACCCCCAAAGTGTATACTTGCAAATCCAGAAGCCTATCAGGTAAAATGGGTGAATTAGAATTGATTGCATTAAAAGATCAATATGATATTATAGGTATTACAGAGACTTGGTGGGATGATTCTGATGACTGGGTAGCAAACTTGGAGGGATATAGGGCCTAATTTAGACCTGATCGCTGTGCTGCAAATTTGCAGAGGTCTGCGATCAGATAGTCACCACCCAGGGAGAGTGAAAACCCGCCATGTAACGGACAGCTACAAGTCCGTTCGCAACTCACTCACCATCGAATGTTTTTCCAGTCTGTGCAGCCTGTGCGTAGCCCAGGACTTACTCCCCCAATGTGTTAGAATCAGGCTGATAGGGGCCGGAGTTGACGTTACACACCCTCCCTGAAAACGCTTGGGAACGCCTGCATTTTTCCTGACACTCCCAGAAAACTGCCAGTTACCACCTCCAAACGCCCGCTTCCTGTCAATCACCCTGTGTACGCTTAGCGATCAAAATTTTCACACCATTCTGTCGCTGGTTGGCGATGCACCTGTGCATTGTGGTGCATACGCATGAGCAGTCATTCGATAATCGGCCGCTGTGCAAATTCAGACAACAGTGATCATGTCTGAATCGGGCCCATAGTCTCTTCAGGAGAGATAGGGCTATCAAAAGGGGAGGAGGTGTATGCAAGCATTAGGTCGACATGAGCAAGGTCGACATGAGTTGTTGTCTTTTCTAAATTGTGTCGTTTTCTTCATAGAGTGACCGGAAACCTCAATTAGTGTACCGCATCCCCACGCATGGCTCACTTCACTCGCAATGCTTCGGGCCAGGTTACCGTTCCCAGTTGTAGTCCACGTGGATTGTAAAGTATGAAAAAGTTCAAAAAAAGCATTTTTTTTAAACTCATGTTGACCTTTTGACATGTCGACCTAGAACATCAGAAAACTATTGCTGATAGCCAAGGGATTATCTAGGGATAAAATCAGGAATAAGACAGGGAAATTAAAGCAAGAGTGGAAGCAGGGGTAGCTTGTCCATGTGTGCCCGCAGGGAAGATCCCCAGTGGGCCGACGTGGCCTGTCGGGTCTGCTTTGTTTGATAACATCTGGTCCCAATTAAATTGCTTTGCCACTTGCGGATAATCTAGTGTTTGAGCCGTCTTCCTGCTTGGCTGACATATAGGATTGAATGAATGAATAATTATACAGTTTCCTTAATTCTAAAGATGTATCTTAAAATGTGCCCATAATGTTTAATTTGATTTCCTTTTGACTTCCCACTTGATGCTGGACATGCCTTTCTGGCAAATCTTGGGGCGAAGGGTGCTGCTGCCATGGCCCATGCCTAGACCTTACACCTCTGGTGCTGTCCATGTGAGGCCACTTGTACAAATTTTTCCAGGGCCACTTTTCATTCCCAACTCACCCCTGAGTGGAACGTACAGTAAACAGCAAGCAAGGAGATGCTAACGCAGAGACGCTACACCAGGAGGAGGAAACCGTACGCTGCTGGAAGTAACCAGAAGTCACTGGGACCGAGCATGTGCAGAGCAGAGCGGGAGCAGGAAAGAACGCTGCTGCTCTGTGTGTGTGAGTGGGGGAGCCACAAGCTCCGTGTGTGTGTGTGGGGGGGAGAGCCGAGCCGCTGATCGGAGCTGGAAGCAGGAGTGTGTACTGCTGCTCCGGGTGTGTGTGGTGGGGAGCCGCTCAGCAGTAGGCGTGTGTGTGTGTGTGTGTGTGCTTTGGTGCTACTGATCCACATGAGTGTGTGTGTGGGCTGGGAAGCCACTGAAACAGATACAGGAGTGGGTGTGTGTGTGCTGGGGAATCACTGAACCACAGGAGTGTGTGTGTGTGCTGGGGAATCACTGAACCACAGGAGTGTGTGTGTGTGCTGGGGAGCCGCTGACCCACAGGAGTGTGTGTGTGTGTGTGTGTGTGACAGCCACTGACCCACAGGAGTGTGTGTGAGCTGGGGAGCCGCTGAGCAGCAGGAGGGTACTACAAGGACGGAGCAGCTAGAACGTTTGGCAGAGCTACTCCCAGGGGGGGGGGGGGGCAAGTAGAAGACCAGCACTGTGCGAGATCTGGACACGCGAGTACCATAACTGCTAATCACTGTTATTGATTGTAGTACTATAGGACAGTGTCGGACTGGGACATAAAGGGCCCACCGGGGAATGCTGTTGTAGGGGCCCATGCTTAAGGGTGTGGCCAGGCTCCACTAGGGCGTGGCCAGCCACCACAGAGGTTTGGCTAACCATTACAGAGTAGATGTTTTGTACCATTTGGTAAATATATAATAAACAGTATTCTTGTGAAGTATAATGTAACATAAGTATAATGCATAAATTCAAGTGCACTAGGATAGAGTCTGGAACCTGATCCCTAGAGGAGGAGGAGGGCCCACAGGCAGTGGGGCCCACCGGTGGTTTCCCCTGTTCCCCTGTGGGCCAGTCCGACCCTGTATAGGAGGATTGTAGTAGTGAGTCTTGGATAGGTCTCTGTATATAAAAGGGACATACATTGATTAAAGGTTAACTGCAGGTTAGAGGGAGTTAGATAATACATTCAGAATGAGTGTGAACAAGATTGATGGTCTCACCCAGTGCATATCTTGTCAGATGAATGCATTCCTGGAGCAACCGTACCCGGGTAAGTACCTCTGCATGAGATTTGAGTGAATAGTCTCTTTGGAAGCCCAGATAACTGATCTACAGAAGACCTTTGTAACACTGAGGGAGATTGCCAATCGTGAGCAAAGTTTGCAGCTCACTATGGAGGCATTTGGGGATCAGGGATGGTTGGATGAACAGGACGGTACTTTGAAAGACCAGGTAGAAAGAGACAGGCCAGCTCTGAGCTGTGAAATCCCAGTAGATTAGTCCGACTGGATGAAGATACTGTGCATGGCAGTGCAAATTTGGCAGAGCAGGCAGAGACTGTGGGCCAGATGCATCATCGCTTGGAAAGTGATAAAATAGAGAGTGAAAAAGTACCAGCCAATCAGCTCCTAACTGCCATTTTGCAAACACAGCCTGTGACATGGAAGTTAGGACCTGATTGGCTGGCACTTTTTCACTCTCCATTTTATCACTCTCCAAGCGATAATGCATCTAGCCCTGTTTCCTCTAGCAACCAGAGGAACGGACCCTCCAGCACACAGGAGAAAGTTGTTAGCAAGGTACCTAGTCAGATGGTGGTAGTTGGGGATTCAATCATTAGAAAGGCGCAAGGGCAATCTGCTGCCGGGACCGCAATCATAGTACAGTGTGTTGTCTACTGGATTCTCAGGTATGACACATTATTATTATTATTATTATTATTATTATCCTTTATTTATATGGCGCCACAAGGGTTCCGCAGCGCCCAATTACAGAGTACATAAACAAATAATCAAACAGGAAAACAGCAACTTACAGTTGATGACAGTATAGGACAAGTAGAGGGTAAATAAACATAGCTACATCAGCAGATGACACTGGAATAAGTATCAGGTGGCAGAAGACTGCTGGATTTGGTGCAGTTGAAGATTATTAAAGTAAGAAAAGGGTAAGCACATGAGGGAAGAGGGCCCTGCTCATGAGAGCTTACATTCTAAAGGGGAGGGGTAGACAGACAGGGGTGAGACAGATGGGGTACATAGAGAGCGTGGAACAGAGGTTTAGGATGAGATTTGGCTGGGTTTGGTGAAGAAGTGGGTCTTGAGAGCCCGTTTGAAGTTTTGTAGAGAGGTGGAGAGTCTGAGGGGGAGAGGTAGGGAATTCCAGAGAAGTGGTGCAGCGCGTGAAAATCTTGGAGGTAGGAGTGGGAGGAAGTAATCCATAGGCAGGAGAGTCGGCGAGCATTAGCAGAGCGAAGAGGATGAGTGGTAGTGTAAAGCGAGATAAGATCAGAGATGTAGATGGGAGAGGAGTGGGTGAGGGCTTTGTAAGCAAGTGTGAGAAGCTTGAAATGGATTCTGAAAGGGAAGGGGAGCCAGTGAAGGTCTAGTAAGAGAGGAGAGGTAGACGTAGTGCGTTTGGTGAGGAAAATGAGCCGGGCAACAGCATTGAGGATAGATTGGAGTGGAGAGAGGTATTTGTCAGGAATGCCAGTCAGGAGGAGATTACAGTAGTCCAGTCTGGAGATGGCCAGTGAGTGGATAAGAGTCTTAGTAGCATCCTGGGTCAGAAAGGGTCTGATCCTGGAAATATTTTTTAGATGAAAACGGCAGGTTTGTGAGAGGTGCTGAATGTGTGGTTTGAAGGAGAGGGAGAAGTCAAGGATTACTCCAAGACAGCGCACTTGGGGGGTAGAGGAGATAGTAGTGCCATCAATAGATAATGAGATTGTAGGAGGTGAGGTTATGCGGGAGGGAGGGAAGATGATCAGCTCGGTCTTAGACATGTTAAGTTTAAGAAAGCGCTGGGACATCCAGGAAGATATAGCAGAGAGACAGTTGGAGATACGAGTGAGGAGAGCAGGGGAGAGGTCTGGAGAGGAAAGATAGATTTGAGTGTCATCAGCATAGAGATGATATTGGAAACCAAAAGAACTAATGAGCTCACCTAGTGAGGATGTATAGAGAGAGAAGAGAAGAGAAGAGGACCAAGGACAGAACCTTGGGGTACCCCTACAGTTAGTGGAAGTGAGGGGGAGGGGGAGTCATGAGAGGAGACAGAGAATGAACGGTCAGAAAGGTAGGACGACAACCAAGAGAGGGCAGTGTCACGCAGACCAATGGAGTGAAGGATTTGCAGTAGGAGAGGATGGTCCACAGTGTCAAAAGCAGCAGAGAGATCAAGTAGAATAAGTAGAGAGTAGTGTCCCTTAGATTTAGCAGCATGGAGGTCATTGCATACTTTTGTAAGGGCAGTTTCAGTGGAGTGGAGAGGACGGAAGCCAGACTGGAATGGGTCAAGCAGTGAGTGTGAGGAAAGAAAGGAAGTAAGGCGGTTGTAGACAATACGCTCAAGGAGTTTGGAGGCAAAAGGGAGGAGAGAGATGGGTCGGTAGTTGGAGAGAGTGTTTGGATCAAGGGTAGGTTTTTTAAGAATAGGAGAGATGAGTGCGTGCTTGAAGGCAGAGGGGACAGTGCCTGATGAGAGGGAGAGATTGAGAAGGTGGGAAAGATGGGAACAAGCAGAAGAAGAGAGGTAGCAGAGGAGGCGGGAGGGGATAGGGTCAAGTGGGGAGGTGGTGAGGGGACAGGAACGAATGAGGGCCATGACTTCCTCTCCAGATGCATGGGAGAAAGATGACAGAGTTGGTGCGAGGGATGGGGAGGGTTGGTAAGGGATGGGAGAAGGCTGGTTACTGATGGTCTGGAGTGATGTGATGTCCTGACGTATGGAGTCAATTTTGGATGTGAAGTAAGTGGCAAAGTCAAGAGCAGAGAGTGAGGAAGGGAGACGAGGTGGAGGTGGGCAGAGGAGTGAGTTGAGAGTGGCAAAGAGGCGCCGGGGGTTGGAAGACTGTGAGGAGATGAGGTTCTTGAAGTATGACTGTTTAGCAAGAGAAAGGGCAGCACTGAAGGATGAGAGCATAAGTTTGAAATGGAGGAAGTCTGCCTTAGAGCGTGATTTCCTCCAGTGTCGCTCAGCAGTACGTGAGCATTTTTGCAGATATCTGGTGTATTTGGTGTGCCAGGGTTGAGGTGTTAATTTGCGAGGGTGAATAGTGGTTGGTGGAGCAACAGAGTCAAGAGCAGATGTAAGGGAAGCATTGTATGTGGAAGTGGCTTGTTCAGGGCATGAGAGAGAGAGAGAATAGGAGAGAGAAGTGAGTCAAACAGGGAGGAAAGGAATGTGGTGTCAATAGCTTCAATGTTACGCTTAGTGATGGTAGCCTTAGGAGGTAGAGATGGGGAAGTCGAGAGAGATAGGTTAAAGGAGAGCAGGTGGTGGTCAGAGAGGGGAAATGGGGAGTTGGAAAAATCAGAAATATCACAGCGGTGAGTGAAGACCAGATCCAGTGAGCTCCCATTCACATGGGAGGGTGAGGAGGTCCACTGGGAGAGACCAAGTGAAGAGGTGAGGTTAAGGAGTTTAGAGGCAGGGGATTGTGTGGGGATGTCAATAGGGATGTTGAAATCGCCTAGGATAATGGTGGGAATGTCAGAAGAGAGGAAGTGAGGAAGCAAGGAAGCAAAGTTGTCGATGAATTTGGAAGCAGTGCCAGGGGGGCGGTAAATGACAGCTACTCTAAGATGGACTGGTTGGAAGAGGTGTATGACATGGACCTCAAATGTAGAGAATATAAGGGATGGTTCTGGTGGTATGAGTTGGTAGGAGTAACTAGAAGGTAAAAGGACCCCAACACCACCCCCATGGCGACCCCCAAGTCGGGGGGTATGTGTGAATGTGAGGCCCCCAGCAGAGAGAGCAGCAGCAGAAGTAGTGTCAGAGGGCGTAATCCAAGTTTCAGTAATGGCTAGTAGGTGTAGGGAGTTGCAAATGAAAAGGTCATGAGTGGGGACCAGTTTGTTACAAACAGATCTGGCATTCCAGAGGGCACAGGATAGGGGGTATGAGTTTGTGGGAGAGATGTGAATGAGATTTTCAGGGTTGCTGTAGCGATGAGGTGGGATTAACTTTGAGGGCAGGGATGATGAGAGAGTAGTGATGGTACGGGTGCCTGAGCTAGGAGGGGAAACTGCAGGAGGTGGACAGGGAGGGAGGTCAGCGTGATGTGGATGGGGGTGTGGGGAGGTGACAGGGAAGGGAGAGAGGGAGCAGGGCTGAGTTGTGGGGTAGCAGGACCATGGGGCAGAGGTGAATGAAAGTGGGGTAACAGGAAGGTGGGGGAAGGAAACAGAGGGATGGAGGGGAGACAGAGGAGGGGAGAGAGGAGGAGGTGTAGGAGACTAGGGGGAAGGATAAAGATACATTATTAGGTAGACACTGAGTGATGTGGGGAGTATAAGAAAGCCTTGACATAGTGTTAAGTAGGTAAATAGGTTGAGGGAAAGTGGAAGTAGGAGAGGAGAGTGTAAGGGAATCCGAGCAGAAGAATTGCAGAAATGCAGGTGAGAAAAGCAGTGTAGGCTCAAGGGGTGTAGATTTAGTATGAAATGAGTCAAAAGCGTAGATAAAGTGGGTGCAGAAATGTATTTGGAGTGTAAGAAATGAAAGGATTGTGAGATGTTTAAGAAGCAATGGTAATTATGTTAGATTTTTTTAAGTGTTTGCAGGTAAAATTGCATTGGTGCAGCTGTGCTTAAAAAACAAAATTACAATAATACAGATAAAAGCATTTGTAGGTGAAATGGACGGTTTTTGAAATGTCCAAGTAAGGTTGTTCCGTGCTATTTAATCAGATGCAACAATCAGGAGGTGAGTGATCTGAGGAGTAAGTGACTCACATTTGTTATTAGTTCTTCAGTTTTCTTTGTTTTGTTTGATTGGTGTGCTTCTGTTTTCCTTCTTTTTCACTTCGATTGAACGCTGATTGAACGCTGCTGTTATGTGTCAATTTTATCACGCTTTGATAAAAATGCACGCTTAGATCAATAAATGCACAGCCTACACCATTGGACTTAAGTAGAAGACTATTACAAGTGAAACAAATAATTGAAATCTGTAACCACACCCCACACCCTCAAATGCCAGGCAATAAATTACCTTAAAAACAACAACCAGGAATTTCACAAAGATTAAACTGGGTCTATATCATTCAAAACTTAAAAAAGTACTTCAAAATCACATACTATGCAATAATGTTTCAATTTGCATTACCTAGCAGAATTAGCTTTGCATATATAGATATAGTGCAGCAGAATATGTTGGTGGTTGTAGTCAATTGTAATTACCCAGCAGAATTAGCTTTGCATATATATATATATGGTGCAGCAGAATATGTTGGTGGTTGTAGTCAATTGTAATTACCCAGCAGAATTAGCTTTGCATATATAGATATAGTGCAGCAGAATATGTTGGTCGTTGTAGTCAATTGTAATTACCCAGCAGAATTAGCTTTGCATATATAGATATAGTGCAGCAGAATATGTTGGTGGTTGTAGTTAATTGTAATTACCTGTAGGTGACAAGAAGAGAAGAAACATTGCAGATCGGGTAGACAGATTGTTGGGAGGGGCTGGGAAAAACCTGGTGGTCTTGGTGCATGTTAGCACCAATGACAAAGTTAGTAGTAGTTGGGATGTCCTTAAAAACGATTACTTAAGGCAAGGACATCTAAGGTAATATTGTCCAAAATATTGCCTGTGCCACACGGTAGCCCAGGGAGGCAGAGGGAGATTAGGGAGGTAAATGTGTGGCTAAAAGATTGGTGTAGGAAGGAGGGATTGTTTTCATGGAACATTAGGCAGACTTCTCGGTCAGGTGCCATCTTTTTTGTCCTGATGGATTGCACCTGAACAAGGAGGGGGCAGCAGTGCTGGTGGTAATGATGGTTAGAGGGTTGTAGATTTTAAACTAGGTGTCTGGGGGGGGGGGGGATTAAAAAGAATTAATGGGATGATCAGAGAGAGCAGTACTAAGGGATGTATTAAGTAAAATGGGGGGGGGGGGGGGGGAATCAGACAGCAATGGTAAACCAAGGAAAAGTCATGTAAGCAAGGCAATGGTATCAACAAAAAACATAAAAAAAAGTGAATAACTAAAATAAAGCGGGTCATTCCGAGTTGATTGAATGTAGCAACTCTTTGCTGCCCGTGCAATCAACTAGATGCCGCCTATGGGGGAGTGTATTTTTGCCTAGCAAAGCTGCGATCGCTTGTGCAGCCCTGCTATGCAAAAAAAGTTTTATGTAGAACAAGACCAGGGTAAGAATTACTTACCCTGTGTGATCAATCCAGCGTTGCAGGTCCCGGAAATTGACATCAGACACCCGCCCTGCAAATGCAAAAAAGGGGAAAGGGGAATTGGGAATTTTGGAGACCGCACTGGAAAAACAAAATTACCTTAAATGAAATATTATCAGTAAACCAACATTAGGCTCTATCACCATTAAATTGAGTTATGCACTTAGTTGGCGGTGCACCCAGATATTCAGTCCAGAAGACTACAATAAAGGGAAAAGTCCTCCCTGCAGCTGCAGAGAAAACAAGGAAAAAGAAGAACTTATCTTTTTCTGGGGCACGCTTTATGAAATGATTATAGAAATTAAAAATAAATCTTTATTAACCACTATTAAAAATTCTAGGCTTTAATACAATTTAATCCTATCAAGCATAAAAACTGCTGAATATTAAGCGAAAATCTCAAAAAATATATATCCACTTCCGGGTATCCCTTACATCAATTTGCCTATCAATAGGTTTATTAGGGATATGGTCACTCTATCTCCACCACCAAAAAATTACTTAAAGGTCAAAAAAATTGGTAATGTTGGAGTTTATATGTACTCCCTTTTATTGTGGTCTGTTCAAAATTTTCTTAGAACAGATAGTGTGATTGTCCTCTCACAATTATATATATGAGTGGAACTATTTACATATGGCTAATTATATAAGACTTTAGCTCACACCACACTTATCCTTTGCTACTATAATATGATTCCACACCACAGTATTGTTGGAATTATTTTGATCATAGCTCATAAAATATCCACAAAATATTGACAAATATAAATTATTGTCCAGACGACTGTTGTGATGGGTTACTAACCTTGATATTGTAAATCACAATTAATGGTCATTAAATAATCTCATATTTCTGCTATTCTGCTATTAGATATTTTAAATAAATTCATCTATATACACATACTTGCTGTAACCTATATTCACTGAGAAGCATATATTCCACATGAAAAATTTCTTAATCCAACTGGTAAGCACCTATATCCAATTCATATATGTACACACGCTTCATGAGAAACACCCCATATTCCCTGATTAGAATGTGATTCTATACCAATATGAATCTCATTAATGCTCAACCGTTTCATAAGAGAAATGAGACCAAATTAGATTGGTTACTCTGTGCTGGTAAATAATAAATTCATATTCATGTACACACATTTGTTGAAATATCCATATCCACTGATTAGGATGTAATTCTAAACCAGTATGAATCTTATTCTTATCAAGCTGTGTCAAAAGTGCGACCAGATTCAATTGGTTAATCAGTCTTAAACCATTGATAATACATTGCCAATGCTTCTCTAATATTGTATATTACATATAGGTATAGAGTAAAGAGTGAGCAGGAAGGAAGGGCTTTTCTTAGCTGCACTGGGAGCCCTGATGTCTACTGATATTTACAGAGACAGCGCTGGATATCCCGGCTGCTGAAATGAATGAGCCCCCTCCTATAGAAAAAAGAAAAGTGGATACACTGTGGACATAAAAGAAAAAGGAAAAGATAGTTTGATCCCATATACTTTACATATACAGTGGTGGTGCAGCGGAGCTGATAGGTGGATGCCTGCATCAAATTTCCATTAGCAAGGTAAAAACCGTAGCCATAGTAAGGTGGGGAGAAGTGTGACCACCGGCGTCCGTGTCCGTGCAACCGGAAGTCGGAGCCGGCCTGAGGCGGAAGTGATGTACGTTTCGCTTTCCTTAGCTTGTTCACAGTCGCCTAGTAACCACTCTCCTGACACCCTTCTTATACAGAGCCGGCGCCATTTTGGTAAAGATTTTACCTTCATTGCAGACCTAAGTAAAAACTGGTATCTTCACTCTATCGTTCATAATGTAACGGAGTTTAATTAAAGATTTTGAGAGTTTATTATTCAGATATCTTTAACACCATTCTTATATAGGGTCGGCGCCATCCTAACTATAGTTAAGGTGACATTGCATACCCATAATATTACTGATATCATAATATTAATCTTAACAAAGCATACAGGGTTGTTGACAATTCCTGATTACCTTTTTACCTAATCCCTATACTTTGTCACTTTGAATTGGAACCCTAAACGAAAAGTGAAAGCTAATTCTTAATTATTTAATGAGCCAAACATGTAATTTCTTTTCTAATCAGTTGATCCAAGTTCTGAAAATATACACCTGAGCCCTAATTATAAATTCTCTCAAAAAGGGGAGGCCATGAAAGAGGAGGAAAATAGAGTATTAAAATGAATGGATAAAAAGAAAAAGAAAAAAGGAAAAAGGAAAGGAAGAAAAAACATATTGATAGATTTATAATGAATTATCAATTGCTGACCTTGGTGAACAGTTTTAGTCCTAATCCAAGATTAAAGTTGAAAGGATATTTTTCTAAACCCTGATTGTAAAATTCCCAAAAAGGGGGGGGGGGGGGAAATCGCACCCAATGGGAGGAGAATAGAAGTATAAAAACATATAGGAAAACAAGGGGAAGGAGCGGACATAACTATATTAGTGAAAATTGTGTGGAATTCCTATAGGATCAAAACTATACTTCTAATTGATTCATTATTTTATTGATCCTAAAGCTTGTGAGTGACAATTGTGTATGAATGTGTGTCTAAATATCATATTGTTTTTTGCTATTGGTGCTAAGTTGGTGAAAGAGACAGAAAAGAACAGTGAGAGGAAAAATGAAGTTAAAAACGTGATGCTATACTATGGTACTATAAAGGTTGAAAATCGCCCATGACTTACGAGCCATGACCATGTTGACTAAAGTGCTAGTGCTGCTATTTGAATGTTAAAGTGAGTGCAAATAGTGTTAAAATTTAGATCATTAGGTCCATAATTGTACTGCCTTATTCAGTAATGCATTTGACCCTTTGTTAAATCTTCCATATTTGAACCATCAACTTTCCTTTCCCAATGACAAATCTGCCCATACCATAATACCTACGGTAGAAAGGCGCTGTAATTAATTTGCTCGTTCATCCCTTCAGGAGCTACCGTATTCATTTTAAAAATCCACTCACTTTCTTTTTGTAGCAAGATTTTTGTTACATTGCCTCCTCTAATGCCAAGATTAACTCGTTCCAAGCCAAAGATCTTAAGGCTGTCATATGTGCCTGAATGGAATTTGAGGAAATGCTGTGCCACTGTTGTTATCTGTTTGTAGTTTAGCAAATCAATTCTAACGTTTCTGATAGTTCCGATGTGTTCTAACGCTCGCACCTTGAGCATTCTGGTCGTCATCCCTATGTATTTCTTCGGACAATCACATTGGAGGCAGTAGATCAGGTTCATAGTTCGGCAATTAAAATGGCTCTTGATTTTGATATTTCTGCCGTATTTGTCCTCCACTTTCTTCATTGTGCTCACATACGGACAGAGTTTGCAGTTGCCACATGGGTTACTGCCTGTGATTGCAGATACCCTGGGTTGTTGTAAGGAGAAGTGACTCCTAACCAACTGATCCTTCAAATTAGGGGCACGTCTCCAACTCATGTCGACATTAGTTTTTAGCCTGGTCCCTAAGTCCTGATCAGAGAGTACTATGGGCCAATGTTTTTGTATTGCATCTTTGATGGCCTTCCACTCCATACAGAAATCTCCCACAAACCTAATGGTGTTGTCTGCTGGCTTGTATGGTTTGTCCTTAAAAATCAAGGAATCTCTGGTCACCTCTTTCAAGGAATTCTTGGCTCGTTTGATCATTCTTCCACTGTACCCTCTCTCTTTGAGTCTGTATGTTAATTCTCTACTTCTATCATTATATACCTCATCACTGGAGCAGTTCCTTCTCAATCTTAGGAACTCTCCTTTTGGTATGTTGGGGATATATATTTTTTGAGATTTTCGCTTAATATTCAGCATATTTTATGCTTGATAGGATTAAATTGTATTAAAGCCTAGAATTTTTAATAGTGGTTAATAAAGATTTATTTTTAATTTCTATAAGGATGGTTAGAAGGTTGGAGGAGATTTTAAACTAGGAGCCTGGGGGGAGGGTTTAGCTAGAAACTACGGGTCATGCAGTGAGAATAGTGGGGATGGCGGTAGTAAACGAAATGGGGGAGAAGTTGGGGGGAGGGTAAGAGCAGGCGGTAAGGTTACTAACATGGGTACTAAAAGGGATTTTACCAAAGCACTAACCAATGACGATTACAGGTCATCCTTGCTACATAAGGTGAAAGATGTCCCTAACGCAAGGGAAAATACTTATCTTAGTTGTATGTATGTAAATGCCAGAAGCATTACTGGTAAAAAGGGTGAACTAGAAATACTTGCAGCAAGCAAACAGTATGATATTATAGGCATTACTGAAACTTGGTGGGATGAATCTCATGATTGGACAGTCAATCTAGAGGGCTATACACTGTTTAGGAGAGACAGACTAAATAAAAAGGGTGGAGGGGTGTGTCTTTACGTAAAGCCGTTTTTAAAACCTAATATATGGGAAGATATTCAGGAGGGGACTGTAGACACTGTCGAGACATTATGGGTAGAAATTGCATGCGGGGAAAAAGGAATAAAAAAGTTAGTATTGGGTGTATGCTATAGGCCGCCTGGTATCAACGCATCTGATGATGAATTGTTACTAAAGCAAATTGAAAGAGCAGCAGGAGTAGGAGACATAGTAGTGATGGGAGATTTTAACTATCCAGAGATAAACTGGAAAAACGACTTATGTGATACTGCTAGGGGCAATATGTTTTTAAACACACTTAATGATAACTACTTAGTCCAACTAATTGAGGAACCAACTAGGTACAATGCAATCTTAGACCTGGTATTAACAAACAATGGGGATTTGATATCAGGTATTATAGTAGGGGAACCCATAGGAAACAGCGACCACAATATGGTCACATTCAATATCAGTTTCTATAAACAGCCCTATACTGGCTCAACTAGGACTTTAAACTTTAGCAAAGCAAATTTTGAAAAGATGAGAGTATTTTTCAGGGATATTGAATGGGAAGGTTTGTTTTTAGGAAAAAATACTACGGAGAAATGGGAGGTACTAAAATTCCTGCTAGCTAAAAATACACTCAAATGTATTCCTATGAGTAGCAAAAAAAGGAATAAAAATCATAAACCGATGTGGCTTAACAAAAAGATTAAGGAACTTATGGGCAAGAAAAGACGAGCATTTAAAAAATACAAATCTGGCGGGGAAGCAGAGTCATTTCAGCACTATAAGGAATGTAACAAAATTTGCAAAAAGGAAATAAGAGCGGCTAAAGTAGAAACTGAAAAACTAGTAGCAAAGGAAAGCAAAGCGAATCCCAAAAAATTATTTAAATACATTAATAGCAAGAGATTAAAGAAGGAGAGTATAGGCCCTTTAAAAGGCAAGTTGGGAGTCTTAAGCAAAAATGATAATGACATAGCGGACACACTAAATTAGTTTTTTTCAACAGTATTCACTAGAGAGGACCCAATTCAGGGACTGACACACAATCTCAATAATGAGAATATGACACTGATAGGTACTTATTTAAGCGAGGAAGTAGTCTGTGACCGATTAAAACATTTAAAGATTAATTAATCACCAGGGCCCGATGGCATTCATCCAAGGGTTCTAATGGAGCTTCACTCTGAACTGTCAAAACCGCTATCTTTGATCTTTAAGGATTCAGTTATATCAGGTATGGTTCCCAAAGACTGGCGTATAGCGGAAGTAGTGCCTATATTCAAAAAGGGAAGTAAAGCTGAACCAGGTAATTATAGACCAGTTAGTTTTACATCTATAGTGGGGAAAGTATTGGAAGGTATTCTAAGAGATAGTATTCAGAAGTTCCTTGAAACCAATAAGGTCATTAAAAGGAATCAACATGGGTTTATGAAGGACAGATCCTGTCAAACCAACTTACTTGGCTTTTATGAAACAGTAAGCGCAAACCTAGATCAGGGTAAAGACGTGGATGTAATCTTTTTAGACTTTGCCAAAGCGTTCGATACTGTACCACACATGAGACTTATCTACAAGCTACAAGAATCAGGGCTAGGAAGCA
Source organism: Pseudophryne corroboree (assembly GCF_028390025.1). Taxonomy (NCBI): domain Eukaryota; kingdom Metazoa; phylum Chordata; class Amphibia; order Anura; family Myobatrachidae; genus Pseudophryne; species Pseudophryne corroboree. The sequence continues at coordinate 366,847,460 of NC_086452.1, forward strand.
CAATATGCACTTGGGTCAAAAACTGGTTAGATAATAGGGAGCAGCGCGTTGTGGTTAATGGATCTTTTTCAACTTGGACTGAAGTGCTAAGTGGTGTGCCGCAAGGCTCAGTATTAGGACCGCTATTGTTCAATATTTTCATTAACGACCTAACAGAAGGTCTAGAGAGCATGGTGTCAATTTTTGCAGATGATACCAAATTGTGTAAGGCTATAAATACAGAGGAGGATGCCGAGTCTCTTCAGAACGACTTAGTTAAATTAGAAGCATGGGCAGCCAAATGGAGAATGCGCTTCAACACAGACAAGTGTAAGGAAATGCACTGTGGTAACAAGAACAAAAATTACACCTACCTACTAAATGGGGTAAAATTAGGGGATTCTGTACTGGAAAAGGACTTAGGTGTCTTCATAGATAGCAAGCTAAGCAGTAGTACCCAAAGTAGGACTGCAGCAAAGAAGGCTAATAAGATATTAGCATGCATAAAACGGGGTATTGATGCTAGGGACGGAGTATTATACTCCCGTTATATAAATCACTAGTGAGGCCACACCTTGAATACTGTGTACAATTCTGGGCACCGTACTACAAAAAGGATATCCTGGAGCTTGAAAAGGTACAGAGGAGGGCGACCAAACTAATTAAGGGAATGGAGACGATGGAATACAAGGAAAGGCTTGAAAGACTAGGCATGTTTACATTGGAAAAGCGGAGACTAAGAGGGGATATGATCAACATCTACAAATATATAAGGGGACAATACACAGAGCTTGCGCGGGACCTGTTTTTGGTTAGATCAACACAGAGGACTCGTGGACACTCGCTCAGGTTAGAGGAGAGGAGATTCCGCACAATACGGCGTAAAGGCTTTTTCACGGTAAGGACAATACGTGTTTGGAATTCCCTGCCCGAGGGAGTTGTAATGGCGGAATCTGTCAACACCTTTAAGAATGGGTTAGATAAATTCCTAATGGATAAGGATATCCAGGGGTATGGTGCATAGTCATGCATTATAGTTACTATAAATAGGGATAAAATGCAACGGCTGACAGCAGCATCAGTCAGAAATTTTAGTCAAATCATCATGCATAGGAGACCACAAATAGGTTGAACTCGATGGACAATTGTCTTTTTTCAACCTCAGATACTATGAAACTATGAAACTATAATCATTTCATAAAGCGTGCCCCAGAAAAAGATAAGTTCTTCTTTTTCCTTGTTTTCTCTGCAGCTGCAGGGAGGACTTTTCCCTTTACCCGCCCTGCAAATGCCTGGACACACCTGTGTTCGCCGCACCACTCCCAGAAAACAGTCAGTTGACGTCCCGGAATGCCTTCCTCCTGCCAATCTTCTTGCAATCGCGGTAGCGATCGCTTTCTTCATTCTTCTTGTCGTTGCCCAGCGACGGCTGTCGCTGGGCAACGACGCGCCTGCTCATTGCGGCCACCGCGCATGCGCAGAACCAACCTGTTTGCACCGCTGCGAAAAACAGCAGCGTGCGAACGGGTCGGAATGACCCCCAAAGTGTAAAATGGGTGAATTAGAATTGATTGCATTAAAAGATCAATATGATATTATAGGTATTACAGAGACTTGGTGGGATGATTCTGATGACTGGTTAGCAAACTTGGAGGGATATAGGGCCTAATTTAGACCTGATCGCTGTGCTGCAAATTTGCAGAGGTCTGCGATCAGATAGTCACCACCCAGGGAGAGTGAAAACCCGCCATGTAACGGACAGCTACAAATCCTTTCGCAACTAACTCACCATCTAATGTTTTTTCCAGTCGGTGCAGTCTGTGCGTAGCCCAGGACTTACTCCCCCAATGTGTTAGAATCAGGCTGACAGGGGCCGGAGCTGACGTCACACACCCTCCCTGAAAACGCTTGGGAATGCCTGCATTTTTCCTGACACTCATATATAGTGGTAGATGCTCAATTAGCTTAGTGATATCATTCAGGTGCTCGAAAGGGAGGGGAATTTCTGAGCAAGAAAAAAAGGCATTTTATTTCCCCCAGCACCCTGAATGATAACAGTAACCAGATATAAATCCCACATAATAATAGAATTCAGAGATCTTCATTACACATATTTGCGCAACTGTGTGGTTAAGCCCCAAAGCCGCATCAAGGCGTCTCTGTATATTTGGGGTCCCTAGCGCTATATCTAGGTGCAGGGTATGGCACCCCAAAACACCAGCATAAGCCAGAAAGCCCAGCGTAGCATACCAGTGAAAAAACTAATGTTAATAAATTAGTATTTAGGAAGCCGAAGCTATAGAGAGGGTGATACAAAAATGAAATGCAATTAAAATAGAGAAATAGTGTCAAAAAAATTAATAAGTGAAAAGTGTTAATAGAATGTAAAGGTATGCCATTTTTCCTGACACTCCCAGAAAACAGCCAGTTACCACCTCCAAAGGCCCGCTTCCTGTCAATCACCCTGTGTACGCTTGGCTATCAAAATTTTCACACCATTCTGTCGCTGTTCGGCGTTGCGCCTGTGCATTGTGGTGCATACGCATGAGCAGTCATTCGATAATCGGCCGCTGTGCAAATTCAGTGATCAGGTCTGAATCGGGCCCATAGTCTCTTCAGGAGAGATAGGGCTATCAAAAGGTGAGGAGGTGTATTTCTTTATGTTAAGCCAGTCTTAAAACAATATTTATAGGAGGTTATTTACGAGGGCACTGAAGATAACGTGGAAGCACTATGGGTTGAAATTTCTAGTGGGGGAATAGGAACAAAAAAGCTATTAATAAGAAAATGCTATAAACGGGTGTGATTCATAGGGTCGACCACACTTAGGTCGACAGTGTCTAGGTCGACCACTATTGGTTGACAGTAACTAAGTTGACACCCAAAATATGTCTACACAAGCATTAGGTCGACATGAGCAAGGTAGACATGACAAAAGGTCGACATGAGGTTTCTTTAAAAAAAATGGTGCCGTTTTCTTTGTAGAGTGACCGGGAACCTCAATTAGTGCACTGCATCCCCACGCATGGCTCACTTCACTCACCATGCTTCGGGCCACGTTACCGTTCCCAATTGTAGTCCACGTGGATTGTAAAGTATGAAAAAGTTTTAAGGTTTTTTTTTTTAAACTCATGTCGACCTTTTGTCATGTCGGCCTAGAACATGTCAACCTAGTGACCATGTCAACCTACAATCCTTGTCGACCTTATGCATGTCGACTAATAGTGGTCGACCTAATGACTGTCGACCTAAGTGTGGTCGACCTAGAGACCGGATACCCTATAAACCGCCTGACTTCAGTGTGACTGAGGAAGTACAACTCTTGCAACAAATCAAAAAAGCTGCAGAACTGCGGGAGGTCCTAATCATTGGGAATTTTAATTATCGGGATATAAATTGGAACAAACGAATCATGTGTTGCAACTAGGGGAAACAGGTTCTTAAAAATGCGAAACAATCACTACTTGTCTCAAGTAATCAAGGAGCCTCCTCAAGTAATCAAGGAGCCTACCAGAATTAGGACTGTATTGGACCTAGTACTAACTAATAAAGTGGACATAATATCAAATACTAAAGTAGGGGAGCCCTTTTGAAACAGTGATCAAAATACGGTCACATTCGATATTAGTTTTCAAAAGCATCACTATAAGGGTTCTCTTAAGACTTTTAACTTTAGAAAAGCAAATTTCAACATACTGAAACAAGCACTAAAGGACATTGATTGGGAAGCTTTGTTTCATGGTAAAAACTGCTGAAATGTGGGATACATTTACATTTTTGCTAAATAAATGTACTCATAAATTCATTCCTATGGGCAGTAAACACAGGAATTCTAAATACAAACCGATGTGGCTTGATAAGAAAGTTAAGGAAGTAATGGATAAAAAGAGGTGCACTTTCAAAGCGTTTAAATCAGATGGGAAGGTGGGGTCATCCTACTACTACAAGGAATGTAACAAGAAATGCAAAAAAGAAATCAGAACTGCTAAAATATAAAACAAAAAACAAATAGTTAAGGAGAGTAAAACAAAAAGTGTTTTAAGTATAGAAATGGTAAAAGGTTAAAATAGAGAATATAGGACCATTAAAAGGCAAGTTGGGTGTCTTGATTAATGATGACAAAGAAAAAGCAGAAATATTGAATGTATTTTTTTCATTAGTTTTTACTAGAGAGGATCAGATGGTGGAAGTAGCAAATAACATAAGTAATGATAATGTACCGTTGCTTAGTACTTGTTTGAGTGAGGAAGTAGTTCATGAGTGACTAAATAAAATTAAGATGAATAAATCTCCCACTCTGGATGGACTTCACCCAAGGGTTCTTATGGAACTAAACTCAGAACTAGCAAGGCCCTTATATTTAATTTTTTATGATTCACTTAAAACAGGCATGATACCGAAGGACTGTCGTATAGCAGAGGTAATGCCAATAGTTAAAAAAAGGAATCAAAGCTCATCCTGGTAACTATAGACCGGTAGGTTTGACATCTATAGTGGGGAAAATACTGGAAGGAATATTAAGTGATAGCATACAGAAGTACTTGGAGACCTTCAAGGTTATTAATAGGAGCCAGTGTAAGAGGGTGGCGGTGCGTGTAGTGCCTGCTGCCGTGCAGGTGTAGGTTCACCACTTACCAGGTGCCGCACTCTCTCACCTTCAGGTACCGGAACCTTCAACGGACCTGGAATTCTTCAGTCGGACCCGGACACGATGACCTAGGAGGAAGGAGATTTCTGAGTGCCGTCCTCCTGACTGTGGACCGAAACGCCCTGCAGAACAGAGTAGGATAGCGCTTTCGGGCTAGGTGAGGGTCATCCCAGGCGTACGCCTCAGAGCCCGAATTTCACCTATTGGCACTCTCGCACCAGGTGGAAATTCTACCTTGCACCGGTGTGCAAGGCTCACCGCTCGCCCTGAAGGAAGGGAGACAGATAGGGACAAACACAGAAGGAACACACAGACAGATGTTACTCACCGTCCTACGTCTTGTACTCCGATCTTCTCCACTTACAGGTCCCTGTAAGGAGGCAAAGAGAGAAACAGCCGTGCAGGGCCTCACTCTAACCTAGTGTGCATCCGCTACACTAACTACATAAACAAAGCCCTCAAACTGGCTCAAGTGTGGGTGGTGCAACACAAAACTATGCACAACTTTAACACAACATTTTGCCCTGCACGGTAACAACACACACAACATCCTCAGAGTACAGCATCAAACGGTGCAGTTCCTTTATATCCCTACCTGCGCTCTGGGGGGGGGGGGGGGTGGACGCCGCACAACCTTCCCACCTCCTATACCCTCTCTTATATGGGGCTCAGATCCAGCGAGCCTGCCTACCTATATCCCTTTGGGGTGGCCCAGGCCTAGTGCCCAGTGCCACCTGTATGCACCTTCGGGTCCACAGGCCTGAGGCCTGACTTTGTGCCTCAGGCCTAGCGCCCGCCTAACTTGCCACCCGTTGGGTGACCTGGGCCTAATGCCCTGGGTCACCTTATAACCCTAGGCCAAAATGAACTTGGGCCTAATGCCCACTACTGCCCCCCCAGGCCTAGTGCCTGATCTTGCCCCCGGGCCTAGTGCCCGCCTACCACGATGCCGAGGTGGCTTGGGCCTAATGCCCAAATCACCTAATCGGAATGTTGACCCCCACCTCCTAACTGGGCCACGGGCCGGGGGGAACCCCGACTGCACGTGGCCTCGGACCCAAAGGGCCCGGTTAAATGCACCCACGGGCCAGGAGGGCCCGACTGACTGCCCACAGGCCGGAAGGGCCTGACTTTGCCCACGGGCCTAATGCCCGAACACCCGGTGGTCAAGGGAGGAAAGAGGGGAGGGGGTGAGAGTAGCCTCACTGAGACCTCACCTGATCCGGGGGTCTCCAGCGCCCTCTTCTGCCGCTGACCCGTCCTGGCCAGCGGCGCCGCCTCCGCTCCTCAGTGTCCAGCCGCCACTGGACATCTTCTTTCCTCTGGAGCTCAACGTCTTCTGGCCTCTTCTCTTCTCTCCTGAGCCGACTTCCTTCTCCGGGTCCCGGCCGCTTCTTCTTCCGCTTTCTTCCGCGCGCTTCTTCTCTACTCTTCCCGCCCGGCGTATGACGTCAGATGCTGGGGGCGGGGCCTGTGACGCGGCGAGCGCCGATTGGCTCGCCGCGCCCGCTTCTGATTGGCCGGCGCCCCGCGAGCCGCGATTGGCTCGCGGACGGTGCCGGAGTTCAAATCCCGCCGCCGCTGTAAGTCCGGTGCAGGGAAAAGTCTAATCCCTGCACCGGACACCCGCCGCTGCTGTACGCTGACAGGTGCTAGGGTCTGCACGTCTGATGTGCCCTGGGACACAGGGCACATCTCCACACCAGCAAGGTTTTGTGAGGGACAGGTCATGACAAACTGACTTAATTAGCTTCTATGAGAAAGTGAGCGATAATCTTGACCAGGGAAACACAGTGGATGTGGTCTATTTAGATTTTGCTAAAGCCTTCAACACAGTGCCTCACAGGAGACTGATTTTCAAACTAAGAGAGCTCGGTCTAGGAAACACTATTTGTACTTGGGTACATAATTGACTGGATAACGGAACAGTGAGTGGTGGTTAATGGGATGTTTTTCAATTGAGCCACTGTATTCAGTGGAATACCAAAGGGTCAGTACTCGGGCCACTACTGTTCAATATATTTATTAATGACCTAGGAGTAGGTCTGTAAAGCACAGTGACAATTTTTGCAGATGATATTAAACTGTCTAGGGTAATTAATTCAGATGTGGATGTGGATGTTGAGTCTCTTCTGAGTGACTTATTTAAACTGGAAGTTTGCGCAGCTATAAGGAATATGAGGTTTAATATAGAAAAACTAGCTGGATACATGTGCTTCGCTATGGAATTCTAAGTATTTCCATGCGTATAACTTTAATTTTGAAGGACTTCTTGGTAAACTAATTAGACTTACAACAGGACATGCTCTGCCTGCCATTGCCAAGGTTTGTCAGGCCACACCTCCGGATGGGCATTCCTCAGATTGATACTGTCAAAAGGCTGGCGCTGAGGAGAATCCGCCTCCCTCTCTGCCCTGTCCCACCTCTGATGTTGCCCTGCTCAGTGCTGTAAATGCTGGGATGACAGGCCAAGCTCCGCTCGCTTTATGTTAAATATGTAAGGTTTGCAGGGATAGATCTCCTTGCTTAGCTTCTCACTCTCCTGAGGGCTCCTTCTTTGAGGTAAACAGGTAAAGATTTTGCACAACACTTAAGGTCACAGTAGATAAGCAGTTGCTTTCCTTTAATGCATTAAAGGGTCAAAATATTTGTCTCCTTTCCTCATATTGCTCTCTGAGAGGTTCGGCAATGTTTAGTTCAAGTGACAGGTTAACCTCTGAAAATTGAGACACTATCCTCTCCTGACTGGAAATAGGGTGGTTAAGTACTTATATCTGAAATATATATAGACATTTTATTTTTCACTCCTTCTCACCCCCCATGCTAATGGGGGCTGAACTTGGACTGAATGGGCTTTGGGAGTGTCACTATTCATCTCAGCGACCCCGAAAACTGTGGATTTTTACATGTCACCCCCTTCCCACCCCTACTGCTAGGGTTGTCTTACCCTCACAGTATTTTTTTCCAGATTGTAAGTCATATGTGCACCAAGTTTGGTGTAAATTGCTCCAGGCATTCCAGAGTTATGGTGGAACATACATACATACATACATTTTTATATACATAGATGTAAAGTTATGAACTTTGGGACTAAAAATAAAGATGAAAGCTAGAAATTAAATGGGGAAAATGTAGGCTAAACAGTAATAGAAAAAGGTTAGGGGTGCTCATTGATAATAGACTTAACAACAGCACCCAATGTCAAACAGCAGCAACAAAGGCAAATAAGATGCAAGCATGCATAAAACAGGGAATTGAGACAAGGGGGTATATTTACTAAGCTCCCGATTTTGACCAAGTTGGTGTTTTTCATCAAAGTGTCATCTCGGGAATTTACTAAACTCAAATCTCGGCAGTGGTGAGGGCATTCATATTTTTTTTGAAGGCAAAGAAAAAAAATATGAATGTATACACCATCGGTCAAACACGCCTGTTATTTTATACAACTCGGTAATTTACAAAAAATTTGAATTCACAATCACTGCTGGCAATAGCCAAACACTGCTGTGAAAAAATACAAATCATAAAAAAAAGCCGTTTTCAAATAGACCTGCTTTTTTTTTTTACCATGTTCTTATAGGCATGCACAGATCAGTGAGATCCATGCATGTTTATCAGTGGGAAGGGGTGTGAAATGGTTAAAAATCTGAAAACATTTTTGCGTGGGGTCCCCCCTCCTAAGCATAATTAGCGTCGGGCTCTTTGATCCGGTCCTGGTTGTAAAAATATGGGGTAAAAATTGACTGGGGTCCCCCCATATTTAAACAACCAACATCGGGCTCTGTGCCTGGTCCTGGTGCAAAAAATACGAGGGACAAAAGACGTAGGGGTCCCCCGTATTTTTAACACCAGCACCGGGCTCCACTAGTCAGAGAGATAATGCCACAGCCGGGGGACACTTTTATATTGGTCCCTGCGGCCCTGGCATTAAATCACCAACTAGTCATCCCTGGCAGGGGTACCCTGGAGGAGTGGGAACCCCTTAAATCAAGGGGTCCCCCCTCCAGCCACCCAAGGACCAGGGGTGAAGCCTGAGGCTGCCTCCCCCATCCAAAGGCGGCGGATGGGAGGCTGATAGCCTTTTGTGTAAAACAAAGAATATTGTTTTTTGTAGCAGAACTACAAGTCCCAGCAAGCCTCCCCCGCAAGCTGGTACTTGGAGAACCACAAGTACCAGCATGCGGGGGGAAACGGGCCCGCTGGTACCTGTAGTTCTACTACAAAAAAAATACCCAAATAAAAGGAAGAGAAAGGAGGGGGTTCTTCACAGTAAGTGCAATAAGGATTTGGAATTCTCTGCCAGGGAAGGTAGTAATGGTGGACTCAGTCAATATGTTTAAAAATGGATTAGATATATTTCTAACTGAAAAAGATATCCAAGGATATAGCATTTAAAATTAATGTACTTAGTACAAAATATGCATTATAGCTGGACACTGCCAAACAAACATATTTCCAAACTCTTATCTCTGCTCAAGCCTCTAACCCCAAATGACTCTTTAATACATTTAAATCACTACTGAATCCTCCCTCACCTACCCCACCAGCCACTATCAAGGCACAAGATCTTGCTTCCTACTTCAAGAAGATTGATAAGATCCAAGATTAAATGGTATGCTCTTCGGCACCCAGTGACCTGCTCAGTTCTTTACCTGAACTCTCTGGCACTATCTCTTCATTTGATCCCACAAATGAAGATGAAGTATCATCACTCTTCTCATCCTGCTTCTCTACTACCTCTCCTCTTGATCCTTTACCCTACAAATAAGTAAAGCTCTGTCTCCGGTGCTCATCCCTACCTTAACTAACATCTGTAATCTCTCTCTCTCTCTCTCTACTGGTAATTTTCATTCACTGTTAAAGCATGCAGTGATTACTCCCATTTTGAAAAAACTAAATTCTGACCCTAACTCTCTCTCAAACTACCGCCCTATCTCTCAGCTTCCTTGGCTCTCTAAGCTACTTGAGACACTTGCCTACACTCGACTCACACACTTTCTTAACTCACACAATTTATTGGACCCACTTCAGTCAGGCTTCAGTTCCAAACACTCCACAGAGACAGCACTGACTAAAGTGGTTAATGATTTGGTCACTACGAAGTCTAAAGGCCACTACTCACTACTTATTCTTCTAGCTCTATCTGCTACCTTTGACACTGTCAACCACTCTTTTCATACAAACACTACAACTCCTAGGTCTTAAAGACACAGCCCTTTCTTGGTTCCTATCCTACCTATCTAATCGCTCCTTCAGTGTTTGCTTCTCTGAATCTACCTCCTCTTCGCTACCTTTTTCAGTTGGAGTACCGCAAGGCTCAGTCTTGGGTCCTCTGCTTTTCTCTATCTATACCTCATCTCTTGGTAATCTAATCAGCTCTTTTGGATTTCAGTATTATCTGTACACAGATGATACTCAAATCTACCTAGCCTCCCCTGATTTGTCCCTATCTGTACTGGGCCGTGTCACTGAATGCCTATCTGCCATTTCATCTTGGATGACATCTCACCACCTCAAACCTAATTTTTTTTAAAAACAGAGTTAATTATATTTCCACCGGCCAATAGTTGGTACCAACGTGATATCTCTATCACTGTTGAAAACTCGACAATCTACCCTACCCCACAAGCTCGCTGACTAGGTGTCATCCTTGACTCTGATCTGTCCTTTGTTCCCAACATTCAATCTGTCTCAAAATCATGTTACATGCATCTAACAAACATATCCAAAATACGACCATGCCTTACACAAGACACTGCTAAAACGCTAATCCATGCTCTCATTAAGTCCTGCATTGATTAATGCAATAGTCTCTTAACTGGTCTTCTCAGAACGAGACTCTCACCACTACACTCCATTCTGAATGCAGCTGTGAGGCTAATCTTCCTCGCTAGACGTTTATCTTCTGCAGATCCACTCTATCAGTCCCTCCATTACCTGTATTCTACCGTATTCAATATAAAATACTTTTACTCACACACAAGGCCATTAACCAAACTTCGCCAACGTACATCACTTCGCTTATCTCAAAATATCTCCCAACCCGACCTCTATGCTCTTCACAAGATCTGTGCCTCTCATCCACACTCATTGCTGGCTCCCACTCATGACTGCAGGACTTTCTTCGGGCTGCACCCACTCTGTGGAATGCCCTACCATGCACAATAAGACTCTCCTCTAGACTCCAAACCTTCAAGCGTTCCCTGAAAATTCACCTCTTCAGGCAAGCGTATCAAATTCCAGAACCTCATACATAACTTTCATAAACCTTCCTATCAAATTGCATCCACTCTGCACAGTCCACACATATCCTCACGTCTTCTCATTCTTCACTTTCCTTTCCTCTCGACCCCAGTTCATCATTGCTGTATGACCATATCATACAGCCCACCAAGAACCTTTGCAATCTGGTGGACAACTATGCAATAGATAGCACCTATTCTTGTATATCCATGCCTATTTCCCTATATATTGTAAGCTTGCGAGCAGGGCCTTCCTACCTCTATGACTGTTTGTTATTACCCAGTTTGGTTATATCATTATTTCCAATTGTAAAGCGCAACAGAATTTGCTGTGCTATATAAGAAACTGTTAATAAATAAATTAATTAATTATAGTTGTCAACACTTAAAACAGTATGGTTAAACCTTTGGTTACATACAGTATAGTGTAGGGTCATTTAAACAGGTTGAACTTGATGGACAACTTGTCTTTTTTCAACCTCATTAAGTATGTTACTTTGTTTATTCCAGGAACATCTAGACTAGACTACAATTATAATAATCAGTCGCTGGCACAGTTTTATACCCCCTGGTTCCCGGGATTGGCTGTAGCCAGAAAGTAGGTGAGTCTTTGTAGAACATGAGCCTGGACAAGCAGTTCCTGTTGACTCACTTCATATAAGCACTGCTTCCAAATTCCATAGTGCATGAGGTCAAATCCTGTAGTCTGTTTAGATTTTTTTCAAGCAAGATTGGGACACTGTTTGCTACAATGGAGATCCTCCAGTCTTTAAAAGTCTCATGAGCCAAAGCACAATCCACTTTAAGCTTTAACCTGGTAACTTCATCGCATGACAAGATTGAATATGACATGGTCCTCCTCTATGATCTAGCTCTTGCTTGAACCTCACACATATGAGACAGATATGACCTATTTCTATACACTTGGGGGTAATTCAATTAGGTGTGAGGTTTAGCAAAATTCCTCTTGCCCAGTGGTGCAAGTAGAAATATTTTCTTAGTGGTACTGAGTGTGCCGAAAAATGGTTGTGGTCATGTGTTATGAGGGAACATGGCTGCATGACACTAGGGGGAGTGGCTACATTACATTAGGGGTGTGGCCACACAGTCCAAAAAGGGGCATGTTCTTGCTGGGAAGGGGCATGACCACACCATAGTACCCCCAATTCAAATTACACTACACAGTAGTGCAACTTTATTCACATTATATCATGCAATAATGTGCCTTATTCATGTTACATCACACAGTAGTACCACTTTACCTTATATACGTTACTCCTCACAGTAGTGCCCCTTATTCACATTACATCACACTGAATTGCTCCTTATTCACATTACACTGCACCATATTGCTCTTTATTCACATTAGACCACACAGTAGTGCCCTTTCTATTTGTTATGCCACAGTAGAGCACCTTATACACATAATGCCACACTTTAGTAGTGCCTTTATACACATAATACCACACAGCAATGCCCCTTACACATGACACACATTATTAATGTGATTATAAACATAATGCACCTTATACATTATGCCAACCTTTATTAATGACTTTAATCACATAATGCCCATTACATATATGCCGCAAACTATTAATGACCTTATACACATAATGACACACAGTGTCCCTTACACATATGCCACACATTATTAATGCCCTTATACACATAATGACCCACATAGTGCCCCTTACACATATGCCACACATTATTAATGCATTTATACACATGACACACATCTTGCCTCAATAAACCATGCAGCAGAAAATGCCTGGCATGAGTCAGCTGGCAGCTCTGCTAACGTTGGGTGCCTTTTTGATGAAAATGCATCTGATTTTCTTTGCTATTTGACTAGGATACACAAGCAGCTTCTGCTGAATAAAATGATATGCAGCATGCCTCTATTATGTGCGACTGTGGCTATATCTGCAAACGAAATGCTATATTACAGTGATTTCCAGGAATACACTGTAACGTAGCATTTTGTATGCAGCTACAGCTGCAGTCACACACAGAATATCGGCATGCCACATATCATTTTAATCATCAGAAGCTGCTTGTGGCCCTAGGCATTCCAAATGCCCTAAACATTTGTCTAGTTTGCCTATGCTTAGAGCCGGCTCTGCAGTGAAGCCAGAGACAAGCCCAGCAGCCCAGCCTGTGAAGAACAAAAGCTGCTCAGTGTCAATGCGTCACTTGAGCCGAGTGAAGGGAAACAGCTGGACACTGTGTGAAAAGGAATTCAGTTGAGTCCCCAGGCTCCTCTTTTCATGCTAGCCACAGCTGCCAGGAAAGGAAGCATAATGTGATCTCATGACATCACCGTTGCGCTCCCTGTAGCCCTAACAAAGTGGGAGGTGCCATCATGCTGCCCAACACCAGCGCATTATAATTTTGGTAATTGCAATTACAGGTACAAAGTGTACAGTGGATGGTACTGCGTACCTGCTGCCAAATCCTTAAGGGTCCTCCATAACCGAGCATACCTGCATACTTGCACCACTGCTCTTACCCAATTTCGGATCACCATAGGTACAGTATGTGCACTCCCCATACCCGCGATATCCAATTTAAAAAAAAAATGTTGTGGCTTTTTCAGAGCAGTGTGAGTTTAAAAAAAAACCCAAGATACTCACATGTCCGGTGGTCTCTGCAGGTCCCAGTGGTCTCCCTTCCATCTTTACACTGGGGAGGGGGCAGCTGAGAGGTGTGGGGGCTATTGGGAGGAGTGGGGGCTACTGGGAGATGTAGTTCTCCCAGTCACTTCCTCTGGGTGATTACACTACATTGGGTGTCACACACACACTCACTCATGCACACACACATTTACTCACACACACACTTGCACTCACACACCTTACATCACTGCTGCAGGAGTCCAGATCCCCATGCTGGAGAAGAAAACGCTTCGGAAGGTGAGTTATTACTGACTAATCAAGCTAATTGGAAGCCTCCAATTGCTTAATTAGTCCTCGGAGGATGCTGCCGGGATCCCAGAGCATGTTCCGGTGATTTTTCCGAAAATGAACGATTGGTTCTGGGGGTGAGAGAAAAAAGATGCAAATCACTGCAGCTCATTTTCTATCCTGTAATTAAATAGCAAAATCCCACAGCTGTGGGAAAAACTCAGAGCTGCAGGTTTTTAAATTTCCCAACATCAAATGAACCTGCCCCAATGTGTCTACAATCATCACAGCCATTCAGAATGTCTTGGCTCTGGTTGAGTATCCCCTGCCTTAGTAAGTCTGTCATGCTCAAAGCATGATACTATGGGGTGATGTATCAAGCCTTGATACAGTGTAGAATTTGCCCAAAGTAACCAATTAGCATCTGCCATTTATCTAGAACAGTATTTAAAATGACAGTTAAATGCTGATTGGTTACGTTGGGTAACCACTCCATTTTATCTCTCTCCAAGGCTTGATTCTTTTCCCCCTATGTATGTTTGATTAGGACCTGGAAAATGAAGCAGTGGTAGCCTCCTTCTGGTAAAATCAGGTGAAATTAAGGATGAGCTGGCAGACTGAGGTATTTCAGATTATTTTCCTTGATGACCTCATCAGAAATATACAGATTTGTTTTAGCGAATACTAGCAAGACCTCTTGCTGTTTTTATAGATGAACTTACTGTGTGTACAGCAGGTGTAACAAATAAATCTTTCTGAAGAGGAGTGTTCTCATAGGCAATCTCTCATAGGCAGTCTTGTATGTACTGTGACACAATATTAACTAGTGCCCACTGAAATCAGGAAAAACCAAGGCCTAGGTAGCCCTGGAAAGGTTGTCCAAGACAGTGTTTGAAGCTCTACAAACAGTGCAGTTTCTTTTAAAATGTTTCTTCTATCTGATTTCAGATTCTAAACATTTACTCTCTGTCAGGACGCTTGGCCAGTGCCGGCATCCTAATCACTTACCACTGACACTGAGGGTCTGGCAGAGGGTCCAGCGGGTCTTGTGAAAGCAGGGCTCCAGTGTCTGGCAGCCTGCGATCTCCATACATGGTCTTCGCTGTCTGGAGTATGGTGGTGTTAGGCTGGCATCCTCCCTGTCTCCTGCATGGGGCCGCCATCTTTCTTCTGGACACATGACGGCAAGGGCCATTGAGAGACTATCCTCACTGCTTCCTGCTCAGGTATAAAAGGAAGTCCTTTGCAAGGCTTGGGTATGTGTGACGGTCAGCATACCAATGCCAGTATCCAGGCAGCAGAATGCCGGCGAGAGGGTGCTCGCCACGCAGTGGGCTCGGTGGCTCACCACAGGTTCTACTCCCACTCTATGGGTGTCGTGGACACCCACGAGTGGGAATAGTCCCTGTTGGTTGTTATGCCGACCATCGGGATTGTGAGTGGTCACATAACTGCAACCCCTTTGCAAGCACTCAGGGCGTGTTCAACTAGTTACATTGTTAGTTGCTGGTTCACAGCGGTTTTCATATACTCTATCAATTAGCTGGTTAATATCAATTCAACGTTTAACTAGAGATGAGCGGGTTCGGTTCCTCGGAATCCGAACCCCCCCGAACTTCAGCCTTTTTACACGGGTCCGAGGCAGACTCGGATCTTCCCGCCTTGCTCGGTTAACCCGAGCGCGCCCGAACGTCATCATCCCGCTGTCGGATTCTCGCGAGGCTCGTATTCTATCGCGAGACTCGGATTCTATATAAGGAGCCGCGCGTCGCCGCCATTTTCACACGTGCATTGAGATTGATAGGGAGAGGACGTGGCTGGCGTCCTCTCCGTTTAGATAGAGAGTGAAACACTTGATTTACTAGTAATTTCATTTTAGTAATTTTGGGGAGCATTAGGACTGGAGTACTCAGAGAGTGCAGAGTTTTGCTGATAGTTATACTAGTGACCACCAGTTTTATTTATTATTTAAAATCCGTTCTCTGCCTGAAAAAAAACGATACACAGTCACATACCATATCTGTGCTCAGCCTCAGTGTGCTGCATGATTGTAATATCATCTATGTATATCTGACTGTGCTGAGTGCTCACTGCTCACACAGCTTAATTGTGGGGGAGACTGGGGAGCAGTTATAGCAGGAGTACATAACAGTGCACGCTTTTGCTGCCAGTGTGACTGACCAGTGACCACCAGTATATTGTCTGCCTGAAAAAGTTAAACACTCGTGTGGTGTTTTTTTTTTTTAATTCTATAAACGCATTCTGCTGACAGACAGTGTCCAGCAGGTCCGTCATTATATAATATATACCTGTCCTGCAGTAGTGATATATATATATATTTTATATCATTATCATCCAGTCTATACTAGCAGACGCAGTACGGTAGTCCACGGCTGTAGCTACCTCTGTGTCGGCAGTCGCTCGTCCATAATTGTATACCTACCTGTGGTGGGTTTTTTTTTTCTATCTTCTTCATACTAGTAGTTTAGGAGTCTGCTGACAGTGTCCAGCAGGTCCGTCATTATATAATATATACCTGTCCTGCAGTAGTGATATATATATATTTTTTATATCATTATCATCCAGTCTATACTAGCAGACGCAGTACGGTAGTCCACGGCTGTAGCTACCTCTGTGTCGGCAGTGCTCGTCCATAATTGTATACCTACCTGTGGTGGTTTTTTTTTTTCTATATTCATACTAGTAGTTTAGGAGTCTGCTGACAGTGTCCAGCAGGTCCGTCATTATATAATATATACCTGTCCTGCAGTAGTGATATATATATATTTTTATATCATTATCATCCAGTCTATACTAGCAGACGCAGTACGGTAGTCCACGGCTGTAGCTACCTCTGTGTCGGCAGTCACTCGTCATCCATAAGTATACTAGTATCCATCCATCTCCATTGTTTACCTGAGGTGCCTTTTAGTTGTGCCTATTAAAATATGGAGAACAAAAATGTTGAGGTTCCAAAAATAGGGAAAGATCAAGATCGACTTCCACCTCGTGCTGAAGCTGCTGCCACTAGTCATGGCCGAGACGATGAAATGCCATCAACGTCGTCTGCCAAGGCCGATGCCCAATGTCATAGTACAGAGCATGTAAAATCCAAAACACCAAATATCAGTAAAAAAAGGACTCAAAAATCTAAAATAAAATCGTCGGAGGAGAAGCGTAAACTTGCCAATATGCCATTTACCACATGGAGTGGCAAGGAACGGCTGAGGCCCTGGCCTATGTTCATGGCTAGTGGTTCAGCTTCACATGAGGATGGAAGCACTCAGCCTCTCGCTAGAAAAATGAAAAGACTTAAGCTGGCAAAAGCACAGCAAAGAACTGTGCGTTCTTCGAAATCACAAATCCACAAGGAGAGTCCAATTGTGTCGGTTGCGATGCCTGACCTTCCCAACACTGGACGTGAAGAGCATGCGCCTTCCACCATTTGCACGCCCCCTGCAAGTGCTGGAAGGAGCACCCGCAGTCCAGTTCCTGATAGATTGAAGATGTCAGTGTTGAAGTACACCAGGATGAGGAGGATATGGGTGTTGCTGGCGCTGGGGAGGAAATTGACCAGGAGGATTCTGATGGTGAGGTGGTTTGTTTAAGTCAGGCACCCGGGGAGACACCTGTTGTCCGTGGGAGGAATATGGCCATTGACATGCCTGGTGAAAATACAAAAAAAATCAGCTCTTCGGTGTGGAAGTATTTCAACAGAAATGCGGACAACATTTGTCAAGCAGTGTGTTGCCTTTGTCAAGCTGTAATAAGTAGGGGTAAGGACGTTAACAACCTCGGAACATCCTCCCTTATACGTCACCTGCAGCGCATTCATCATAAGTCAGTGACAAGTTCAAAAACTTTGGGCGACAGCGGAAGAAGTCCACTGACCAGTAAATCCCTTTCTCTTGTAACAAAGCTCACGCAAACCACCCCACCAACTCCCTCAGTGTCAATTTCCTCCTTCCCCAGGAATGCCAATAGTCCTGCAGGCCATGTCACTGGCAATTCTGACGAGTCCTCTCCTGCCTGGGATTCCTCCGATGCATCCTTGCGTGTAACGCCTACTGCTGCTGGCGCTGCTGTTGTTGCTGCTGGGAGTCGATGGTCATCCCAGAGGGGAAGTCGTAAGACCACTTTTACTACTTCCACCAAGCAATTGACTGTCCAACAGTCCTTTGCGAGGAAGATGAAATATCACAGCAGTCATCCTGCTGCAAAGCGGATAACTGAGGCCTTGGCATCCTGGGCGGTGAGAAATGTTGTTCCGGTATCCATCATTACTGCAGAGCCAACTATAGACTTGTTTGAGGTACTGTGTCCCCGGTACCAAATACCATCTAGGTTCCATTTCTCTAGGCAGGCGATACCGAAAATGTACACAGACCTCAGAAAAAGACTCACCAGTGTCCTAAAAAATGCAGTTGTACCCAATGTCCACTTAACCACGGACATGTGGACAAGTGGAGCAGGGCAGACTCAGGACTATATGACTGTGACAGCCCACTGGGTAGATGTATGGACTCCCGCCGCAAGAACAGCAGCGGCGGCACCAGTAGCAGCATCTCGCAAACGCCAACTCTTTCCTAGGCAGGCTACGCTTTGTATCACCGCTTTCCAGAATACGCACACAGCTAAAAACCTGTTACGGCAACTGAGGAAGATCATCGCAGAATGGCTTACCCCAATTGGACTCTCCTGTGGATTTGTGGCATCGGACAACGCCAGCAATATTGTGTGTGCATTAAATATGGGCAAATTCCAGCACGTCCCATGTTTTGCACATACCTTGAATTTGGTGGTGCAGAATTATTTAAAAAACGAGAGGGGCGTGCAAGAGATGCTGTCGGTGGCCAGAAGAATTGCGGCACACTTTCGGCGTACAGGCACCACGTACAGAAGACTGGAGCACCACCAAAAACGCCTGAACCTGCCCTGCCATCATCTGAAGCAAGAAGTGGTAACGAGGTGGAATTCAACCCTCTATATGCTTCAGAGGTTGGAGGAGCAGCAAAAGGCCATTCAAGCCTATACAACTGAGCATGATATAGGAGGTGGAATGCACCTGTCTCAAGCGCAGTGGAGAATGATTTCAACGTTGTGCAAGGTTCTGCAACCTTTTGAACTTGCCACACGTGAAGTCAGTTCAGACACTGCCAGCCTGAGTCAGGTCATTCCCCTCATCAGGCTTTTGCAGAAGAAGCTGGAGACATTGAAGGAGGAGCTAACACAGAGCGATTCCGCTAGGCATGTGGGACTTGTGGATGGAGCCCTTAATTCGCTTAACAAGGATTCACGGGTGGTCAATCTGTTGAAATCAGAGCACTACATTTTGGCCACCGTGCTCGATCCTAGATTTAAAACCTACCTTGGATCTCTCTTTCCGGCAGACACAAGTCTGCAGGGGTTCAAAGAACTGCTGGTGAGAAAATTGTCAAGTCAAGCGGAACGCGACCTGTCAACATCTCCTCCTTCACATTCTCCCGCAACTGGGGGTGCGAGGAAAAGGCTCAGAATTCCGAGCCCACCCGCTGGCGGTGATGCAGGGCAGTCTGGAGCGACTGCTGATGCTGACATCTGGTCCGGACTGAAGGACCTCACAACGATTACGGACATGTCGTCTACTGTCACTGCATATGATTCTCTCCCCATTGAAAGAATGGTGGAGGATTATATGAGTGACCGCATCCAAGTAGGCACGTCAGACAGTCCGTACTTATACTGGCAGGAAAAAGAGGCAATTTGGAGGCCCTTGCACAAACTGGCTTTATTCTACCTAAGTTGCCCTCCCACAAGTGTGTACTCCGAAAGAGTGTTTAGTGCCGCCACTCACCTTGTCAGCAATCGGCGAACGAGGTTACATCCAGAAAATGTGGAGAAGATGATGTTCATTAAAATGAATTATAATCAATTCCTCCGTGGAGACATTCACCAGCAGCAATTGCCTCCACAAAGTACACAGGGAGCTGAGATGGTGGATTCCAGTGGGGACGAATTGATAATATGTGAGGAGGGGGATGTACACGGTGATATATCGGAGGATGATGATGAGGTGGACATCTTGCCTCTGTAGAGCCAGTTTGTGCAAGGAGAGATTAATTGCTTCTTTTTTGGTGGGGGTCCAAACCAACCCGTCATTTCAGTCACAGTCGTGTGGCAGACCCTGTCACTGAAATGATGGGTTGGTTAAAGTGTGCATTCTAGCCACATAGCAATGCAAATAAGATGCATTTTCATTAAAAAAAAGGTGCCCGACATTAGCATTGATGCAAGATTTGTGAGGACACATCTGTATCTAAGCAGAGGCAGAGGTCACAGTGTTAGTGGCAGTGTGAGTGCTGTGTGCATATGAGTGGGTTGGTTGTGCAGTAGTGTTCGGAATATGTGTAAGGAGCTTTATGTGTGTCATGTAAAAATGCATTAATAATGTGCAACATATGTGTAAAGGGCCACTATGTGTGTCATGTGTATAAGGGCATTAATAATGTGTGGCATATGTGTAACAGGGTACTACTGTATGTGTGTCATTATGTGTATAGGGGCACTAATAATGTGCAGCAAATGTGTAGGGGGCACTGTGTGTGTCATTATGTGTATAAGGGCATTAATAATGTGCGCCATATGTGTAAGGGACATTATGTGTAAAAGGGCATTTATAAAGGTTGTCATAATGTGTAAGGCGCATTATGTTTATAAGGACATTAATGTGTCTCATATGTGTAAGGAGCATTACTGTGTGGAATTGTGTATAAATGCATTACTAATGTGTGGCATTATGTGTATAAGGTGCTCTACTATGTGGCGTTGCATATAGAAAGGGCACTACTGTGTCGTCTAATGTGAATAAAGAGCAATAAGGTGTGGTGTAATGTGAATAAGGAGCAATTCAGTGTGATGTAATGTGAATAAGGGGCTCTACTGTGAGGAGTAACGTTTATAAGGTAAAGTGATCCTACCGTGGGATGTAATATGAATTATGGACATTATCGCAAGATAAAATGTGAATAAAGTTGCAGTACTGTGTGGCGTAATTGGAATTGGGGTTACTATTGTGTGGCCATGCCCCTTGCCAGCAAAAACACACCCCTTTTTGGGCTGTGCGTCAAATGTGCGAACTGTTCCTATGTAAAATATAGGGGGTACAAGGACTGCTATGGGTGAGGGGTGATGGTGCTGGGAAAGAGGTGCAAGGTCAGAGGCAGAACCAGCTGGTGTGCTAGGGGGCACCAGCCAAAATCTTGCCTAGGGCATCATATTGGTTAGGGCCGGCACTGCCCATAGCAACCAATCAGATTCCAGGTATTATCTTCTAGAAGGTGCCAGATAAATGAGAAGTAGAATCTGATTGGTTGCTATGGGCAACATCCCATCTTAAATAGAACTCCCATCTTAGTAAATTTACCCCCAGTGTTTCTTTGCATCAGTTCATTTATGTTTAGTAAAGTGATTTGAAATCCACACAATTGTTCTGAATTATTTCGACTATGCTCAACACTATTCTTATGGGGCATCTCATTCATAATTAGCACAAGGAAGGTTGAGTGCAGCATCTCCTATATCCTATTATAATTAAAAGGCCGGTCACCTAAAGTGCGGCGCTAGATGCTTGCTTTCATTTATATGCTTAATATAGATGAAATTACTAAATTCAGAGTACTCCTTATTCAACTGTTACTGTACATGGTCTTGCCTAACTTTTTGACTCCCATTGACCTTCTCCAACCTTGGGGGTAATTCAGACCTGATCGCTAGGCTGTGTTTTCGTACAGCGGGCGATCAGGTCTAAACTGCGCATGCATATGCACTGCAATGCGCAGGCGCATCGCACGGGTACAAAGTGGATCGCCGCTCAGTGATGGGTTTGTGCAAAGGATCCATTCGCACGGGCGTTCGCATGGAGACTGACAAGAAGAAGGCGTTTGTGGGTGTCAACTGACCGTTTTCTGGGAGTGTTTGGAAAAACGCATGCGTGTTCAAGCGTTTGCAGGGAGGGTTCCTGACGTCAATTCCGGTCCCGGACAGGCTGACGTGATCGCAGTGGCTGAGTAAGTCCTGAGCTAACTCAGAGACTGCACAAAATCTAATTGTACCGCTCTGCTACACATGCGATCGCACACTTGCACAGCTAAAATACACTCCCCCAGTAGTCAGCGACTATCTGATCGCAGCAGTGCAAAAATCGCCTGCTAGCGATCAGGTCTGAATTAGGCCCCTTGACCATTGCTTCTTTTTATCTTGCCTTAGGTGATTTTGTACTGTCTGCTTCTCTGGTACCTGACCCCAGTTATTTTGGAAATGTTATTTATTTGCAGATTTGGTATTGTTACCTATGATCTACAGTGCAGTGTTACCTTATACCGGTTCATTTAGTTGTCTATTCTATAGACATGAGTAGTAGTTGTAGATGCACACTACAGATATTTCATTGGCAATGGCACAAGAAGTGATAGACAGATATTTGTAAAGATTATATAATAGATTTCTGTACTGTGGGCTTTATTCAGGTTTGTTAGCAAGCCAAGAAAGTAAGCAATTGGGCAAAACCATGTTGCACTGCAAGGGAGGGGGGGGCAGATGTAACATGTGCCGAGAGAGTTAGATTTGGATGGAGTGTGTTCAAACTGAAATCTAAATAGCAGCATAGAAATTAAGCAGCCAGTATTTACCCTGCACAGAAATAATATAGCCCACCCAAATCTAACTCTCTCTGCACATGTTACATCTGCTCCACCTGCAGTGCACATGGTTTTGCCCAATTGCTAACTTTTTTGGTTTGCTAACAAACCTGAATAACTCCCTGTGTGATCAGGGGTGTGGTATAAAAGATAGACAGTGTCTAGTTAGACAGTCAATAGATAGACACCATATGTTAGACAGACATTAGGTCGACAGGGTCAAAAGGTCGACATGAAAATGGTCGACATAAAAAAGGTAGACACCATGTCTTTTGCATTTTTGTGGTTTTGTGTGGATAGTTTTGTCATCTGGGACCCCCAATTGTAGAAAGGCATACCCTCATGGGGCTCGCTTCACTCGCCACGCTTTGGGCTCAGTGGCTCGCTGCGCTCGCCACAAGGTTTATAACCGACTCTATGCCAACATGGATAGAGAAAGTATAAAATAGTTCAAAAACATGTTAAATTTTAAAAAAAGTGTCTATCTTTTTTATGTCGACCATTTTTATGTCGACCTTTTGACCCTATCAACCTTTGTACTGTCTACCCTTTTCATGTTGACCTTTTGACCCTGTCGACCTAATGTCTTTTTTTTTTTTTATTCTTTATTTTGCGTGGCAAATTACATTGGATAAACAAATATCGAGAATGGGGACTGGTGGTCAGAAGGACCAGAGTCCAACAGAAGCCACAATTTTAGAATAAGCCGTAAAAGCAAACAAAAACAACATAGCAGTAATGAAGTATCTTAGTTGGGGAGGGGGGGGGGGAAGGAGGGGAGGGGAAAGGGAAGACCACGACAGGGGAACCCAATCACGGTATATTTGCTGAAACTAGTGGGTATAGGGTAAAAGATAGAGAAAGGATGCAAGTGAAGAGTAAGAAGGAGGTAGAAAGAGGTCAGTCGGCGATGCCCATGGGTCCCCGTTAGAGGCGAGGTGGTGGACGGCGTTCAGTTGTGAGCCATGGGGCCCAAACCTGCTCAAAAACATGGCCACGGTCATGAAGGTAGTACGTAATCTGTTCCATAGATGCAATATGCCAAATTTTGGCTTTGAGGGCTGAAAGAGAGGGAGGGGTCTTTCCAGTGGAGGGCTATCAGTGATTTAGCTGCGGTTAAAATATGTGTAGTCAGTTTACGGGAGAATTTATCAAGTGTCGGGGGGGGGGGGGGCGGTAGCACAGCAGAAAGATCCAAGGATCTCTCAGTACAGGGGAATTTAGGATAGAAACAAGGAGAAAGAGTGGACTAAGTTCCAAAAGGGGATGATGGACGGACAAGTCCACCATATATGTAGCATGTCGCCTCTAGATCCACAGTTCCTCCAGCAAACAGGGGAAGTAGACGGAAAGAGTTTAAGTAGCCTATCCGGGGTATAGTACCAACGGTAGTAGATTTTGTAGGCCGCCTCTTTAAAGGCGGTAGCAATGGAGCACTTAGCAATCCCCAGTCTCATGTCCTCCCAGTCGTCACCCTCCGGAGGGGGCCCGAGATCACGTTCCCAGGCGAGCTCGTGAGGCCAGGAGGGAGGAAGGGACGAATCCAGTAAAAGGGAGTAGAGTGAAGAGATTGAGCCTTTGGAGAGGGGAGAGTGTACGCATAAACTTTCCAGGGGTGTGAGGGTTCGGAGGAGGGCAGGGAGGCCAAGAAGTGCCGGATTTGCAGAAATTGAAAGGGATTAAGTGGGTGCGAGGGAGTCTTCTGTTGTAGGGCAGGGAGAGACAACCACTGGCCCCGATTGGCAAAATCGGTTGGGAATTTAAAACCCAACATTATCCATGTACGGAATCTCGTAGCCGAGTATCCAGGAGGAAACAAAGGGTTCTGCCAGATAGGGGTCAAGGGTGAGGGGGTGGTGGTAAGGCCCATCTTCAAGGGATAGGAATCCTAAATTTTAAGATTAAATTTGATCGTGGGGAGGAGTTTGGAGGCTGGGGGTCGGGAGGTCGAGGGCAAACCCCACAGGGGAGACAGGTCTAATAGGTTGAGATAGGCTGCTTCAATATCTAGCCAGGAAGCAGACCCCGGGGGGGCGTAGGAAGCAACAATATGGGAGAGATGAGAGGCCAGATAGTAGAGTTTAATATCCGGGAGACCTCTGCCGCCCGCAGAAGTCGGCCGTTTTAGGGTGTTGGCAGCAATGCGGGGAGGTCTGTGGTTCCAGATAAAGCGTACGAGTGCTCGCTGGATAGTACGGAGAAAGGAGGCCGGGACTGCCACAGGGAGAGTCTGGAAAAGGTAGAGCCATTTAGGGATTATGTTCATTTTAACTGCAATGATCCTGCCCAGCCACGAAATGAAAAGACTCCTCCAGGATGTCAGGTCAGCAAGCATTTTGGTGAGGAGGGGTGGGAAGTTTTCTCTAAAGAGAGAGTCGTAGCGGGAAGTCAGATAAATCCCTAGGTATTTGATCCTCGTAGGCTGCCATCTAAAATTGAAACTGGTACGGAGGGAGTCAGCCTCACGGGGGGGGGGGGGACGTGAAGCAGCATGGCCTCGGACTTGGAATAATTGATCTTGTAGCCTGATACGAGACTGTAGGAATGGAGGACTGAAAATAGGTTCGGGAGCGAGATAAGGGGCTGGGTTAAGGAAAGTAGGACGTCATCGGTGAAGAGGGAAATTTTGGGCTCGGTACGACCCACTGGTATACCATGTATACCCTGGTGAGCTCTAATTTGAGAGGCGAGAGGCTCGATAACAAGGGCGAATATCAATGGTGACAGGGGGCAGCCCTGACGTGTACCATTCGATATATTGACCGGGGCGGATGGGACCCCATTAATTAGGACTGTGGCAGAGGGGGAGGAGTATAGCGCCAGGACACCAGAGAGGAAAGCACCAGACATGCCGTAGGCCTCCAGGGCGGCTCTTAAGAAACTCCAGGAGATCCGGTCGAAAGCTTTTTCAGCATCCAAGGAGAGCATGATAGTGGGGGATCCCCTGGAGTTCGAGATATGTATAAGATACATAGCGCGCCTGGTGTTATCTCTCGCCTGGCGGCCCGGGACAAACCCCACTTGGTCGTAGTGGACAAGGGAGGGGAGATACGGGTTAAGGTGATTAGCTAGAATCTTAGCAAAAATTTTAAGGTCCAGGTTCAGGAGAGATATAGGGCGGTAGCTAGCGCAGTTGAGGGCGTCCTTGCCTTCTTTAGGGATCACCACAATTCTAGCCTCCAACATCTCGGATGGAAGAGGGTCGCCATGGATGATCTTATTAAACAGGGATTGAAGGTGGGGGGAGAGGAGATCGGAGAATTGTTTGTAGTAAAGAGCTGTAAACCCATCCGGGCCAGGGGATTTACCAATCTTTTGTGAGAGAATGGTCTGGGTAATTTCTTCCACCGAGATCTCCCTGTTAAGATGGTCCATGGCGTCTAGGGGCAATTTAGGCAGGTTGGAGGCCGAGAGAAGGTGAGAGATCAAGTCAGAGTGGGGCTGGGAGGAGGGACCTGGCGGGGGGGGGATTATATAAGTCATTGTAATAGGATTGAAACACCGCCCTAATGGCGATAGGGTCATGGATTAACCGATTAAGAGGGTCTCTAATGGAAATAATATTAGTTTTGGCCCTAGCGGAGCGGAGTCGTGCCGCCAGAATCTTGTCCGCCTTATCCCCCTTCTTATAAAAGGACTGGCGAAGCCATTTAAGATGTTTAGCCACCCGTCTGGAGAGAAGGAGATCAAGTTCCGCCTTAACAGTACGGAGTTCGGACAAGATGGTCTGGTCGGAGGACGCCTTATGCTGGGTCTCGAGGGAATGGAGTCTGATAGAAAGTCTATTAAGCTGGGTGAGGGATTGTTTCTTGGCTCGTGAGGCTAGGCTGATGATATGTCCCCGGAGGACCGCCTTGTGTGCCAGCCAAAGAGTGGACCTGGAAGTGTCGGGGGAATCGTTCAGGGTAAAATAGTCAGAAAGCTTATCCCGAAGGTGGGAGCGTGTCTCCGGGTTGTGAAGGAGGGAGTCGTTGAGGCGCCAAGTCATGGGGCGGGGGGCGGGAGAGAAGGCCCGAGAGATCGCAGGAGATAGGGGCATGGTCAGACCATATCAGTGGGTGGACATGGGCAGCCCGGAGGTTCAAGGCAAGTTCGTGGCTGAGCATGATCATATCGATGCAGGAGTAAGAGTTATGGGGGGCAGAGTAGAAGGTGTAGTCACGTGCTGTGGGATCTTTGATCCTCCAGGAGTCGTAAAGAAGCTGGGATCGCATGAGACGGAGGAGGGATCTAGAGTGGAGAGAGTTCGACGGGGAAGCAGAGGAGAGAGAGGGGGAGCGGTCTATGTTCGGATTTAACACAGCGTTAAAATCTCCAGCTAGTATGAGGTCGTCCTGTCGGACTTGAGTGAGGAGCGTGTCTAGTTTCGCAAAGAACCGCTCCTGTCCCTGGTTAGGGGCATAGATGTTGACTAAGGTGCACAATTTGTGATTGAGTTTCCCCACTAACACAAGGAACCGGCCCTCCCTGTCCTCGTGGGAGTCGAGGAGTTCAAAAGTGAGATGGCTGGCAAATAGGATCGCAGCTCCCCGCTTTTTTGCCAAACGGTCACAGGCATGAAACACGTCAGGATACGGTTTACATTGTAGGGTAGGGTGGGCATCATGTAGAAAATGAGTCTCCTGGAGGAAGACCAGGTCAGCTCTGTGAAGTTTAAGGGTGGCAAAGAGCTTACCTCTCTTTTGAGGGCTATTCAGGCCCTTCACATTAAAAGAGAGTACCCGGAGACCCATGGGCAAGCAGTAAAGAGGAAAACAGAATAGACAAAGAAGCAGAGCAGAGGTTATCGTGGTCAGAAAGGAGGGGGGAAGGAAAGAGCACCGGAGGGGAAGGGGAGGGTAGGTGGTCGTCCAGCAGTGGAGGCCAGGACCAGTGGTGCTGACAGGGGGAAGGGATGCTAGGCGTCGGGAGGGCACCTAGGTCAGCAAACGGGCTCGAAGCCCGTAGGGGGCGCCGCCTGGCATCCAGGCGATGCATCACCAACCGCTTGGTGATGTCCAATGAGCGGGTCCCCCCTGAAGGGACCTTCAAAGAGAGGTTGGAGAGAAAACAGGAGTGAAGAACGGGTGGAGCTCCAGCTCCAGAGAGGTAGTGAAGAAGAGAGAGAAAAAGAAGCAGGAGAAAGAGGAAAATGGGAGATAGGGGCCATTAACAGGGTCATATCGTAACAGAGGGTAACAGTAAAACAGTTGAGAACCGACTAAGGGATCTGGGGGTGAGAACATGGGGGATCTTAAGATAAACAGCTCCCCAGGTGGGGAGTATGACCAGGAAAGGTCGGCATAAACATAGGCAAAGTATAACCACTGAAAGAGCTACAAGTCCATCAGGGAACTGGTGGAGGAGCCCGAGAGGGCGAAGACGCTGGAACCGTGTACCACTCCGAGCTGGGGGGCGGAGGCAGGTGCCGCTGCGTCCGGGGAGGTAGAGAGGAAGCAGAGGGGTCCTGTACGTCAGTGTGGATGCCCAATTTGGAGAGCAGCGATTGAGCCTCGGATGAATTTCTGGCTGATAGTAGTTTCCCCTGATGCCATACCAGGATACGGAACAGGAAGCCCCAGCGATACTTGATATTGTGCTGGGAGAGCAGGGAGGTGATGGGCTTAAAGTCCCTACGCTTGGCCAGGGTGAGGGGGGATAGGTCTTGGAAGATCTGCAGGGAGACATTTTGGAAAGTCACAGAGCTCAATCGCCATGCTTCTCTCATAACGAACTCTTTCGCGGTGAAGTAGTGCATTCGGAGGATGACGTCTCTAGAAGAGTCTTGGGAGCGGGGCCGAAGAGCGCGGTGTGCTCGGTCCAGGAGAGGGTGGTCTTCGGGGGTATCGGGTGACAGGAAGGTGAAGAGGCGCTTGAGGTAAAGTTCAAGGTGGGCCGCTTCAACGTCTTCTGGAATGCCCAGAATCCTTAGATTATTTCTCCTCGCTCTATTATCCTGGTCCTCATGCTCCTCCCGCAGCTGGGCAACATCCTGTCGGAGTTGGTGGAAGTCAGACTCGACAGTTTGCTGGAACGTCACCACCTCCTCCACTCGCCGCTCGAGTTGGTCCGTTCTGGAGCCAATTTCGGCAATATCAGACTTCAGGGAGTGGAGAGCTTGAACGGAGGTCTTGACATCCCGCATCTCCTTAAGGAGGGAGAGGAAGTCTCTGCGAGTGAGAGGCGTGAGATCGTCGTCATCGGGTTCAGAGTCGGGGGTACCACGAGGGTGGTCGGGAACGTCAGGCCCATTCTTGGCAGGGGTGCTCTTTTTGGTAAGGAATGGTGTGAGGTCCGATCCCTGTGTTTTTTTGCCACCTCTAGGCATCCTGTACGGTTGAGAAGGAGGGTAGACAGCTGGGAAAAGGGGTAGAGATGGCGCTCCAGCAGTGCGGCTCAGGCCCAGGGGGGGTAAGGCGGGAGCATTAGAGAGGTATCATAGCGCGGCCAACAAGGCAGCGTGGGTGGGGCAGGGCCGAGGGGCCCCGTCGGCCGGGAGGGCCCACGCAGTCACGGAGGGGAGTCCGCCAGTCGGAAGTCACAGGAGACGGGCTGGCGCAATCCGCCCGTTAGCCCATACGCAGGGTCTGGGAGAATGGAGCCCGGCCACGGGCCAGCCAGTGACCAGGGCGGTGCCAATCTCCGGGGAGCAAGGAGGGGTAAGCGGTCCTGGCAGCGGAGAATGTCATCCCAGGCGCCGGGGGAGGCAGGGGGCCGCAGGCAGAGCCGGCGTTGGAAAGGTCGGTGGGCCGCTGAGGTGTGGGCTCCAGGAAGCCCCAGGAGGAGAGCCGACACAGGGGGCCCAAGGCCAGGTGAGATGCAGGCTCCGCGGGGTCACTACAGGGGGGCCTCCAGCGCGGGGACCCGGGTCTGCTAGGCCGCCAAAAGTATGTACCGGAGCGCTCCGAGGGTTCGTCCAGGAGGGCCAGGGAGGGTGGACAAGATGGCCCAGGGCAGAGGCAGGCTGGAGCCACCCGCCAGCCTCCACCGTAGGGCGGGTGATCTGCCGGCTGTATCTCTCCCCCCAGCCGCTCGGCGCCCCCGGCTCTCACCTTCACTGCGGCGGCGTCGGGTCCCGGCTTCCGGCTATGGAGGAGTACGGAGGTCCACGTCTTCAGTGATGCCGCACTGCGGGCGGGAGCGGACGCAGGGGAGCTCCGGAGCAGCTCGGAGGGACCAGGCTGGAGGTAGGTGGCGGGGTCCGGCTTGTGAGGCACCGCTCGTCACCCCAGGTCCGGAGGCAGGAGCCACGTCACGGCTCTCGGCGGCAGGAGAGGTCCCGGCTTCACTGAGACCTGCAGGCCGCAACCCGCACAGACACAGGAGGTGTCTGCCGGCTCCGCGGACCTTGCAGGCCAGGGCAGGGGGACCCCAGGAGCAAGGATGGTGGGCTATGGGGGGTCCCAGGCGAGTAGGAGGGTGCGGGAAGGGCAAGTTTCAGAGGCCCGGGCAGGAACTCCAGCTCCACACGTCTTGCTGCCTTAGAAGCCAGGCCATGCCCCCCCCTGTCAATGTCTGTCTAACATATGGTGTCTATTTATTGACTGTCTAACTAGACACTGTCTATCTATCAACCGGATACCGTGTGATCAGTGGTGTAACAAGGGTTGGGGAAGTAGGGCATGTGCTTGAGGAGAGGGTTATGTCAGGCATTGCAAGAAGATAGGTCCCAGTCGGAAAGGGACATATTAAAGTGGGTACAAGAGGAATTCTGCAAGCGTGCAGTAAGCACTATGGCCCTCATTCCGAGTTGATCGCTTGCTAGCTACTTTTAGCAGCCGTGCAAACGTATAGTCGCCGCCCATGGGGGAGTGTATTTTCGGTTTGTAGGAGTGCGAACGCCTGTGCAGCATAGCGGCTGCAAACACATTTTGTGCAAAACAAGACCAGCCCTGTAGTTACTTATTCTGTG
The DNA here is from genome assembly GCF_028390025.1 of Pseudophryne corroboree. NCBI lineage: Eukaryota > Metazoa > Chordata > Amphibia > Anura > Myobatrachidae > Pseudophryne > Pseudophryne corroboree. Next base: position 366,877,804 of record NC_086452.1, read on the forward strand.
CGATGATTGCTGCGACGAATGACATGGTAATGACGTCAGATACCCACCCAGCAAATGCCCGGCCACGTCTGCCTTTTTCCAAACACACCCAGAAAACAGTCAGTTGACACCCAGAAACTCCCACTTGTCAATCTCCTTGCGTCCACCAGAGCGACTGAAAGCGTTGCTAGAACCTGTGCAAAACCACGATGCTCTTTGTACCCATACACCGCGCGTGCACATTGCAGTGCATACGCATGCACAGATTTGCCATTTTTTTAAATGAACGCTACGCAGCAAACAACAGCAGCTAGCGATCAACTCGGAATGAGGGCCAATGCTTCAGAGCTGCCACAACCATGTTGCACTACTGATGTGGCAGATCTAAAATGTGCAGAGACATTATTATTGGTAAGGGCATGTCCTAGCTTAATTCTAAATATAAGCGTAAAAACAGAGCTGCCCAGTATTGTGGTCCTCGGCCACAATAACATTTTAAGATTGTTGAAATAGAACAGAGAGCCTAATTCATGTTTGTACCTAATGCTGATGTTTTGGAAATGGAGCAATTATCAGCAGACTGCACATGTACCGCGATCGCACTGCGCACACGCCAAGGTACCTTTGAGATCGCACTGACATTTTGTACGCGGAGTGATTGACAGGGAGGGACCATTGTGGGAGCTAACATGGGAGTCGTAGCAAAAACGCAGGCATGACACGGCTGTTTTTGAGGCGTGTAGCCAGCCTTCAGCTGCAATCATGTACATAGATATATGTGGTGCCAGCGTGTCTACTGCTGTGTCCAGTCTGCGTAGCCATAGGTCAGTCCTAGCAGTCAATATTTCTCATTAAGCCCTTGCGGGCTTTCGTTGCGGTTTTGGATCTGTATTTTCTTAGAAAATATCATAAAAACAGCTAAAATCACAGCATCAGATATTGCAGGTTTTGGATTCCATATAAGGGAGTCGCATCCGGGACTGCGCACAATTGCACTCCCTTTCTGCCACGATGTCTGCAATAAAGTGGAAATATGTTGAATTAATACAAAACATAGTTGAGTATATTGGTCAAAAACTTTTCTTTACATGGTACCACATACTGTACCTTGAGTAAAGCTGGATGAAGCATTTACCTTCTCCATGTCGGATATAACTTTCAGGAAATTATCCTACATTGAGGCTGAAAATCATCTAAACAGATGATTACAGCATCTAAAAACATATAGTGTACAATATATATTTTTCATTGTTTGTACTGTGGTCAAAATTGCCTGGAAATGGCTGGAAATTAATGTTATCTGGGTTAATAATACTCTAGGAACAAACAAAAAAAATGCCAAAGCATGTGATTTAAGCTGTTATTGTAAATAAAAAAAATGAAACCAAAATCAGCAAGAATGGTCTGATACGGAGCTTTATCAATAACTAGATGAGTGGCCCAAGTGAGGTAGAGTATGTATGTAATGGAAAGAAGGACTGATTAGTAATTTCATTTAATTTGATGTTCAAAATTTAAATTAATCATTGGGGGTATTGGTGATGGTCTTTATTACATAGACAACAAATATTTTTAGTTATATTATTGCACTAATCTGACTTTTACTAGTCCAACTTTTACTTTTTCTTTGATTTCACATGCCCTGACTTAAGCCGTCTATGTCTCTTCTCTCAGTTGTTCATCCTCCATATCTATCAACAAACACGAACCTACAGTGTCACAATACTTGTATTAGACAGAGATAATAATCTAACGCTACAGTTTACTTTCACCTACAGTGTCAACCAATATGTGTATGAGTCAGAAATAGTAATCGAACACTGTGGTTTAAATTCACCAACAGTGTCACACAACATGTTTCTGAGTACGAAATAAAATATATTACTTTGGTACCACCTTCACCCACAGTGTCGCACAATACATGTATGAGTTAGAAATAGAAATCAAACACTGTGGTTTAATTTCACAAAGAGTGTCGCACAATATGTGTATGAGTACAAAATAATAATATACTGTGGTCTCACCAGCAGTGTCACAGTACCCCAGTGTACTATAAAATAAAAATTGTATAGTACACTGGGGTACAGCACAAGCAAAAAAAAAAAAAAAAATATATATATATATATATATATATATATATATATATTCTAACTATATTTTAGGCTTATTAGCTTTTTTATTGTTTTCATTTTATACTGGGGCGGAGCCCCTGAATGGATGATACACCAGATAACAGACAGAGCACCCCTGGACTAATACTGATAGGACACACTAGAACACACCAGCCCCTGGATGTACACACAGTATACTGTTGTTGTTGTTTTTTTAACACTGAGGCAGAGCCCCTGGATGTATATGGATTATACACTACCCGATGACAGACAGAGCACCCCTGGACTGAAACACCAGCCCTAAAGCAGCCCAACGCCCCATGTCATACAACCCCAGCACTGAGACGTACACGTCCATTCAGTGCATTCTCCACAGCCGGAGTTAAAATGGCATTGATCACCAGGACCGTTATAGAATACAAAACCCAGTGAGAATCCGACAGTGGGATGATGACTTTTGCCTCATTTTGGGATCTGAGTCTGTCAGGAAACCCTGAGCCGGACTCTGATCCGGACTCTGATCCAGAAGTTTGGATGGGTTTGGTTCTCTGAGAACTGTACCTGCTCATCTCTAATGTGAAGCTTAATAATTAGAGATGAGTGGGTTCAGTTCCCTGAGAACCGCCCCCCCCCCCCGAACTTCATGCTCTGAGCCGGTATCTGAGCCTGGCTCGGGACTTTCCGCCGGTGGCGTCGGGTGGGGTTAGTGTGTGCTTTGTAGGGGTGCTGCTGCAGTCACTGTGGTGTACCTGTGCTGTGTTATGGGTGCTGTCCTGGCTGTCACTGGTGTTTTATGTGCTGTTACGAGTGCTGCAACTGTACATGGGTGTTGCTGTCCTGGCTGTCACTGTGTTGTACAGGGGGCAGGTGCACTGTCCTCCATTATGCTGTAAAAATATAGGTGTGTTGCTGTTAAAATAACATTACACTGACCCTGCATGCTGTAAAAATTCAGGGGTGCAGTTGTTAAAAATTAAAAGCACACTGGTCCTGTATGCTGTAAAAATATAGGGGTGCTGCTGTTAAACTGTTAAAATAATATTACACTGGCCCTGTATGCTGTAAAACTTCAGGGGTGCAGTTGTTAAAAATGTAAAGCGCACTGGTCCTGTATGTTGTAAAAAAAAAAGGGGTGCTGCTGTAAAAATAACATTACACTGGCCCTGTATGCTGTAAAAATTTAGGGGTGCAGTTGTTAAAAATTAAAAGCACACTGGTCCTGTATGTTGTAAAAATATTGGGGTGCTGCTGTTAAAATAATATTACACTGGCCTTGTATGCTGTAAAAATTCAGGGGTGCAGTTGTTAAAAATTAAATGCACACTGGTCCTGTACGATGTAAAAAATTAGGGGTTCTGCTGTTAAAATAACATTACACTGGCCCTGTGTGCTGTAAAATTCAGGGGTGCAGTTGTTAAAAATTAAAAGCACACTGGTCCTGTATGCTATAAACATATAAGGGGTTCTGCTGTTAAAATAACATTACACTGGCCTTGTATGCTGTAAAAATTCAAGGGTGCAGTTGTTAAAAATTAAAAGCACACTGGTCCTGTATGCTGTAAACATATAGGGGTGCTGCTGTTAAAATAATATTACACTGGCCCTGTATGCTGTAAAAATACAGGGGAGCAATGAAAATAAATGTACACTGGCCTTGTCTTGTACTGTATGCTGTAAAATTACAGGGGTGTTGTGAAAATACAGGGGTGCTGGTACGATGTCTAAGCATGACCTTCACAACACTGTATGGGAAGAGGAGGCTCCTACCATCATTTACACACCACCTGCAAGTGCTGGGAGGAGCACCAACAGTCCAGTTGCTTATATTGAGATTGAGGATGTCACTGTAGAAGTACACCAGTATGAAGAGGCTATGGGTGTAGCTGGCGCTGCGGGAGAAGTTGACGATGAGGATTCTGATGGTGATGTGGTTTTTTTGAATAAGGCACCAGTGGAGACAGTTGTTGCCCATGGGATGAAAAAGCCCATTGTCATGCCTGGACAAAATACAAAAAAAACACCTCTTCGGTGTGGAATTATTTCTCCACAAATCCGGACAACAGGTGTCAAGTCATTTGTTGCCTTTGTCAATCCATAATAAATAGGGGTAAGGACCTTAACCACCTAGGAACATCCTCCCATATACGTCACCTGCAGTACATTCAATATAAGTCATTGTCAAGTTCAGAAACTTTGGGTAATAGCGTAAGCAGTTTACTAACGCCTAACTTATGTGGTTTGTGTGTTTGAATAGTATTTCTCTGTGAGGATGAGGATGTAAACACTGAAGGGGGGGATCTGAGGATGAGGACAACATCTTGCCTCTGTAGAGCCAGTTTTTGGTGGGGGCCAGAACAAACCAACCATTTCAGCCACAGTCATGTGGCAGACCCTGTCACTGAAATGATTGGTTTGTTAAAGTGTGCATGTCCTGTTTATACAACATAAGGGTGGGTGGGTGGGGGGCCCAAGGACAATTCCATCTTGCACATCTTTTCTTTGTCACATCATTCCAGGGGTGCTGCCCTATATGGTGTGCTGCCCCTCTGCCCTATCAGGCCAGGGGTGCTGCCCCACTGCCGTTTAAGTCCAGGGGTGCTGTTGCCTGTCTGCTGTGCTGTGTAAGTCTCCATGGGTGCTGCCAATGCTGTATATGTCCTGGGGTGCTGCTGTACTTGGTCCTAGGTTTAAATGAAAGCCTAGAGCAGATATGAAACAAGATTCAACATCACAGATTTGTGAAAACTAGCCGCAAAGGTGGAAATGGAAATTGCCGAAGTGTTTTTAAATAAAGTGGTGAGACACCACATTTGTGGCCAAAGTCAGTGTGACTCAGAAGAGACTGATCATAATCCCACGCAACTGCCGGAGAGGTAAAAGTGATATGGAAATTGCCGAAGTGTTTTTAAATAAAGTGATAGTTTCTGCCAGAGCATTAGAGAGAGGTTCTACTCAATTATTTCATGTTAATGACTCACTCAAATGAATGGCTCCAATTAGTTAACCTTAATTTTGATTTATTATTGATGTTCCGCATTTTGGGATTATTTATTTAGAAGATGCGCAATTGTACTGTGATCTTCTTTTCCTAAGGGCTGCATATGGTTATCGCAAGACCTCGCGGTGTTAGAATAACAGAGTTTCAGTGATCTTGCATTGCATCAGCTTTCCATTGCACTTCAGCACTAGATGGGCCAGGAGCTCTTGTGAGGCACAGTTACTAAATAAGGCCCAGTATGGAGTCTCATGGTGGATTACAGCCAGAAAGATGTCTGGCTTGCTAGGCTGAGGCATGCTGTGGGCACAGAGGTTAGCATAGCTTCCTCCCATAGTCCTACTTATAGTATGAAATGAGTTTGGACTGTAGAGTGGTAAGCTCCACTAGGGCAGGGGCTCAATAACAAAAAAAATTACTGCACAGTCATGCTTAGTACTTTACCAAACTCACCCGAACTCATCCGGGGCTGCTGTGGGAGCTCAGGAGGGGCTGCTAAAACATCTAAGGGGCTGCTTTATTTAAAAATAAAATATGAATAAAATAAACAAGACACACAGGTATGCTCACATGCGTGTAAATGGGACACACAGGTATGCTCACATGTGTGTAACTGGGAGCTGTGAAAAACAAAGATGAGGCATCTGCCACAAAATATGTAAATAAAAATGCATTAAAAAATTGTAAAAAAAAGAAACCCACAAGATTTTTACAAAATAAGTCTCCAGATTCAGCGGAGGGGAAAATATCCAATCTTGATCCTGTGGTATACACCAGTTTATTTGCATCCCAACATTAAATCCGAGATTATCTTAATCCCTGAAAATGGAGAAGGGGGTACAATTTTGGAGGCTTTGGCCCCTAGTTTTTCAGTTTGTCCAGTAAAGTGGTAATTAATAATTATATATTTACTTTGTTGAAGTCCTTTCTGTTCCACACCAATATAGGAGTGGAGGTGAAAGCCTGTGTGTTGCTCCTGATTGCATGTGCCTCTGTAATTTTTAATCACCCTCCTGACACTGTCCTCTTCCTCTTATCTCTTCTCATAATGTGAAAAGTCATCAAATATGGAGGAGGCATGTTTGTAGATAGCTATGATTTGGAGAACTTGGTGAGCTTTTTCCAGGGGGACCACCGCTGAAATGATGGGTTTATTATACTCTGCATGTCCTGTTTTAACAACACAAGGGTGGATGGGAGGGCCCAGTGGGAGGGCCCAAGACAATTCCACCTTGCACTTTTTTTTTCTTTGCAGTATGTGCTCTTTGGGGCCTAGTTTTTAAAGCTGCCATCCTGCAGTGCCACTCCTAGATGGGCCAGGTGTTTGTGCCGCCCACTTGTGTCCTTAGCTTAGTCATCCAGCTACCTTGGTGCAACCTTTTGGCCTAAAAACAATATTGTGAGGTGTGAGGTGTTCTGAATAGACTGGAAATGAGTGGGAATGAATGTTATTGAGGTTAATAATACCGTAGGATTTTTAACTGTTTTTATGTTTTTTTCAAAAATCATCAAGATCCAAAACCAAAACCCGAAAGGGCGGTTTTGGCAAAACCAATACAGACCCAAGACACGAGCGGGGATCCAGATCCAAAGCCAAAACCCAAAACCCCAAAAGTGTCAGCCGCACATCTCTATTTATAATATCTCTTTTAATATATTGATAACTATTAGGATTTAAGTACAAGTTAAAAATATGAGATCTGTAAATAGGCTCCTTTTGTTTCCATCAGATCCTTAAGTCAAGGCAGAAATAGCATTGGACCTGATTCAGACCTGATCACTGCTGCGCATTTTCGCATGCGTGTGCACTGCAATGCAAATGCGCACATGCGTCAGACAACAACAACGGGCATCACCGGTCAGCAACAGGATGGTGCGAAAATGTTATTTGCATGGGCGTTCGCAAGGTTGACAGGAAGAGTCCGTTTGTGGGTGGTAACTGATCGTTTACTGGGATTGGCCAGAAAAACGCAGGCGTTCCCAAGCATTTTCAGGGAGGATGTCTGACGTCAACTCCGGCCCCACTCAGCCTGTTGTGATTACACTGGAGGAGTAAGTCCTGGGCTGTGCAGAGACTGCACACACTGAGTGAGGTGTGAATGGATTTGCAGCAGCTGGCCTCATGCGATCGCACACTTGCATGAGCGAATTTCCACTCCCCCTTGGGCGGCGACTATCCGAGCGCAGGTCAGCAACATTTGCAGCCCAGCGATCAGGTCTGAATCACCCCCATTGTTTCCTGCACTGATTTTGCCAAACAGCTTCATAACATGGAAATGAGTAGTATAATGCTAGGTACACACTGGTCAGTCCAATTAATCTACAGTGTGTGCACGATGGTCATTCACAAACCCATCAGATCAGCTCCTGACATCGGGAAGGGGGGGGGGGAGAATTCATTTATGGTCAATTTTGGCCACTTGACCATTTTTTTTTGGGGGGGGGGGCAAAAAACCTGCGATTTTGCTATTCACAAATTTATGAAGGATCAATTTGTGTGGAAGTCGTAACTCAAATGTGACTTTGCACTCCAAATCACAACAAATCATCAACTGTACAAACATCATTAAAATAACATTGGTATCAATGGAAATCACACATTTAGTAAGAATCGTCTTTGTAACTGATCACAAATTCACACCAAAATTGCATCAAAATCGCACCTCAATGCACCAAATAAATGCACTGGGGGTTTTTTAAGTGTTGACTTGCGGAAATAATTTTTTTGCCTTCATTCCATCAAAAGCCACATCAAAATCACTCAAAAATTGCACCCCAATGCACCACTTCCAAATAGCAACATTTGAAAACAATTCTAATTATGGCTAAGCAAATCACAATGTTAATAAAAGCCCACCAAGTCACCGGCAGCACTCATTTTCTGCTATCAACCATAGCTGAGTTTGGTTATGGGCTAGCCTGCAACCAGGCACCGATTTCATGTGGCCTGCTACAGCAGACTGAAATGGCCCGAGAGCAAGAAACAGAGCAGAGGAACCAGCAGGTATGGTGTGCCACTGACCCTACATAGGCCTAGGTTCTTCCGTTGGCGTTTGTGCCTGAATGCAGTGTCTGATGATGAGGTCATTCAGATGTTCCACCTCAGTCGCAACAACCTTATGCACCTGTATGACCTTATCAAAGCTCAGCTTGAGCCAGACACTGCCCGGTCATGAACCTTATCAGGTCTAAACAATCTACTGTCTGTTCTGCACTTCATGGCTACTGGGAGCTTCTAGTCAGTCACGTGGAGGATGGTAGTGATCTCCCAAGCCACCTTTTCATGCTACCTAGGCCTAAGTCCTTGCAACACTCAAGACCCTCTCCTGTACCTATATCTGCTTCCCTAGCCAGGAGTCACAGTGGCATAATGTCAGCAGGAACTTGCAGTCAGGGGAGACAGAGCATCACCTGTCATATTCCGAAATGATGTTTAGAAGCATACAAAGAAGTTATTTATAACACAGATTCTGTTATAAATCTCTTCTTTGTATCAATCATTTTCATTTAAAAAAACTTGCCAAATCAATAGGGGAGGCAGCAACGAGCTTTGCCTGTCCTGCGCCAAACTAAAAAACTGCCTGGAGCACGGGGCAGGCCATGCCACAGACTGTAATACTGCACGGATAAAAGTAATAGGAAAGGCAGTATCAGTGAGGCAGATGTAAGGATAGATTGGGCGGGAGGCATAGCACAAGGCTGCGTGACCCTCCTGATTGGATACCTGACAAAGGAATCCTGAACTCCTGGCTACAACACTGTTATCGCCGGCTTTCACTGCTCTGCCCTCAGTTTCCTGCCTGACCAGCCCTGTGCATCCACCCGATCCATGACTCCAGTGGGGCACAGCTGATGGCTCCCTCTCGTGTAGTTCCTCATGTGCAGCACCTGATCCATCCAATGGTCGCGTGGTCCAGGTGAGTGGAAGTAATTTTGTCCATCTCTGCCGCCTATCTGACACCACTGGCAACCTGCTGCTGTGTAGGCCGGGGCTGCCACAGTGGACTCTTGTGACTAGGTGCTGGCGGTTATCCTCTGTGGAGGATTGCCTCTGCGAGCTCTAGCTGAGCAGGTATGTGGAAAGGAAGCCCAGATCTCACTACAAGTAACATGCAGGCCTGGATCCCCAACTTCGTCCCTGGAGGAAGTGGCTGACTCTGTCCTTCAGCGGCACATCATATCCTTTGTATATAGTACAGATCTACTGTATACATTGATAAACCCATTAAAACTTTTCCAAGAGCTCTTTATTATTATTTCCTACATGTCACAACTGAGGGCCTGAGCTGACGGGAGGCAGCCTCAGTTGTAGGGGCTGAGATGTACCGGAACCTGGGAGGTTGTATCAGACCCCTGGACATGTAAGTAACATGAATAATAACTGCCCGAAGGCGTGACCACGACAACTTGGATAAAAGTCAATGATGTTTATTATGACAACTCCGCAACACAGCAGCAGTAAAAGAAAACGTAAAAGTCAGCAAATAATAAATACAGTTCCTGGGTACTACAGGATGGCAGGAGCCACAGGGCACTGGTAGTGTGAGAAAGTTCTTATGATCTTCTAGATGGAAAGTCCTTACCAGGCCCGACTGTAGCAATGGAGATAACCCAGGATTGTGCCAGCTGGTGTTCCAGGAAAAGCTGGGTTGCTGAAGGTAAAACAGCTGCTGTGGATACTGGCTGGAACCAGACTGTTGTTAGCACGGAGTGGATACTGGCTGGAACCAGTTAAATAATAGATGAACTTGGGAGCGATGAAATATGAACTGAAATGTAGAACTTGAGAGCGGAGAAATAATAATACCGGTGGAGAGTGGTAAAGTGTAGAAAGGACACCGGCCCTTTAAGGGAAGCTGTACTCTGCTGAAAGCTGAGCTGGAAGCAGGTAATGTTGTAGCTGGAAACAGATGAATCCACAATGGATTGGAGAGTCAGGCTACACCGCAGGTGGAATGCTGGTGCGGGTCTCTATGGTGGAAGTCTTGAGACAGGAGCTGGAACCTGGAAGACAATCACAGGAGAGAGACAAACAGGAACTAGGTTTGACAACCAAAGCACTGACGCCTTCCTTGCTCAGGCACAGTGTATTTATACCTGCAGCAAGGAAGGGATTGGCTAGGCAATTATGCAGATTATCAATACTGAGAACAGATTGGTGGAAATGATCAGCTGACAGAATCCAAGATGGCTGCGCCCATGCAGACACTTGGAGGGAAGTTTGGTTTGTAATCCATGTGGTAATGAAAACAGTAATGGCGGCGCCGGCCACCGGAGACAGGAGGCGCCAGGCTGACAGACGCACATCCAACCACGCGGACACAGCGGAGGCCGCGGCCGACGCAATCGCCACTCAGACACTCTGCATGCAGAAGTTCAGGGACGGCGGCGGAGGCCGCGGGAGACGCCATGCCAGGTGTAATATGGCGTTCACTGTGACAGCGTCCCAGAGTGACAGGAGAGGATACAGGTACGCACACATCAGGACAACAGATGGGATCCGGTCCCGGAGCGCCGAGCCAGCCCCAGGAGGCATCCGATGGGTAAGAAATGGCGTCCAGATACCCGGATCGTGACAGCACCCCCCCCTTTAGGAGTGGCCTTAGGACACTTCTTTGGCTTTTGAGGAAACTTGGAATGGAATCTCCGGACCAAGGCAGGAGCATGGACATCAGAAGCATTGGTCCATGAACGTTCCTCAGGACCATAACCCTTCCAGTCAATAAGATATTGTAGTTGACCGTAACGGTGACGTGAGTCCAGGATCTTGGCCACTTCATACTCAACGCCTCGTTGAGTTTGGACTTTCGGAGTTGGAGGAAGTGAGGAATGAAACCGATTCAAGATCAGCGGTTTCAACAGGGAAACATGGAATGTCCTGGGTATTTTTAAGAAGGGAGGCAACTGGAGTCTGTAAGCAACAGGATTGATGACTTGTTCAATCTTGAAAGGACCGATATAGCGAGGTGCAAACTTCATACTGGGAACTCTTAACCTCAAATTCTTCGTGGATAACCATACCCGATCACCCACCTTGAGAGCAGGAACTGCTCGACGCTTCTTATCCGCAAACTTCTTGTACCTGAACGATGCCTTGAGCAGAGCTGATCGTACGCTCTTCCAGATATTGGCAAACTGATGCAAGGTGATATCCACTGCGGGAACAGAAGTTGCTGGAAGCGGTTGGAACTCAGGGACTTTAGGGTGGAATCCAAAGTTAGTGAAGAATGGTGTTGAAGCAGATGAAGAATGATACTGGTTGTTATGACAGAACTCGGCCCAGGGAAGTAATTGAACCCAGTCATCTTGAGAGGAGGACACATAGATGCGGAGGAAGGCCTCCAAGTCCTGATTCACCCTCTCGGTTTGACCATTGGTCTGAGGATGGTAAGCCGTGGAAAACTTTAGCTTGACTTGGAGGACTTGACATAAACTTCGCCAGAATTTGGCTGTGAATTGAACTCCTCGATCTGAGATAATTTCTTCAGGAAGACCGTGGAGTCGGAAGACCTCTTGTATGAATACTTGAGCCAACTTGGAAGCTGACGGAAGACCGGTGAGAGGAATGAAGTGTGCCATCTTGGTGAACCGGTCAACTACCACCCAGATGGTATTGAACTTGTTGCACATGGGTAAGTCTGTAATGAAATCCATCGACAAGTGGGTCCATGGTCGACGGGGAACGGATAGTGGAACCAGTTGCCCCGCAGGCGACTGGCGGGATACTTTATGTTGGGCACACTTTGGGCAAGATGCAATAAACTCCAAGACGTCTTTTTTCAGAGTTGGCCACCAATAGGACCTAGAGATAAACTCCAGGGTTTTTTGGATACCTGTATGTCCGGCAAAACGGGAAGCATGGGCCCAATGCATGAGCTTCTTCCTTAGCATCGGCTTCACAAAACTTTTCCCTGATGGGGGCGTAGAGTCCATCCCTACCGTGGAGAATGCCAACGGATTTATAATAGGATGCTTGTCTGAAGACTCTGACTCATTTTCTTGCTCCCATGAGCGGGAAAGGGCATCGGCCTTGCGATTCTGAGAGCCCGGACAGAACTGGAGTTTAAAGTCGAACCTGGAAAAGAAAAGTGCCCATCTGGCCTGACGAGGGTTGAGACATTGTGCGCCCTTCAGGTATAAAAGGTTCTTGTGGTCTGTAAGTATGGTGATTAAATGAGAAGCTCCCTCCAACAGATACCTCCACTCTTCTAGAGCGAGCTTGATGGCTAGCAACTCCTGGTCGCCAATGGCATAGTTGCGCTCAGCTGGGGAGAACTTCCGGGAGAAGAAACTGCAAGGATGTAAATGGCCATCTTTAGCCCTCTGAGATAACACCGCTCCTACTCCAACGGAGGAGGCATCCACCTCTAGGATGAAAGGAGAGTCGATGTCAGGCTGTTTCAGGACAGGCGCAGAGATGAACCTCTGTTTTAAAAGATGAAAAGCTTGCATGGCTTCTTCAGACCACTTGGACGGGTTAGCACCCTTCTTGGTGAAAGCAGTAATAGGCGCCACAATGGTGGAAAAGTCTCGTATAAACTTTCGGTAATAATTGGCGAACCCTAAGAACCTCTGGACCCCTTTGAGGGTTAAGGGTACCGGCCAATTCTGAATTGCTTGTAGTTTCTCAGGATCCATCTCTAGTCCGGAACCGGACACAATGTACCCTAGAAACGGAATGGACTTGACTTCAAAGACGCATTTTTCTAATTTGCAATAGAGATGATTGACACGGAGACGGGACAGAACCTCTTTAACCCAAAAACGATGTTCCTCTAAATCGTTGGCAAAAATGAGGATATCGTCTAGATAGACCACGACATGACGGTATAGAATGTCTCTGAAGATCTCATTGACAAAATGCTGGAAGACAGCTGGAGCATTGCTCAATCCGAAGGGCATGACGAGGTACTCATAATGTCCGTCACGGGTGTTAAAGGCGGTCTTCCACTCGTCACCCTCACGGATCCGGATGAGATTGTATGCACCTCGCAAGTCCAGCTTTGTAAAGATGGTAGCTCCGCTAACTCTGTCAAAGAGCTCAGTAATCAGGGGTAAAGGATAACGGTTCTTGATGGTAATGTCGTTCAAACCTCTGTAATCGATGCATGGCCGCAGACCACCATCTTTCTTTTTTACAAAAAAGAAGCCTGCGCCGGCTGGGGAAGAAGAAGGTCGAATGAACCCCTTTGCTAGGTTCTCTTTAATGTATTCCTCCATAGAATGCGTCTCAGGCAGAGACAACGGATAAGTTCGGCCTCGAGGTGGAACCTTCCCTGGAACGAGATCAATCGGGCAGTCCCATTCTCTATGAGGAGGAAGGATATCAGCAGAAGCTTTACTGAACACATCCGTGAAATCTTGATATGGAGGAGGTGGAACATCAGACGACCTGGGGGAGGAAGAACAGACAGGCAATACTTTAAACAAACATGTCTCTGCACAGGAGGAACCCCATGCCAGGATTTGCGTAGTCGTCCAATCAATTGTAGGATTGTGAAGACGGAGCCATGGAAGGCCCAGGACCACAGGATGTGTGGCTCTTGGAATCACTAAAAGTGAAATAAGTTCGGAATGAAGAACTCCCACTCTCAGACGAACTGGTAGAGTCCTTAGAGCAATAACAGTATCAAAAATTTTACTGCCATCCACGGCAGTTAAGGAAAAGGAGGAAGGAAGTCTCTCGGTGGGTAGGGACCACCGTTTAACATAGGCTTCAGTAATAAAGTTCCCAGCTGCTCCGGAATCAAGGAGGGCAATGACGTTCCGATAACGTTGAGCAACTTGAAGCGAGACTGGGAGATTACAATCATGAGGAGATGGAGAGGAGATCATTACTCCTAGCCGGCCCTCTCCTGGGCGAGCTAGGGTTTGGAGTTTTCCCGGACGTTCGGGACAGGCATTGATGGTGTGAGACGGAGCTGCACAGTAAAGACAAAGAGACTCAGAGAGACGTCTTCGGCGCTCAGCAGGAGTTAAACGGGAACGGCCAATTTGCATGGGCTCATCTTTAGATGGTGACAGTTGACGAGGAGGAGGAGCAGAAGATTTTGGAGCAGATGATCTTCCACGCTCAGTTGCTCTCTCTCTGAAACGTAAATCAACTTTCGTGCAGAGTGAGATTAGCTCATCTAACTTAGAAGGTAAGTCTCTGGTAGCTAACTCATCTTTAATAAGCTCAGATAAGCCATGCCAGAATGCAGCATACAGGGCCTCGTCGTTCCAAGCCAGTTCGGATGCCAGGATCTGGAACTGTATCAGATATTGTCCTACAGTACGTGACCCCTGGCGTAAACGGAGAATCTCGGATGAAGCTGAGGTTACCCGGCCTGGCTCGTCGAAGATGCGCCTGAATGTTGACACGAATGCAGTGTAAGAAGATAGCAGGGTGTCGGACCTCTCCCATAACGGTGATGCCCAGTCAAGGGCGGAGCCACTGAGAAGAGAGATGATGTAGGCAATTTTTGTACGGTCACTGGGAAAATTGCCAGGTTGTAGCTCAAACTGAATCTCACACTGGTTGAGAAATCCCCTGCAGAATCTTGGAGATCCGTCAAATTTTGCTGGCGTTGGAAGATGAAGACGTGGAGCAGAAATGGGTAAGGTGGGTGGGGTTATAGCTGGAGTCACTGTGGTTGACGCACCAGATGCGCCTGATCCACGGAGAGTTGTCTGAATCCCATCCAGCCGAGTAGAGAGATCCTGGAGACAGCGGATGATGTGGCCCTGTGCAGCCTCCTGATGTTCTAGTCGGGCTGCCAGTTCTTGCATCGGCCTGGCCGCTTGATCCTGGTCTCCGGCTGGATTCATTAGGTCAGTGCTTACTGTCACAACTGAGGGCCTGAGCTGACGGGAGGCAGCCTCAGTTGTAGGGGCTGAGATGTACCGGAACCTGGGAGGTTGTATCAGACCCCTGGACATGTAAGTAACATGAATAATAACTGCCCGAAGGCGTGACCACGACAACTTGGATAAAAGTCAATGATGTTTATTATGACAACTCCGCAACACAGCAGCAGTAAAAGAAAACGTAAAAGTCAGCAAATAATAAATACAGTTCCTGGGTACTACAGGATGGCAGGAGCCACAGGGCACTGGTAGTGTGAGATAGTTCTTATGATCTTCTAGATGGAAAGTCCTTACCAGGCCCGACTGTAGCAATGGAGATAACCCAGGATTGTGCCAGCTGGTGTTCCAGGAAAAGCTGGGTTGCTGAAGGTAAAACAGCTGCTGTGGATACTGGCTGGAACCAGACTGTTGTTAGCACGGAGTGGATACTGGCTGGAACCAGTTAAATAATAGATGAACTTGGGAGCGATGAAATATGAACTGAAATGTAGAACTTGAGAGCGGAGAAATAATAATACCGGTGGAGAGTGGTAAAGTGTAGAAAGGACACCGGCCCTTTAAGGGAAGCTGTACTCTGCTGAAAGCTGAGCTGGAAGCAGGTAATGTTGTAGCTGGAAACAGATGAATCCACAATGGATTGGAGAGTCAGGCTACACCGCAGGTGGAATGCTGGTGCGGGTCTCTATGGTGGAAGTCTTGAGACAGGAGCTGGAACCTGGAAGACAATCACAGGAGAGAGACAAACAGGAACTAGGTTTGACAACCAAAGCACTGACGCCTTCCTTGCTCAGGCACAGTGTATTTATACCTGCAGCAAGGAAGGGATTGGCTAGGCAATTATGCAGATTATCAATACTGAGAACAGATTGGTGGAAATGATCAGCTGACAGAATCCAAGATGGCTGCGCCCATGCAGACACTTGGAGGGAAGTTTGGTTTGTAATCCATGTGGTAATGAAAACAGTAATGGCGGCGCCGGCCACCGGAGACAGGAGGCGCCAGGCTGACAGACGCACATCCAGCCACGCGGACACAGCGGAGGCCGCGGCCGACGCAATCGCCACTCAGACACTCTGCATGCAGAAGTTCAGGGACGGCGGCGGAGGCCGCGGGAGACGCCATGCCAGGTGTAATATGGCGTTCACTGTGACAGCGTCCCAGAGTGACAGGAGAGGATACAGGAACGCACACATCAGGACAACAGATGGGATCCGGTCCCGGAGCGCCGAGCCAGCCCCAGGAGGCATCCGATGGGTAAGAAATGGCGTCCAGATACCCGGATCGTGACACTACAATTCTATGGTGTGATGAAAACATAATGTGTTTAAGGATTACTTATGTTACATAATGCACAATGATTAGTACACTGATCTTTCTTGTAGGATAGGTCACACTTTACTAATTGTCCCTTATCTCCATGGATTCTCCCAGGTATTAAACATTTCCCCTGGAAAGTCCTCACTCTTCTGCCTGAGGCAGCAGCTGAAATTTTACTTTTCTAATTGTAGAAAATTAAAGACAAATCATTATTTTAAGTATTACTAGATTTATTATTTATTCATTAACAGTTTCCTATATAGCGCAGGAAATTCCGTTGAGCTTTACAATTGGAAACAATGATAATACAAAATTGGGTAATACTAAACAGTCATAGAGGTAGGAAGGCCCTGCTCAGAAGCTTACAATCTTTAGGGAAATAAGCATTGATGCACAGGCTAGGTGTTATATATTGCATAGTTGTCCACCAGATTGCAAAGGTTCTTGTGGGCTGCATTATATAGCCACACAGCAATGATGAACCAGGGTCAGGAGCAGAGCCGGCCCTAGGCATGGGCAGGATAGGCAAATTCCTAGGGTATCTGACAGGCAAGGGCATCTATGCAGGCCTAAATATGCTGCACTGACTCCAGCTGTCCCGTGCCACTCAGGGCTGTCTATTCGTATAGTCTACATAAAAGCAGCACAAGCACAGGATTGGCTAACACTTACCCACAGGTGCTCTCAGGTGCTTATTTGGTCTCCAACATGACCGCCTCCTATACTGCAGACACACAGCGGCGTCTTCGGCCATTCGGTCCCTGCACTCCCGGCTCCCAGAAGCTGCATCACCTCTGCTGCTGACCACGCTGCGTCCCCACACAGCCGCACAGCACCACGAACAACCGTGCTGGCAACGGACGGACCCCAGAACCCTCAGTGGTGAGTGATCGGTTCTTGACAATCTTCTTCCGTGGGCCAAATTTTGTCACAACAATCAGTACCATTCTTCATCTTCTTTCACACCATTCTTTGCCAACTGCGGGTTCCATACCAAGGTCCCTGAGTTTCAACCGCTTCCAGCAACATCAGTACCTGCAGCTGATATCACCCTTCATCAGTTTTCTCAGAACTGGAAGAATATACGGGCAGCTCTCCTAAAAGCTACCTCGAGGTACAAAAAATTTACAGACAAGAAGCGTAAGGCAATTCCTGCCCTCAAACCAGGGGATCGTGTTTGGCTGTCAACAAAAAATATGAGACTAAAAGGTTCCAAGTATGAAGTTTGCGCCTCGCTATTTTGGGCCCTTCCAGATCGAACAAGTCGTCAATCCTGTCGCCTATAAGCTCAAGTTGCCTCCGTTCCTCAAAATTCCTAGGACATTTCACATCTCTCTCCTCAAGCCGGTGGTCCTGAATCGATTTTACTCTGCGTCCCCACTGCACCCAAGGTCCAGACTCAACGTGGTGTCGAGTATGAGGTCACCAAGATTCTGGACTCTCGCTTTCGGTATGGTCACCTCCAATACCTGATCGATTGGAAGGGCTACGGTCCTGAAGAACGCTCCTGGATGAAAGCATTGGATGTCCATGCTCCCAAGTTGGTCCAGGCTTTCCACGCTAGATTTCCTCATAAGACTAAGAGGTGTCCTGGGGCCACCCCTAAAGAAGGGGGGGGTGCTGTCATGATCTGGGTAACTAGTCACCACTTCTTACCTTCCAAGTGTCTCTTGAGACTGGCCCAGCATTCCAAGCCTGGATTCCACCAGCACTGTCTGCGTGCAGCGCGTTGTACAACTTTGCCTCAGCCTCCTCTCCGTGATCCCGGCAGCGCTGTCATGGCAACTATACAGTTAATCCCTTCTGTCATAGTGAATGGCGTCTCCTGTCCCCCACGGCCTCTGCCGCCATCACCATTGATTTCCTCATGCTAAAGTTCAAACAGACTTTCCCACCAGATTCAAGCCTGGGCGCAGCCATGTTTGATTTCATCACATGTCATTCTACAGCCTATCCGCTGCACTCTGGGCTCAGCCAATACCTGCTTCCCAGCTGTTATAAATATCCTGCATCAAGGCTGCCTGATCGTCAGTGCTTTGGTTGTCTATCCTAGTGATACATATCTCTCCTGTCTGTGGATGTTCCAGCTTGTGCTTCCAAGTATTCCAGCTCCTGTGACCTTGCTCCACTTAAAGAGACCCGCACTGGTTACCATCTTGTGGTGCTGCCTGACTCCATCAGTGTTCCTACATTGCATCCTGTGTCCTGTAGTGATCCATCACCGGCTTCCAGCTTTCAGCGTTGTTCCAGAATTGCTTCCAGCGGTGTTCCAGTATCACTCCTAACTCTCATTGCCTACCAACATCTGCACAACATCTGCACATGTAGTTCTAGGCCTTCCATGGCTTCATCTCCACAATCCGCAGATTGATTGGAAGACTACACACATCCTGGCATGGGGACCTTCCTGTTCCCGAGACCTGTCTCCAAAAAGTTCTTCCAGCTCTAACTTCTACTTCCAAATCTCCAAATGTTCCACCTCCACAGTACCAAGAGTACACTGATGTCTTCAGCAAGTCCTCCGCAGATATTCTTCCTCCTCATTGGGAATGGGACTGTCCTATCAATCTCATTCCAGGGAAGACTCTTCCTCGGGGACGCACCTATCCTTTGTCGCTTCCAGAGACCCACACCATGGAGGAATATATTAAAGAAAACCTAGCCAAAGGTTTCATCCGGTCTTCCTTTTCTCCAGCTGGCACAGGCTTCTTCTTTGTGAAAAAGAAAGACGGTGGCATGTGACCATGTATTGATTACCATGGGCTTAACGACATCACAGTGAAAAAGTGGTACCCTTTGTCTTTTATCACAGAGTTGTTTGATCGTGTCAGTGGAGCCACCATCTTTTCCTGCAGTGATCCATCACCGGCTTCCAGCTTTCAGCATTCCAGAATTGCTTCCAGCGGTGTTGTAGTATCACTCCTAGCTCTCATTGCCTACCAACATCGCTCTCTGTGATCCACAGTGACTTCATCACCGGCTTCCAGCATTGCTCCAGTCTCGCTTCTAGCTGTGTTCCTGTGTCCCTACCAGCTCTCAGCGGTGTTCTGTATCACTTTCAGTATCGCTCTCCATCTCCAGCGGTGTTCCAGCATCGATCTGTTCATCATCTACCACACAACATCGAACCACAGTTCACCATCAATACTCATCATCGGACTCTATCTTCAGCTGTGAGTTCAAAACACCTTCAGTCTGCAACGGTTCCATCCGGCATCCCCGGCAATTCTTCCAAGTTCCCTTCAACCTCTGTGCACTTGTGCCAACCCAGCTTCCAGTGTGTAATCTGCTGGGCAGTACCAGCTGGTTCCCTGTTACAGTGGTTAGCTGTGGCCTACGGACTTTCTAACTCCGGGTCTTGCAAGGACTTTGTTACATTTCATCCTGCATTGTCACAGTATTCATTACCACTGTGCTCCCTGGAACTGTACTGCTATATTTATTTTGCACAAGTTACTGTTGAAAGTTATCTGAACTGCCAAGGTGTCTAAACTGTGTGTTCAATAAACAGACTTTGTTTTATAGACTCCGTTGTTGAGGTCACGCCTTCGGGCAAATGGTGCATAACCTCCTGCATGTCCAAGAACCCTATTCTACCTCAACGGTTCACATACACGCCAGCCTCTACGTCTGAGGCTTCCCCAGGTCAGCCTCAGCACTCAGTTGTGACAGCAAGCACTGACCTAATGAATCCGGCCGGAGACCAGGCCCAAGCGACCAGCCCGGTGCAACAACTTGCAGCCCACTTAGAACACTAAGAGGCTACACTTAATGATCCACTGTCTCCAGGACCTTTCTTCCTGGCTGGAATGGATTCAAGCAACACTCCGTGGTTCAGGGGCGTCCAGTGTTCTGACTGCAGTACCTCAGATGGTAACCCCACCCACCATTCCTGTCTCTGCACCTCGTCTCCATTTGCCGACACCAGCCAAGTTCGATGGTTCCCCTAAAGCCTGTCGGGGTTATCCTGAATCAGTGCGAGATACACTTCGAGTTACAGCATGGCAGTTTTCCAACCGACCGCACCAAGGTTGCCTACATCATCTCCCTCCTCAGTGGCTCTGCCGTGGATTGGGCATCACCTCTATGGGAGAAATCCGATGCTCTGCTCTCTTATGCAGATTTCGTGGCGACCTTCAGGCGCATCTTTGATAAACCATGCCGTGTGACATCTGCCTCCACTGATCTTTTCCATCTACGTCAGGGGACATGGACAGTCGGTCAATATCTGGTACAATTCCAGATCGTAGCGTCTGAACTCTCCTGGAATGATGACGCTCTCTATGCAGCTTTCTGGCATGGGTTATCCGAATGGCTCAAGGATGAGCTTGCTACCAGAGACTTACCTGCTAAATTAGATGAGCTCATATCCCTCTGCACTAAAGTTGATCTCTGATTCCGTGAAAAGGGTGGCTGAGCGAGGAAGGTCCACGCTTCCTAAGACCTCTGCCGTCAATCCTCCTTGTCAGCCATCTCCACCCAAAGATGAGCCTATGCAGATCAACCGTTCTCGTCTGTCACCTGCAGAGCAAAGAAGACGTCTGTCTGAACACCTGTGTCTATATTGTGCTGCTCCATCCCATGTCATCAACGCTTGTCCAAAGCGGCAGGGAAACTTCAAATCCTAGCCAGTCAAGGAGAGGGCCGGCTAGGAGTAATGAACTCCTCTCCATATTCCTGTGATTGCAATCTTCCTGTATCTCTTCAAGTGTCTCAGCGCTTCAGGAATCTCATTGCTCTTCTGGATTCTGGAGCAGCTGGGAACTTTGTGACTGCAGAATTTGTTAAACGGTAGTCCCTACCCACCGAGAGACTTTCGTCTTCTGTTTGCCTGACTGCTGTGGACGGCAGCAGAATCTCTGATGCAGTTATCCACTACAAGACCCTACCTATCCGTCTGAATGTAGGAGCTCTTCACTCTGAGCTGATCTCATTCCTGGTTATCCCCAAAGCTACGCATCCTGTAGTTCTAGGCCTTCCATGGCTTCATCTTCACAATCCGCAGATTGATTGGAAGACTACACACATCCTGGCATGGGGACCTTCCTGTTCCCGAGACCTGTCTCCAAAAAGTTCTTCCAGCTCTAACTTCTACTTCCAAATCTCCAGATGTTCCGCCTCCACAGTACCAAGAGTTCACTGATGTCTTCAGCAAGTCATCCGCAGATATTCTTCCTCCTCATAGGGAATGGGACTGTCCTATCAATCTCATTCCAGGGAAGACTCTTCCTCGGGGACGCACCTATCCTTTGTCGCTTCCAGAGACCCACACCATGGAAGAATATATTAAAGAAAACCTAGCCAAAGGTTTCAGCTGGCCTTCCTCTTCTCCAGCTGGCACAGGCTTCTTATTTGTGAAAAAGAAAGATGGTGGCCTGTGACCATGTATTGATTACCGTGGGCTTAACGACATCACAGTGAAAAAGTGGTACCCTTTGCCTCTTATCACAGAGTTGTTTGATCGTGTCAGTGGAGCCACCATCTTTTCCTGCAGTGATCCATCACCGGCTTCCAGCTTTCAGCGTTCCAGAATTGCTTCCAGCTTCCAGCGGTGTTCCAGTATCACTCCTAGCTCTCATTGCCTACCAACATCGCTCTCTGTGATCCACAGTGACTTCATCACCGACTTCCAGCTTCCAGCGTGGCTCCAGTCTCGCTTCTCGCTTCCAGCTTCCAGCGGTGTTCCTGTGTCACTACCAGCTCTCAGTGGTGTTCTGTATCACTTTCAGTATCGCTCTCCATCTCCAGCGGTGTTCCAGCATCGATCTGTTCATCATCTACCACACAACATCGAACCACAGTTCACCATCGATACTCATCATCGGACTCTATCTTCAGCGGTGAGTTCAAAACACCTTCAGTCTGCAGCGGTTCCATCCGGCATCCCCGGCAATTCTTCCAAGTTCCCTTCAACCTCTGTGCACTTGTGCCAACCCAGCTTCCAGTGTGTCATCTGCTGGGCAGTACCAGCTGGTTCCCTGTTACAGTGGTTAGCTGTGGCCTACGGACTTTCCAACTCCGGGTCTTGCAAGGACATTGTTACATTTCATTCTGCATTGCCACAGTATTCATTACCACTGCGCTCCCTGGAACTGTACTGCTATATTTATCTGCACAAGTTACTGTTGAAAGTTATCTAAACTGCCAAGGTGTCTAAACTGTGTGTTCAATAAACAGACTTTGTTTTATATAGAGATGTGCACCGGAAATTTTTCGGGTTTTGGTTTTGGATTCGGTTCCGCGGCCGTGTTTTGGATTCGGATGCGTTTTGGCAAAACCTCCCTGAAATTTTTTTGTCGGATTCGTGTGTTTTTCTACAAAAAAACCCTCAAAAACAGCTTAAATCATAGAATTTGGGGGGCATTTTGATCCCATAGTATTATTAACCTCAATAACCATAATTTACACTCATTTCCAGTCTATTCTGAACACCTCACACATCACAATATTATTTTTAGTCCTAAAATTTGCACCGAGGTCGCTGGATGACTAAGCTAAGCGACCCAAGTGGCCGACACAAACACCTGGCCCATCTAGGAGTGGCACTACAGTGTCAGACAGGATGGCAGATTTAAAAAATAGTCCCCAAACAGCACATGATGCAAAGAAAAAAAGAGGTGCACCAAGGTCGCTGTGTGACTAAGCTAAGCGACCCAAGTGGCCGACACAAACACCTGGCCCATCTAGGAGTGGCACTGCAGTGTCAGAAAGGATGGCATATTTAAAAAATAGTCCCCAAACAGCACATGATGCAAAAATAAATTAAAGAAAAAAGAGGTGCAAGATGGAATTGTCCTTGGGCCCTCCCACCCACCCTTATTTTGTATAAACAGGACATGCACACTTTAACAAACCCATCATTTCAGCGACAGGGTCTGCCACTAGAGATGAGCGGGTTCGGTTCCTCGGAATCCGAACCCCCCCGAACTTCAGCCTTTTTACACGGGTCCGAGGCAGACTCGGATCTTCCCGCCTTGCTCGGTTAACCCGAGCGCGCCCGAACGTCATCATCCTGCTGTCGGATTCTCGCGAGGCTCGGATTCTATCGCGAGACTCGGATTCTATATAAGGAGCCGCGCGTCGCCGCCATTTTCACACGTGCATTGAGATTGATAGGGAGAGGACGTGGCTGGCGTCCTCTCCGTTTATAGTTACTGTTAGTAGTTAGTTGATCTGATTGCTGCTTAGCTTATTGTGGGGAGGATTGGGGAGAGCTGTTAGGAGGAGTACAGTCAGTGCAGAGTTTTGCTAGTTTTTTTTAATCCGTTCTCTGCCTGAAAAAAACGCTCCATACCATATCTGTGCTCAGCCTCAGTGTGCTGCATGATATATCTATGTATATCTGACTGTGCTGAGTGCTCACTGCTCACACAGCTGAATTGTGGGGGAGACTGGGGTGCAGTTATAGCAGGAGTACAGTGCACACTTTTGCTGCCAGTGTGACTGACCAGTGACCACCAGTATATTGTCTGCCTGAAAAAGTTTAACACTCCTGTGGTGTTTTTTTATTTTATTCTATAAACGCATTCTGCAGACAGTGTCCAGCAGGTCCGTCATTCATTATATTATATAAATATTTACCTGCAGTAGTGTTATATTTTTTTTGTTCATCTCTATCATCTTTATCATCTCTATATTAGCAGACGCAGTACGGTAGTCCACGGCTGTGGCTACCTCTGTGTCGTAAGTGCTCGTCCATAATTGTATACCTACCTGCGGTGGGGTTTTTTTTTCTATCTTCTTCATACTAGTAGTTTAGGAGTCTGCTGACAGTGTCCAGCAGGTCCGTCATTATATTATATATACCTGCAGTAGTGATATATATATATTTTTTATATCATTATCATCTCTATACTAGCAGACGCAGTACGGTAGTCCACGGCTGTAGCTACCTCTGTGTCGTCAGTGCTCGTCCATAATTGTATACCTACCTGTGGTGGGGGTTTTTTTCTATCTTCTTCATACTAGTAGTTTAGGAGTCTGCTGACAGTGTCCAGCAGGTCCGTCATTATATTATATATACCTGCAGTAGTGATATATATATATTTTTTATATCATTATCATCTCTATACTAGCAGACGCAGTACGGTAGTCCACGGCTGTAGCTACCTCTGTGCCGTCAGTGCTCGTCCATAATTGTATACCTACCTGTGGTGGGGTTTTTTTTTCTATCTTCTTCATACTAGTAGTTTAGGAGTCTGCTGACAGTGTCCAGCAGGTCCGTCATTATATTATATATACCTGCAGTAGTGATATATATATATTTTTTATATCATTATCATCTCTATACTAGCAGACGCAGTACGGTAGTCCACGGCTGTAGCTACCTCTGTGTCGTCAGTGCTCGTCCATAATTGTATACCTACCTGTGGTGGGGTTTTTTTTTCTATCTTCTTCATACTAGTAGTTTAGGAGTCTGCTGACAGTGTCCAGCAGGTCCGTAATTATATTATATATACCTGCAGTAGTGATATATATATATATTTTTATATAATTATCATCTCTATACTAGCAGACGCAGTACGGTAGTCCACGGCTGTAGCTACCTCTGTGTCGTCAGTGCTCATCCATAATTGTATACCTACCTGTGGTGGTTTTTTTTTTCTATCTTCTTCATACTAGTAGTTTAGGAGTCTGCTGACAGTGTCCAGCAGGTCCGTCATTATATTATATATACCTGCAGTAGTGATATATATATATTTTTTATATCATTATCATCTCTATACTAGCAGACGCAGTACGGTAGTCCACGGCTGTAGCTACCTCTGTGTTGTCAGTGCTCGTCCATAATTGTATACCTACCTGTGGTGGTTTTTTTTTTTCTATCTTCTTCATACTAGTAGTTTAGGAGTCTGCTGACAGTGTCCAGCAGGTCCGTCATTATATTATATATACCTGCAGTAGTGATATATATATATTTTTTATATCATTATCATCTCTATACTAGCAGACGCAGTACGGTAGTCCACGGCTGTAGCTACCTCTGTGTCGTCAGTGCTCGTCCATAATTGTATACCTACCTGTGGTGGGTTTTTTTTCTATCTTCTTCATACTAGTAGTTTAGGAGTCTGCTGACAGTGTCCAGCAGGTCCGTCATTATATTATATATACCTGCAGTAGTGATATATATATATATTTTTTATATCATTCTCATCTCTATACTAGCAGACGCAGTACGGTAGTCCACGGCTGTAGCTACCTCTGTGTCGTCAGTGCTCGTCCATAATTGTATACCTACCTGTGGTGGGGTTTTTTTTTCTATCTTCTTCATACTAGTAGTTTAGGAGTCTGCTGACAGTGTCCAGCAGGTCCGTCATTATATTATATACACCTGCAGTAGTGATATATATATATTTTTTATATCATTATCATCTTTGTACTAGCAGACGCAGTACGGTAGTCCACGGCTGTAGCTACCTCTGTGTCATCAGTGCTCATCCATAATTGTATACCTACCTGTGGTGGGTTTTTTTTTTCTATCTTCTTCATACTAGTAGTTTAGGAGTCTGCTGACAGTGTCCAGCAGGTCCGTCATTATATTATATATACCTGCAGTAGTGATATATATATTTTTTTTATATCATTATCCTCTCTATACTAGCAGACGCAGTACGGTAGTCCACGGCTGTTGCTACCTCTGTGTCATCAGTGCTCGTCCATAATTGTATACCTACCTGTGGTGGGGTTTTTTTTTTTCTATCTTCTTCATACTAGTAGTTTAGGAGTCTGCTGACAGTGTCCAGCAGGTCCGTCATTATATTATATATACCTGCAGTAGTGATATATATATATTTTTTATATCATTATCATCTCTATACTAGCAGACGCAGTACGGTAGTCCACGGCTGTAGCTACCTCTGTGTCGTCAGTGCTCGTCCATAATTGTATACCTACCTGTGGTGGTTTTTTTTTTTCTATCTTCTTCATACTAGTAGTTTAGGAGTCTGCTGACAGTGTCCAGCAGGTCCGTCATTATATTATATATACCTGCAGTAGTGATATATATATATATATTTTTATATAATTATCATCTCTATACTAGCAGACGCAGTACGGTAGTCCACGGCTGTAGCTACCTCTGTGTCGTCAGTGCTCGTCCATAATTGTATACCTACCTGTGGTGGGGCTTTTTTTTCTATCTTCTTCATACTAGTAGTTTAGGAGTCTGCTGACAGTGTCCAGCAGGTCCGTCATTATATTATATATACCTGCAGTAGTGATATATATATATTTTTTATATCATTATCATCTCTATACTAGCAGACGCAGTACGGTAGTCCACGGCTGTAGCTACCTCTGTGTCGTCAGTGCTCGTCCATAATTGTATACCTACCTGTGGTGGGGTTTTTTTTTCTATCTTCTTCATACTAGTAGTTTAGGAGTCTGCTGACAGTGTCCAGCAGGTCCGTCATTATATTATATATACCTGCAGTAGTGATATATATATATTTTTTATATCATTATCATCTCTATACTAGCAGACGCAGTACGGTAGTCCACGGCTGTAGCTACCTCTGTGTCGTCAGTCACTCGTCATCCATAAGTATACTAGTATCCATCCATCTCCATTGTTTACCTGAGGTGCCTTTTAGTTGTGCCTATTAAAATATGGAGATACAATACAATTAGGTATAACAATAGCGCTGATAACAGTTGATCACATACAGAGTCAGCTTACATCAATAATGATATTCCACTTGTTCAGTCACTCAATACTCTATGCGTAGCAATCCACTGGTGGATGTATTCACCTCTTTTAGAGGGAGGGATTCACCTTTAGATAATCCAAAAACAAATGGACATGGTGCAAGTACAGCCAGATAATTTGGATAAAAGGTGATTTTAATACAAAAAACTCACAAACAGAGAAAGAAAATAGGCATATAACCACTTTTGTGGGTTAAGGACATATGACCAGGCATCAACACTGTTACCCTCCCCATGCCTCTGATGAAGGACTAAGGTCCGAAAAGCTTCAGGCGTGGTGACTGACGTTTCTGGGGACTACTGTTGGACTGAACGGCTTCCTGTTTACCAGTGGATTCGAGGTTCCGGAACTCCGATCTGCTTCCTTGTTAACGATCTGGGAGGGTAACAGTGTTGATGCCTGGTCATATGTCCTTAACCCACAAAAGTGGTTATATGCCTATTTTCTTTCTCTGTTTGTGAGTTTTTTGTATTAAAATCACCTTTTATCCAAATTATCTGGCTGTACTTGCACCATGTCCATTTGTTTTTGGATTATCTAAAGGTGAATCCCTCCCTCTAAAAGAGGTGAATACATCCACCAGTGGATTGCTACGCATAGAGTATTGAGTGACTGAACAAGTGGAATATCATTATTGATGTAAGCTGACTCTGTATGTGATCAACTGTTATCAGCGCTATTGTTATACCTAATTGTATTGTATTTCCGATTGTTCTGAGACTGGTGAGGTGTCTCATCCTAGGTATACCTAAGCTGCAGGTGATTATTGGCGCGGTGTGCAAATTATATACCTTTACTTGATCTATTAAAATATGGAGAACAAAAATGTTGAGGTTCCAAAAATAGGGAAAGATCAAGATCCACTTCCACCTCGTGCTGAAGCTGCTGCCACTAGTCATGGCCGAGACGATGAAATTCCATCAACGTCGTCTGCCAAGGCCGATGCCCAATGTCATAGTACAGAGCATGTAAAATCCAAAACACAAAATATCAGTAAAAAAAGGACTCAAAAATCTAAAATAAAATCGCTGGTTCAGCTTCACATGAGGATGGAAGCACTCAGCCTCTCGCTAGAAAAATGAAAAGACTTAAGCTGGCAAAAGCACAGCAAAGAACTGTGCGTTCTTCGAAATCACAAATCCACAAGGAGAGTCCAATTGTGTCGGTTGCGATGCCTGACCTTCCCAACACTGGACGTGAAGAGCATGCGCCTTCCACCATTTGCACGCCCCCTGCAAGTGCTGGAAGGAGCACCCGCAGTCCAGTTCCTGATAGATTGAAGATGTCAGTGTTGAAGTACACCAGGATGAGGAGGATATGGGTGTTGCTGGCGCTGGGGAGGAAATTGACAAGGAGGATTCTGATGGTGAGGTGGTTTGTTTAAGTCAGGCACCCGGGGAGACACCTGTTGTCCGTGGGAGAAATATGGCCATTGACATGCCTGGTGAAAATACCAAAAAAATCAGCTCTTCGGTGTGGAAGTATTTCAACAGAAATGCGGACAACATTTGTCAAGCCGTGTGTTGCCTTTGTCAAGCTGTAATAAGTAGGGGTAAGGACGTTAACCACCTCGGAACATCCTCCCTTATACGTCACCTGCAGCGCATTCATCATAAGTCAGTGACAAGTTCAAAAACTTTGGGCGACAGCGGAAGCAGTCCACTGACCAGTAAATCCCTTCCTCTTGTAACCAAGCTCACGCAAACCACCCCACCAACTCCCTCAGTGTCAATTTCCTCCTTCCCCAGGAATGCCAATAGTCCTGCAGGCCATGTCACTGGCAATTCTGACGAGTCCTCTCCTGCCTGGGATTCCTCCTATGCATCCTTGAGTGTAACGCCTACTGCTGCTGGC
Organism: Pseudophryne corroboree; assembly: GCF_028390025.1. Taxonomy (NCBI): domain Eukaryota; kingdom Metazoa; phylum Chordata; class Amphibia; order Anura; family Myobatrachidae; genus Pseudophryne; species Pseudophryne corroboree. The sequence continues at coordinate 366,906,617 of NC_086452.1, forward strand.
GCTGCTGTTGTTGCTGCTGGGAGTCGATGGTCATCCCAGAGGGGAAGTCGTAAGACCACTTTTACTACTTCCACCAAGCAATTGACTGTCCAACAGTCCTTTGCGAGGAAGATGAAATATCACAGCAGTCATCCTGCTGCAAAGCGGATAACTGAGGCCATGGCATCCTGGGCGGTGAGAAACGTGGTTCCGGTATCCATCATTACTGCAGAGCCAACTATAGACTTGTTTGAGGTACTGTGTCCCCGGTACCAAATACCATCTAGGTTCCATTTCTCTAGGCAGGCGATACCGAAAATGTACACAGACCTCAGAAAAAGACTCACCAGTGTCCTAAAAAATGCAGTTGTACCCAATGTCCACTTAACCACGGACATGTGGACAAGTGGAGCAGGGCAGACTCAGGACTATATGACTGTGACAGCCCACTGGGTAGATGTATTGACTCCCGCCGCAAGAACAGCAGCGGCGGCACCAGTAGCAGCATCTCGCAAACGCCAACTCTTTCCTAGGCAGGCTACGCTTTGTATCACCGCTTTCCAGAATACGCACACAGCTGAAAACCTCTTACGGCAACTGAGGAAGATCATCGCAGAATGGCTTACCCCAATTGGACTCTCCTGTGGATTTGTGGCATCGGACAACGCCAGCAATATTGTGTGTGCATTAAATATGGGCAAATTCCAGCACGTCCCATGTTTTGCACATACCTTGAATTTGGTGGTGCATAATTATTTAAAAAACGAGAGGGGCGTGCAAGAGATGCTGTCGGTGGCCAGAAGAATTGCGGGACACTTTCGGCGTACAGGCACCACGTACAGAAGACTGGAGCAACACCAAAAACGCCTGAACCTGCCCTGCCATCATCTGAAGCAAGAAGTGGTAACGAGGTGGAATTCAACCCTCTATATGCTTCAGAGGTTGGAGGAGCAGCAAAAGGCCATTCAAGCCTATACAACTGAGCACGATATAGGAGGTGGAATGCACCTGTCTCAAGCGCAGTGGAGAATGATTTCAACGTTGTGCAAGGTTCTGCAACCTTTTGAACTTGCCACACGTGAAGTCAGTTCAGACACTGCCAGCCTGAGTCAGGTCATTCCCCTCATCAGGCTTTTGAAGAAGAAGCTGGAGACATTGAAGGAGGAGCTAACACAGAGCGATTCCGCTAGGCATGTGGGACTTGTGGATGGAGCCCTTAATTCGCTTAACAAGGATTCACGGGTGGTCAATCTGTTGAAATCAGAGCACTACATTTTGGCCACCGTGCTCGATCCTAGATTTAAAACCTACGTTGTATCTCTCTTTCCGGCAGACACAAGTCTGCAGGGGTTCAAAGAACTGCTGGTGAGAAAATTGTCAAGTCAAGCGGAACGCGACCTGTCAACATCTCCTCCTTCACATTCTCCCGCAACTGGGGGTGCGAGGAAAAGGCTCAGAATTCCGAGCCCACCCGCTGGCGGTGATGCAGGGCAGTCTGGAGCGACTGCTGATGCTGACATCTGGTCCGGACTGAAGGACCTGCCAACGATTACGGACATGTCGTCTACTGTCACTGCATATGATTCTCTCCCCATTGAAAGAATGGTGGAGGATTATATGAGTGACCGCATCCAAGTAGGCACGTCAGACAGTCCGTACGTATACTGGCAGGAAAAAGAGGCAATTTGGAGGCCCTTGCACAAACTGGCTTTATTCTACCTAAGTTGCCCTCCCACAAGTGTGTACTCCGAAAGAGTGTTTAGTGCCGCCGCTCACCTTGTCAGCAATCGGCGTACGAGGTTACTTCCAGAAAATGTGGAGAAGATGATGTACATTAAAATTAATTATAATCAGTTCCTCCGTGGAGACATTGACCAGCAGCAAATGCCTCCACAAAGTACACAGGGAGCTGAGATGGTGGATTCCAGTGGGGACGAATTGATAATCTGTGAGGAGGGGGATGTACACGGTGATGAATCGGAGGATGATGATGAGGTGGACATCTTGCCTCTGTAGAGCCAGTTTGTGCAAGGAGAGATTAATTGCTTCTTTTTTGGTGGGGGTCCAAACCAACCCGTCATTTCAGTCACAGTCGTGTGGCAGACCCTGTCACTGAAATGATGGGTTGGTTAAAGTGTGCATGTCCTGTTTATACAACATAAGGGTGGGTGGGAGGGCCCAAGGACAATTCCATCTTGCACCTCTTTTTTCTTTCATTTTTCTTTGCGTCATGTGCTGTTTGGGGAGTGTTTTTTGGAAGGGCCATCCTGCGTGACACTGCAGTGCCACTCCTAGATGGGCCAGGTGTTTGTGTCGGCCACTAGGGTCGCTTATCTTAGTCACACAGCTACCTCATTGCGCCTCTTTTTTTTCTTCTTTGCGTCATGTGCTGTTTGGGGAGTATTTTTTGGAAGGGCCATCCTGCGTGACACTGCAGTGCCACTCCTAGATGGGCCAGGTGTTTGTGTCGGCCACTAGGGTCACTTATCTTAGTCACACAGCTACCTCATTGCGCCTCTTTTTTTTCTTCTTTGCGTCATGTGCTGTTTGGGGAGTATTTTTTGGAAGGGCCATCCGGCCTGACACTGCAGTGCCACTCCTAGATGGGTCAGGTGTTTGTGTCGGCCACTAGGGTCGCTTAGCTTACTCACACAGCTACCTCATTGCGCCTCTTTTTTTCTTTGCGTCATGTGCTGTTTGGGGGGTGTTTTTTGGAAAGGCCATCCTGCGTGACACTGCAGTGCCACTCCTAGATGGGCCAGGTGTTTGTGTCGGCCACTTGGGTCGCTGAGCTTAGTCATCCAGCGACCTCGGTGCAAATTTTAGGACTAAAAATAATATTGTGAGGTGTGAGGTGTTCAGAATAGACTGAAAATGAGTGGAAATTATGGTTATTGAGGTTAATAATACTTTGGGATCAAAATGACCCCCAAATTCTATGATTTAAGCTGTTTTTTAGGGTTTTTTGAAAAAAACACCCGAATCCAAAACACACCCGAATCCGACAAAAAATATTCGGTGAGGTTTTGCCAAAACGCGTTCGAACCCAAAACACGGCCGCGGAACCGAACCCAAAACCAAAACACAAAACCCAAAAAATTTCCGGTGCACATCTCTATCTGCCACACGACTGTGACTGAAATGACTGGTTGGTTTGGGCCCCCACCAAAAAAGAAGCAATCAATCTCTCCTTGCACAAAGTGGCTCTACAGAGGCAAGATGTCCACCTCCTCCTCATCATCCGATTCCTCACCCCTTTCACTGTGTACATCCTCCTCCTTACAGATTATTAATTCGTCCCCACTGGAATCCACCATCTCAGGTCCCTGTGTACTTTCTGGAGGCAATTGCTGCTGGTGAATGTCTCCACGGAGGAATTGATTATAATTCATTTTGATGAACATCATCTTCTCCACATTTTGTGGAAGTAACCTCGCACGCCGATTGCTGACAAGGTGACCGGCTGCACTAAACACTCTTTCGGAGTACACACTGGAGGAGGGGGCAACTTAGGTAAAATAAAGCCAGTTTGTGCAATTGCCTCCAAATTGCCTCTTTTTCCTGCCAGTATACGTACGGACTGTCTGACGTGCCTACTTAGATGCGGTCACACATATAATCCTCCACCATTCTTTCAATATGCAGTGACAGTAGACGACATGTCAGTAATCGTTGGCAGGTCCTTCAGTCCGGACCAGATGTCAGCACTCGCTCCAGACTGCCCAGCATCACCGCCAGCGGGTGGGCTCGGAATTCTTAGCCTTTTCCTCGCAGCCCCAGTTGCGGGAGAATGTGAAGGAGGAGCTGTTGACGGGTCACGTTCCGCTTGACTTGACAATTTTCTCACCAGCAGGTCTTTGAACCTCTGCAGACTTGTGTCTGCCGGAAAGAGAGATACAACGTAGGTTTTAAATCTAGGATCGAGCACGGCGGTCAAAATGTAGTGCTCTGATTTCAACAGATTGACCACCCGTGAATCGTGGTTAAGCGAATTAAGGGCTCCATCCACAAGTCCCACATGCCTATCTGAATCGCTCCATTTTAGCTCCTCCTTCAATCTCTCCAGCTTCTTCTTCAAAAGCCTGATGAGGGGAATGACCTGACTCAGGCTGGCAGTGTCTGAACTGACTTCACGTGTGGCAAGTTCAAAGGGCTGCAGAACCTTGCACAACGTTGAAATCATTCTCCACTGCGCTTGAGTCAGGTGCATTCCCCCTCCTTTGCCTATATCGTAGGTAGCTGTTTAGGCTTGAATGGCCTTTTGCTGCTCCTCCATCCTCTGAAGCATATAGAGGGTTGAATTCCACCTCGTTACTACCTCTTGCTTCAGATGATGGCGGGGCAGGTTCAGGAGTGTTTGCTGGTGCTCCAGTCTTCGGCACGCGGTGGCTGAATGCCGAAAGTGACCCGCAATTCTTCGGGCCACCGACAGCATCTCCTGTGCACCCCTGTCATTTTTCAAAAAATTCTGCACCACCAAATTAATTGTATGGGACGTGCTGGAATTTGCCCAGATGTAATGCACGCACAATATTGGTGGTGTTTTCCGATATCACAATCCCCAGGAGAGTCCAATTGGGGTGAGCCATTCTGCGATGATGTTCCTCAGTTTCTGTAAGAGGATGTCAGCTGTGTGCCTCTTATGGAAAGCGGTGATACAAAGCGTAGCCTGCCTAGGAACGAGTTGGCGTTTGCGAGATGCTGCTACTGGTGCCGCCGCTGCTGTTCTTGCTGCGGGAGGCAATACATCTACCCAGTGGGCTGTCACAGTCACATAGTCCTGAGTCTGCCCTGCTCCACTTGTCCGCATGTCCGTGGTTAAGTGGACATTGGGTACAACTGCATTTTTTAGGACACCGGTGACTCTTTTTCTGACATCTGTGTACATTCTCGGTATCGCCTGCCTAGAGAAATGGAACCTAGATGGGACACACTACCTCAAGCAATTCTCTAGTTCCCTGTAAATTAACGCTGGATACCGGACACACGTTTAACACCACCAAAGCTGCCAAGACCTGAGTTATCCGCTTTGCAGCAGGATGACTGCTGTGATATTTCATCTTCCTCGCAAAGGACTATTGGACAGTCAATTGCTTACTGGAAGTAGTACAAGTGGTCTTCCGACTTCCCCTCTGGGATGACGATCGACTCCCAGCAGCAACAACAGCAGCGCCAGCAGCAATAGGCGTTACACTCAAGGATGCATCGGAGGAATCCCAGGCAGGAGAGGACTCGTCAGACTTGACAGTGACATGGCCTGCAGGACTATTGGCTTTCCTGTCTAAGGAGGAAATTGACACTGAGGGATTTGGTGGTGTGGTTTGCAGGAGCTTGGTTACAAGAGGAAGGGATTTAGTTTTCAGTGGATTGCTTCCGCTGTCACCCAAAGTTTTTGAACTTGTCAATGACTTCTGATGAATGCGCTCCAGGTGACGTATAAGGGAGGATGTTCCTAGGTGGTTAACGTCCTTATCCCTACTTATTACAGCTTGACAAAGGCAACACACGGCTTGACACCTGTTGTCCGCATTTCTGTTAAAATAATTTCACACCGAAGAGGTGATTTTTTTTGTAATTTGACCAGGCATGTCAATGGCCATATTCGTCCCACGGACAACAGGTGTCTCCCCGGGTGCCTGACTTAAACAAACCACCTCACCATCAGAATCATCCTTGTCAATTTCCTCCTCAGCGCCAGCAACACCCATATCCTCATCCTGGTGTACTTCAACAGTGACATCTTCAATTTGACTATCAGGAACTGGACTGCGGGTGCTCCTTCCAGCACTTGCATGGGGCGTGCAAATGGGGCGTGCTCTTCCCGTCCAGTGTTGGGAAGGTCAGGCATCGCAACCGACACAATTGGAGTCTCCTTGGGGATTTGTGATTTAGAAGAATGCACAGTTCTTTGCTGTGCTTTTGCCAGCTTAAGTCTTTTCATTTTTCTAGCGAGAGGATGAGTGCTTCCATCCTCATGTGAAGCTGAACCACTAGCCATGAACATAGGACAGGGCCTCAGCCATTCCTTGCCACTCTGTGTCGTAAATGGCATATTGGCAAGTTTACGCTTCTCATCAGACGCTTTTAATTTAGATTTTTGGGTCATTTTACTGAACTTTTGTTTTTTGGATTTTACATGCTCTCTACTATGACATTGGGCATCGGCCTTGGCAGACTACGCTGATGGCATTTCATCGTCTCGGCCATGACTAGTGGCAGCAGCTTCAGCACGAGGTGGAAGTGGATCTTGATCTTTCCCTATTTTACCCTCCACATTTTTGTTCTCCATTTTTTAATGTGTGGAATGATATGCCAGTAATATATCAATAGCAATGGCCTACTGTACCGTACTGCTATATATTATATACTGGTGGTCAGCAAAATTATGCACTGTACTCCTACTATATATACTGCGCACAACTAAAATGCACCACAGGTATGGATGGATAGTATACTTGACGACACAGAGGTAGGTAGAGCAGTGGCCTACTGTACCGTACTGCTATATATTATATACTGGTGGTCAGCAGAATTATGCACTATACTCCTACTATATACACTGCGCACAACTAAAATGCACCACAGGTATGGATGGATAGTATACTTGATGACACAGAGGTAGGTAGAGCAGTGGCCTACTGTACCGTACTGCTATATATTATATACTGGTGGTCAGCAAAATTATGCACTGTACTCCTACTATATATACTGCACACAACTAAAATGCACCACAGGTATGGATGGATAGTATACTTGACGACAGAGAGGTAGGTAGAGCAGTGGACTACTGTACCATACTGCTATATATTATATACTGGTGGTCAGCAACATTATGCACTGTTCTCCTACTATATATACTGCGCACAACTAAAATGCACCACAGGTATGGATGTCTAGTATACTTGACGACACAGAGGTAGGTAGAGCAGTGGCCTACTGTACCGTACTGCTATATATTATATACTGGTGGTCAGCAAAATTATGCACTGTACTCCTACTATATATACTGCACACAACTAAAATGCACCACAGGTATGGATGGATAGTATACTTGACGACACAGAGGTAGGTAGAGCAGTGGCCTACTGTACCGTGCTGCTATATATTATATACTGGTGGTCAGCAAAATTATGCACTGTCCTCCTACTATATATACTGCGTACAACAACTAAAATGCACCACAGGTATGGATGGATAGTATACTTGACGACACAGAGGTAGGTAGAGCAGTGGCCTACTGTACCGTACTGCTATATATTATATACTGGTGGTCAGCAAAATTCTGCACTGTCCTCCTACTATATACACTGCGCACAACAACTAAAATGCACCACAGGTATGGATGGATAGTATACTTGATGACAAAGAGGTAGGTAGAGCAGTGGACTACTTTACCGTACTGATATAATACTGGTGGTCACTGGTCAGCAAAATTCTGCACTGTTCTTCTACTATATACTACAATGCAGCACAGATATGGAGCGTTTTTCAAGCAGAGAACGTATAATACTGGTGGTCACTGCTCAGCAAAACTCTGCACTGTCCTCCTACTATATAATACTGGTGGTCCCCAGTCCCCACAATAAAGCACACTGAGCACAGATATTTGCAGCACACTGAGCACAGATATGGAGCGTTTTTCAGGCAGAGAACGTAGATATTTTCAGCACATTGAGCACAGATATTTGCAGCACACTGAGCACAGATATTTGCAGCACACTGAACACAACTGAGAGAACGCTGCACGTCCTCTCCCTATCATCTCCAATGCACGAGTGAAAATGGCAGCGACGCGCGGCTCCTTATATAAAATACGAATCTCGAGAGAATACGACAGCGGGATGATGATGTTCGGGCACGCTCGGGTTAACCGAGCAAGGCGGGAAGATTCGAGTCTGCCTCGGAACCGTGTAAAATGGGTGAAGTTCGTGGGGGTTCGGATTCCGAGGAACCGAACCCGCTCATCTCTAGTTTTATATACTCTGTTGTTGATGTCACGCCTTCGGGCAAACGGTGCTTAACCTCCTGCATGTCGAAGAACCCTATTCTACCTCCACGGTTCACATACATGCCAGTCCCTACGTCTGAGGCAGCCCTCAGTTGTGACAGTATGGTCGTATTTTGGATATGTTTTTTTAGAGGTATGTAACATGATTTCGAGACAGATTAAATGTGGGGAACAAAGGACAGTTCAGAGTCAAGGATGACACCTAGGCAGCAAGCTTTTGGGTTAGGATTGACTGTCAAGTTCTCAACAGTGATAGAGATATCAGGTTGGTAACTACTATTAGCTGGTGGAAATATAATTAACTCTGTTTTGGATATATTAAGTTTGAGGTGGTTAGATGACATTAAAGATGAAACAGCAGAAAGGCATTCAGTGACACAGACCAATACAGATAGAGACAATTCTGAGGAGGATAGGTACATTTGTCATCTGTGTACAGATGATACTGAAATCCAAAAGAGCTTAAAGGCAGAGGACCTAAGACTGAGCTTTGAGGTACTCCAACTGAAAGAGGTAGCGAAGAGGAGGTGGATTCAGAAAGCGACACTGAAGGAATGATTAGATAGGTAGGGTAGGAACCAAGAAAGGGCTGTGTGATGAAGACCTAGTAACTGTAGTGTTTGTACAAGAAGAGAGTGGTCAACGGTGTCAAAAGCAGCAGAGAGATCTATATATACCACCAAGACTAAAAACCACTAATCTACAGATTGAAAAGACAGTTTCCATTGTATAACTGTGTTGCACTTCGCTTCCCTTCTAAAACCTGCTCCTAGATTTGGGCTATTATATGCAAACCTATGCTGGAACTAGAGATGTGCGGCTGGCACTTTTCATGTTTTGTGTTTGGTTCTAATTCCACTTTCGTGTTTTGGTTTTGGCTTGGTTTTGCCAAAACCACCCTTTTGTGTTTTGGTTTTGGATCTGGATGATTTGTGAAAAAAACATAAATATAGCTAAAATCATAGAATTTGGGGGTAATTTTGCTCCTACGGTATTATTAACCTCAATAACATTAATTTCAACTCATTTCCAGTCTATTCTGAACACCTCACACCTCACAATATTGTTTTTAGGCCTAAAAGTTGCACCGAGGTGGCTGTATGACAAAGCTAAGTGACACAAGTGTGCGGCACAAACGCCTGGCCCATCTAAGAGTGGCACTGCAGTTGCAGACAAGATGGCATTATTCAGAAACTAGTCCCCAAACAGCACATGATGCAAAGAAGAAAAAGAGGTGCAATTAGGTAGCTGGATGGCCAAGCTAAGCGACACAAGTGTGCGGCTCAAACACCTGGCCCATCTAGGAGTGGCACTGCAGTGTCAGACAGGATGGCACTTTTCAAAAACTAGGCCCCAAACAGCACCTCATGCAAAGATGTAGAAGAGGTGCAATGAGGTAGCTGTATGACTAAGCCAAGCGACAAAAACAATTGGCTCATCTAGGAGTGGCACTGCAGTGGCAGACAGGAGGACAGATATCAAAAAAAGGACCCAAACAGCACATGATGCAAAGAAGAAAAAAAGGTGCACCGAGTTTGCTATATGACTAAGCTAAGCGACACAACCACCTGGCCCATCTAGTAGTGTCACGCAGTGGCTGAATGTTGAGAGTGGGCCCCAATTGTCCATCTCTAGCACGCCCCTGTCTTTTTTTAAAACTCTGCAATTGGTGGATTTATACGGCAGTACCCCAGGACTAATACAGCAGTACCCCTGGACTCATACGGCAGTGTCAGACAGGATGGCACTTTTCAAAAACTAGGCCCCAAACAGCACCTAATGCAAAGATGTCAAAAAGGTGCAATGAGGTAGCTGTATGACTAAGCCAAGTGACACAAACAATTCCCACTGGAATTATACGTCCAAATCACTGGAATTAAATGGCAATACCACTGGACATATATACGGAAGTGTCAGACAGGATGGCACTTTAAAAAAATAGTCCCCAAACAGCACATGATAAGAAGAAAAAAAGGTGCAAGATGGAATTGTCTTTGGGCCCTCCCACCCACCCTTATATTGTATAAACAGGACATGCACACTTTAACAAACCAATCATTTCAGCGACAGGGTCTGTGGCTGAAATGACTGGTTTGTTTGGGCCCCTACCAAAAAAAGAAGCAATCAATCTCTCCTTGCACAAACTGGCTCTGCAGAGGCAAGATGTCGACCTCATCCTCCGATTCCTCACCCCTTTCACTGTGTACATCCTCCTCCTCACAGAGTATTAATTCGTCCCCACTGGAATCCACCATCACAGGTCCCTCTGTACTTTCTGGAGGCAATTGCTGGTAAAGTTCTTCCCGGAGGAATTTATAATTAATTTTGATGAACATCATCTTCTCCACATTTTGTGGAAGTTACCTCCTACGCCGATCACTGACAAGGTTACCGGCTGCACTAAACACTCTTTCGGAGTACACAATGAAGGGGGGGGGGACTTAGGTAAAATAAAGCCAGTTTGTGCAAGGGCATCCAAATTGCCTCTTTTTCCTGCCAGTATACATACGGACTGTCTGACATGCCTACTTGGATGCTGTCACTCATATAATCCTCCACCATTCTTTCAATGGTGACAGAATCATATGCAGTGACAGTAGACATGTCAGCAATCGCTGGCAGGTCCTTCAGTCTGGACCGGATGTCAGCACTCGCTCCTGACTGCCCTGCATCACCGCCAGCGGGTGGGCTAGGAAATCTTATCCTTTTCCTTGCAGCCCCAGTGGTGGGAGAAACTGAAGGAGGAGCTGTTGATGAGTCACGTTCCGCTTGAGTTGACAATTTACTCACCAGCAGGTCTTTGCACCTCTGCAGACTTGTGTCTGCCAGAAAGAGAGACACAACATAGGCTTTAAACCTAGGATCGAGCCAAAATGTAGTGCTCTGATTTCAACAGATTGACCACCCTTCAATCCTGGCAAAGCAAATGAAGGGCTCCATCCACAAGTCCCACATACTTTGCGGAATCGCTCCGTCTTAGCTCCTCCTTCAATTTCTCCAGCTGCTTCTGCAAAAGCCTGATAAGGGGAATGACCTGACTCAAGCTGGCAGTGTCTGAACTGACTTCACGTGTGGCAAGTTCGAAGGGTTGGAGAACCTTGCACAAGACAGAAATCATTCTCCACTGCGCTTGAGTCAGGTGCATTCCCCCTCCTTTGCCTATATCGTAGGTGGATGTATAGGCTTTAATGGCCTTTTACTGCTCCTCCATCCTCTGAAGCATATAGTGTTGAATTCCACCTCGTTACCACCTCTTGCTTCAGTTGATGGCAGGGCAGGTTCAGGATGTTTACTGGTGCTCCAGTCTTCGGCACGCGGTGGCAGAATGTCGAAAGTGGCCCGCAATTTTTCAGGCCACCGACAGCATCTCCTGTGCACCCCTGTCATTTTTCAAAAAATTCTGCACCACCAAATTAATTGTATGGGACGTGCTGGAATTTGCCCTGATGTAATGCACGCACAATATTTGTGGTGTTTTCCGATATCACAAATCCCCCGGAGAGTCCAATTGGGGTAAGCCATTCTGCGATGATGTCCCTCAGTTTCCGTAAGAGGTTGTCAGCTTTGTGCCTCTTACGGAAAGCTGTGATACATAGCGTAGCCTGCCTAGGAACGAATTGGCGTTTGCGAGATGCTGCTACTGGTGCCGCTGCTGTTGTTGCTGCGGGAGGCCATACATCTACCCAGTGGGCTGTCACAGTCATATAGTCCTTAGTCTGCCCTGTTCCACTTGTCCACATGTCCGTGGTTAAGTGGACACTGGATACAACCGCATTTTGTAAGATACTGATGACTTTTTTTCTGACGTCTTTGTACATTCTCGGTATCGCCTGCCTAGTGAAGTGGAACCTAGATGGGATTTGGTACCAGGGACACAATACCTCCATTAATTGTCTAAATCCCACTGCACTAATGGCGGATACCGAACGCACGTCTAACACCAACATAAGTGTCAAGGCCTCAATTATCCGCTTTGCAACAGGATGACTGCTGTCATATTTCATCTTCCTCACAAAGGACTGTTGGCCAGTCAATTGCTTAGTTGAAGTAGTACAAGTGGTCTTCCGACTTCCCCTCTGGAATGACGATCAACTCCCAGTAGCAACAACAGCAGCGGCAGCAACAGCAGGCGTACCACTCAAGGATCCTCCGGAGGAATGCCAGTTAGGAGAGGACTCCTCAGTCTTGACAGTGACATGGCCTGCAGGACTACTGACATTCCTGACTGAGGAGGAAGTTGATGTTGAGGGAGTTGGTGGTGTGGCTAGCAGGAGCTTGGGTACAGGAGGAAGAAGGGATTTAGGTGTCAGTGGACTGCTTATGCTCTTACCCAAAGTTTCACAACTTGACATTGACTTATGATAAGTGCGCTGCAGGTGACGTATAAGGGAGGATGTTCCTCGGTGGTTAACATCCTTACCTCTACTTATTACAGATTGACAGAGGCAACAGATGGCTTGACACCTGTTGTCCGGATTTGTGGAGAAATAATTCCACACCAAAGAGGTGTCTTTTTTGTCGTTTGCCCAGGCATCACAATGGGCTTCTTCATCCCACGGACAACAGGTGTCTTTCCCGGTGCCTGACTTAAACAAACCACATCACCATCAGAATCCTCATCGTCAACTTCCTCCTCAGCACCAGCAACACCCATATCCTCATCCTGGTGTACTTCAACAGTGACATCTTCAATTTCAATAACAGGAACTGGACTTTTGGTGCTCCTTCCAGCACTTGCAGGGGCGTGCAAATGGTGGAAGGAGCCACCTCTTCCCGTCCAGTGTTGGGAAGGTCAGGCATCACAACCGCCGACACACTTGGACTCTCCTTGGGGATTTGTGATACCATCTCAGAACGCACAGTTCTTTTCTGTGCTCTTTCCAGCTTAACTCTTTTAATTTTTATAGCGGGAGGATGAGGGCTTCCATTGTCATGTGAAGCTGAACCACTAGTCATGAATATAGGCCAGGGCCTCAGCCGTTCCTTGCCACTCTGTGTCGTAAATGGCATTTTGGCAAGTTTAAGTTTCTCCTCAGATCACTTAAATTTCTTTTTTTGGGTCTTTTTACTGTGCTTTGGCTTTTTGGATTTTACATGCCCTCTACTATCACATTGGGCATCGGCCTTGGCAGACGACGATGGCATTTCATCGTCTATGTCATGGCTAGTGGCAGCAGCTTCAGCACTAGGAGGAAGTGGTTCTTGATCTTTCCCTATTTTATCCTCCAAATTTTTGTTCTCCGTTATTTTTTTGGAGTTATATAACACAATATGTGGCACAGGAATGACTGACGGATGATGGCCAGGACACTACCACTGGTCTGATGCAGCACAACACAGCAACACTGTAAGGGACTTGTTGTTGCTATTATTATTATTATTATTATTATACGGCAGCAGTGGACATACAGTATAGCAGCAGCGTATACCACTGTGACTGCCTGGTCACTGGAATGACTGATGGCCAGGATACTACCAGTGGTCTGATGCAGTACAACACAGAAACACTGTAAGGGAGTTGTTGTTGTTGTTGTTATTATTATATGGCCGCAGTGGACATATAGCCGCAGAGTATACCACTGTGACTGCCTGGTCACTGGAATGACTGATGGCCAGGACACTACCACTGGTCTGATGCAGGACAACACAGCAACACTGTAAGGGACTTATTATACAGCAGCACTGGATATATGGCAGCAGAGAACACCACCACTGTGACTGATGCAGCACAACACACCACCACTGAACTGATGCAGCACAACACAGCACCACTGGACAGCACTGGACATATGGCAGCAGAGGACACAAGCACTGTAACTGGACAGATTGAGCACAAGACACAGACACTGAGAGAACGGAGACACATCCTCTCTCTACACTCACCAATGCCGGAGTGAAAATGGCGGGGACGTGCGGCTCCTTATATGGAATCCAAACCCCACGAGAATCCGACAGCGGGATGATGACGTTTTGCCTCGTTCTGGTTTCTGAGTCAGGCGGGAAAACCCGCGCCTGGCTTGTATCCGGACTCGAATGCTGAAGTTCGGTACGGTACGGTTCAGTTCTCTGAGATCCGAACCCGCTCAGCTCTAGCTGGAACCATAGATGACATGGAAGGCAGTCATGTGTGAGGTGAAATAAGGGCTGTATCAATATTTATTACCAGTTATTTACATAGCACACACATATTTAGTGGTGCTATACAGAGAATATTTGCCCATTTACATCAGTCCCTGTCCCAGTTGCTCACTGCATCATTGAAACCGCCTCCTTGGGTGGGTCAATATTAGCCAGTACTTTCCCAGGCATTGACCTCACCACATGTCACTGGATGTCAGGTTAGCTTTTTATAGGATTGCAGGCATGCTAAATGTCCGGAGTGCTATAGACTGCATGCACATTGAGACCACCAAGGGTGCAGGTGTTCTTATATTGCCACCACACCTATTCCACCAATGTGCAGGTGGTTTGTGATGCAAACGAAAGAATCATGACCATTGTGGTCGGCTATCTTGGCTCATGCCATGATTCCTTTTTCCTCAGTCAGTCATCCCTGTGTGCTAAGTTTGAGGTGGGACAAATGCCGGACAGGTGACTGATTGGTAAGTACACTTTCCTCTTGGTTTTTCCTCACTACACACCTCCAAATGTTGTCATGCTAACATACAATGTTTTTATTTTATTTTTACATTACAGGGGACTTAGGGTATGGATGTTTCTCCTTGCTTCTGACTCCACTGTCGCTTCCTGATAGCCCTGCAGAGCACAGGCATGATGCACCAAAATCCATTCAATTTGTGATAGAATATACATTTAGGCTATTAAAATCTAGGTTCCGTTGTCTTGATAGATATGGGGGGATTATGTTGTATAGTATTGATAAGATCTGTGACATTGTGATCTGATGCTGCGCATTGTATAATTTGCGCCTTAATCAAACCCCCCTGTTAGATTATGTAATGCGCATATAGCAGGCAGGGATACTGGTTGCATCTGGTGACTCTGTGAGCAAAGAGAATGGGAGGCAGGTTAGGGATTCAGTGATAGCTTACTACTTCAAAGTAAGTATATAACACAACATTACTACATATGGGGGGATTATGTTGTATAGTATTGATAAGATCTGTGACATTGTGATCTGATGCTGCGCATTGTATAATTTGCGCCTTAATCAAACCCCCCTGTTAGATTATGTAATGCGCATATAGCAGGCAGGGATACTGGTTGCATCTGGTGACTCTGTGAGCAAAGAGAATGGGAGGCAGGTTAGGGATTCAGTGATAGCTTACTACTTCAAAGTAAGTATATAACACAACATTACTACTTTAAATGTGTATGCCGAAACTTTGCAAATTACCATCCTGCAAAATGTACCCATTTCACAAAGTGCTAACTGATGTATGTATCCCCTTCACTCTAAATGAATGTTTCGCCTCACATGTGGTTAACTACTTATCCTAGTAAAATCAACACAGGTGATGCCCTTCATAAGTCAAGTTTGTAGTCCAGGTGCATAGCATTTATGCTCTCCTGAAATGTGTGCTACTGACCGTTCTGAAAGTGCTTAACATTACACATGAAATTTGTATATGTCTGTATTTGGCCCATACACTTTTACTAGTATATTAGTGTACTATTTTCACAGTTGTACCCCCCAAAAAGTTCTCAACATCAGTTTACACTTATTTTAACCACTTGCCTGGAATGGTCGCATCAGATGCGACCACACCAGCAAGTGCTTTTTCTAACCTGGTCACACAGGATGCGACCAGTCAGAAAAACAGTGTTTGCAGCTGTAGGGAAGAGAAAGTTCCCTCCGCTGCTGCTCTCAGAGGGACTGGAAGCCAGATCCCTCTGCCGATCACTGCTGATCAGACAGTACGGCAGGACCCCCCACCCAGCGGCTGCAGACAATTGCAGCAGCTGCGGAAGTGTAAATCAACCCCCCCAATCTCCCTTGTGTACCTGGCGGCTGTACCCACTGATGAAAGGAAAGTCGCAATGGCTGCGATGTTTCTGATGTTCCTGATTTTCCAATGGTGCTGACCTATGTTTTGATGTTTGGGGGGAAACTTTTAAAAAAATTAAAAAATAATAATTATCTTTTTACACTAAAATCAATGTGGATAAGGTTAAATTCATGTTCTCCACCTAACTCATGTATAAAAAAAAAAAAAAAAACTATTTCTGAGCGGTTTTTGGGGAAACATTAAAGTGGTGTTGAAGTTTGGTAAATAAGGCAGAAAAAGGCCACACTCAATACTTACATTAATTTCTTGTAACCACAGAAATAATGTACAGGTGACAAATTCAAGTAACAATGGGGTACATTTTAAAAAAATTCGTGTTGCAGCCAATTTCAGACAAAATCAATCTCGGCTGACATTGACTGTTTGAGATTACAACTTTTTGAAGAAAAATAAACGGCAATTTACAAAACTACCGTATTATTTCAATTTGAGGTCATCGATGTCAATGTAAATCGTATTGTCGGGCATTCTTTTACGGGAGAGATTAGTAAAACATGAACGGACATGCAGGCCCGTCTTAACAGCAGTGTAGGCCCCTGGGCACAGCAATGCAGTGGGCCCCCTACCCATCCTCCAGCGGTAGGGGTGGGGGGTGCTATCAGCGGCAGCTTTGATGTCCTGCGAGCGGTAGTGGGTGTTCTATTTTCCGCTCAGCTTGTAGGACCTGGAGCAGTAATTTCTGCTGATTACTCCTTTACTGCACAGATGGGGCTAAACTGTAGAAGGGGCATTGGGTTGAATGAAGAAGCCCTGGTACATGACTTCCAGGGTGGTAGGGGGTGTTTAATACGTAGGGGAGGGGAGGGGAGGATAGTAGAGTGGGCTTAATATTCATCATTTTCCGGTGGGGGGGTGGTCAGCTTACTTGACTGCAGATATCTCAAGTTCCTGAAAATATATTTCTTAGCTTTGAATGGGATACAAAACTAGAGAGTCCCACCTTTCAGGAGGTGCTAGGGACTTGGGGATCAGAGTTCAGGAGCCAGAGCAATTCACCAACGAAAATATAAAACTGCATACCAGCCGTTTGGAGCTGGAGCAGGGACCAGCTGCTGGAAGGCTGATATCTCTGGCTCTGGGCATAGTAGAGACAAGCTACCAGTGTCCACCACAAGTGGAGAGTCACAGCTTTTGGAGTATACCATCAGAAAAACTCTAAGTCAAACAAAACCCGAGATATCTGGCTGGGAAGAGCAATTAACAGGCTAGGATGGGGACCACTGCTTTCAAGTCGGATATCTCTGGTTCCCCAGCGCCGATTTTCAAAAATCTGGTACCCCTGGAAAGAGGGGACCCTCAGCTATCAGCCTAGGGCCCTTATACTCCTGGGGCCCTTGGGCAAGAGCCCATTGAGCCCATACGAAAAGACGGCCCTGCGGACATGACACAATGAAGTGTGGCTGGATCAGTGAAATCCGTGCAAGGCTTCAATGTGTAATATATTTAAAATTGAAAAGATTTGAGTTTAATAAATTTCCAAGTTGCATTTTCGTATGAAACTGCAATCTCAAATCAAATTGGGAGCTTAGTAAATTTTAACCAATGTTTTTTTTCAGCATACAAATATACATGATAAATACAAATTCAATTAAAAAAGTTTTTTTTGTAGGGGGGAATAGGCTTAAATACTTAATGATCAGCATAATATCAAGACCAATGCTTTGTGATCAGCATAATAATAACAACAACAACAACAATAACAATGCTTTTTTCAGCATGACAAATTAAACAATAGTTTTTTAAGGACTCACAAAAGAAGATATTAACTGCTTTGGTTTTAGCAAATAAAATAAGATTTTACTCACCGGTAAATCTATTTCTCGTAGTCCGTAGTGGATGCTGGGGACTCCGTAAGGACCATGGGGATTAGCGGCTCCGCAGGAGACTGGGCACAACTAAAGAAAGCTTTAGGACTACCTGGTGTGCACTGGCTCCTCACACTAAGACCCTCCTCCAGACCTCAGTTAGGATACTGTGCCCGGAAGAGCTGACACAATAAGGAAGGATTTTGAATCCCGGGTAAGACTCATACCAGCCACACCAATCACACCGTATAACTCGTGATACTATACCCAGTTAACAGTATGATAACAACTGAGCCTCTCAACAGATGGCTCAACAATAACCCTTTAGTTAAGCAATAACTATATACAAGTATTGCAGACAATCCGCACTTGGGATGGGCGCCCAGCATCCACTACGGACTACGAGAAATAGATTTACCGGTGAGTAAAATCTTATTTTCTCTAACGTCCTAAGTGGATGCTGGGGACTCCGTAAGGACCATGGGGATTATACTAAAGCTCCCAAACGGGCGGGAGAGTGCGGATGACTCTGCAGCACCGAATGAGCAAACTCTAGGTCCTCCTCAGCCAGGGTATCAAACTTGTAGACTCTTGCAAGAGTGTTTTAACCCGACCAAGTAACAGCTCGGCAAATTTGTAAAGCCGAGACCCCTCGGGCAGCCGCCCAAGAAGAGCCCACTTTCCTCGTGGAATGGGCTTTCACAGATTTAGGGTGCGGCATTCCAGCCGCAGAATGTGCAAGTTGAATCGTGCTACAGATCCAGCGAGCAATAGTCTGCTTAGAAGCAGGAGCACCCAGCTTGTTGGGTGCATACAGGATAAATAGCGAGTCAGTTTTCCGGACTCCAGCCGTCCTGGAAACATATACTTTTCAGGGCCCTGACTACGTCCAGAAAACTTGGAATCCTCCAAGTCCCAAGTAGCCGCAGGCACCACAATAGGTTGGTTCACATGAAAAACTGATACCACCTTAGGAAAGAATTGGGAACGAGTCCTCAATTCCGCCTTAGCCATATAAAATACAGATAAGGGCTTTTGACAAAGCCGCCAATTCTGATACACGCCTGGCCGACGCCGAGGCCCACAGCATGACCACTTTCCACGTGAGGTATTGTAGCTCCACGGATTTAAGTGGCTCAACTCAATGCAACTTCAGGAAATCCAACACTACGTTGAGATCCCACGGTGCCACTGGAGGCACAAACGGGGGCTGACTATGCAGCACTCCCTTAACAAAAGTCTGAACTTCAGGCAGTGAAGCCAGTTCTATTTTGGAAGAAAATCGATAGAGCCGAAATCTGGGCCTTAATGGAACTCAATTTTAGGCCCATAGTCACCTCTGACTTGTAGGAAGTGCAGAAAGCGACCTAGCTGAAATTCCTCCTTTGGGGCCTTACTGGCCTCACAGCACGCAACCTATTTCCGCCATATGCGGTGATAATGGTTTGCGTTCACTTCTTTCCTAGCTTTAAATAGCGTAGGGATAACTTCCTCCGGAATGCCCTTTTCCTTCAGGATCCGGCGTTCAACCGCCATGCCGTCAAACGCAGCCGCGGTACGTCTTGGAACAGACAGGCCCCCTGCTGCAGCAGGTCCTGTCTGAGCTGCAGAGGCCATGGGTCCTCTGAGATCATTTCTTGGAGTTCTGGGTACCCAGCTCTTCTTGGCCACCCGGAACTTCTTACTCCTCTCCTTCTTATTATTCTCATTACCCTGGGTATGAGAGGCAGAGAAGGGAACACATACACCAACTGGTACACCCACGGTGTTACCAGAGCGTCCACAGCTATCGCCTGAGGGTCCCTTGACGTGGCGCAATATCTTTGTAGCTTTTTGTTGAGGCGGGACGCCATCCTGTCCACCTGTGGCCTTTCCCCACGGTGTACAATCATTTGGAAGACTTCTGGATGAAGTCCCCACTCTCTCGGGTGGAGGTCGTGTCTGCTGAGAAAGTCTGCTTCTCAGTTGTCCACTCCGGGAATGAACACTGCTGACAGTGCTAACACATGATTTTCCGCCCATCGGAGAATCCTTGTGGCTTCTGCCATCACCATCCTGCTTCTTGTGCCGCCCTGTCGGTTTACATGAGCGACCGCCGTGATGTTGTCTGACTGGATCAGCACCGGCCGGTGTTGAAGCAGGGGTCTAGCCTGACTTAGGGCATTGTAAATGGCCCATAGTTCCAGAACATTTATGTGTAGGGAAGTCTCCTGACTTTTCCATAGGCCTTGGAAGTTTCTTCCCTGTGTGACTGCCCCCCAGCCTTGAAGGCTGGCATCCGTGGTCACCAGGACCCAGTCCTGTATGCCGAATCTGCGGCCCCCTAGAAGATGAGCACTCTGCAGTCACCACCACAGCGACACCCTGGCCCTTGGAGACAGGGTTATCCGCCGATGCATCCGAGGATGTGACCCGGACCACTTGTCCAACAGATCCCACTGAAAGATCCTTGCATGGGACTTGGCAAATGGAAATTTCTTCGTAAGAAGCTACCATCTTTCCCAAGGCTCGCGTGCATAGATGCACCGATACCTGTATTTGTATTAGGAGGTCTCCGTCTAGAGACGCCAACTCCTTGGACTTCTCCTCCGGGAGAAACCCTTTTTATCCTGTTCTGTGTCCAGAACCATACCCAGGAACAGTAGACGCGTCGTAGGAAGCAGCTGCGACTTTGGAATATTCAGAATCCAGCCGTGCTGTTGTATCACTTCTCGAGATAGTGCTACTCCGACGAACAACTGCTCCCTGGACCTCGCCTTTATAAGGAGATCGTCCAAGTACGGGATAAGTACTTCGGCCATTACCTTGGTAAATACCCTCGGTGCCGGGGACAGACCCACGGCAACGTCTGGAATTGGTAATGACAATCCTGTACCACAATATTGAGGTACACCTGGTGACGAGGGTAAATAGGGACATGCAGGTAAGTATCCTTGATGTCCAGTGATACCCTGAAATTTTCCAGGCTTGCAATAATCGCTCTGAGCGATTCCATTTTGAACTTGAACCTTCGTCTATAAGTGTTCAAGGATTTCAATTTTAGAATGGGTCTCACCGAACCGTCTGGTTTCGGCGGTGCCACAACATTTTGGAATAGTAAACCCGGCCTTGTTGAAGGAGGGGTACCTTGATTTCACCTGCTGGAAGTACAGCTTGTGAATTGCCGCCAGTACTACCTTACTCCGAGGGCAGCAGGCAAGGCTGATGTGAGGCAACGGCGAGGGGGAGTCGTCTCGAACTCCAGCCTGTATCCCTGTGATACTACTTGCAAAACCTAGGGATCCACCTGTGGGCAAGCCCACTGATCCCTGCAGTTCCCGAGACGCGCCCCCACCGCACCTGTCTCCACCACCTGTGGAGCCCCAGCGTCATGCGGTGGACTCAGAGGAAGCGAGGGAAGATATTTGATCCTGGAACTGGCTGACTGGTGCAGCTTTTTCCTTCTTCCCTTGTCTCTGTGCAGAAAGAAAGCGCCTTTGACCCGCTTGCTTTTCTGAAGCCGAAAGGACTGTACCTGAAAATACGGTGCTTTCTTTAGGCTTTTGTGAGGAAACCTGAGGTAAAACATTTTCTTCCCAGCTGTTGCTGTGGATACGAGGTCCCAGAGACCATCCCCAAACAATTCCTCACCCTTATAAGGCAGAATCTCCATGTGCCTTTTAAATGCAGTATCACCTGTCCACTGCCGGGTTTCTACTACCCTCCTGGCAGAATGGACATTGCATTAATTCTGGATGCCAGCCGGCAAATATCCCTCTGTGCATCCTTTATATATAAGACAACGTCTTAAATATGCTCAATGTTAGCAAAATATTATCCCTGTCTTAGCGTATTAATATTATCTGACAGGGTGTCAGACCACGCTGCAGCAGCACTATTTATGCTGAGGCAATTGCAGGTTTCAGTATATAACCTAAGTGTGTAAATAGTAAATACAGACTTCAGGATCACCTCCTGCTTGTTATCAGCAGGTTCCTTCAAGGTGGCCGTATCCTAAGACGGCAGTGCCACCTTTTGACAAACGTGTGAGCGCCTTATCCACCCTAAGGGATATCTCCCAACGTGACCTATCCTCTGGCGGGAAAGGGTACGCCATCAGTAACTTTTTAGAAATTACCAGTTTCTTATCGGGGGAAACCACGCTTCTTTACACACTTCATTCATTCATCTGATGGGGGAACAAAACACTGGCTGTTTTTTCTCCCCAAAAATAAAACCCCTTTTATGTGGTACTTGGGTTCATGTCAGAAAATGCGTAACACATTTTTTCATTGCCGAGATCATGTAACGGATGTTCCTAGTGGATTGTGTATATGTCTCAACCTCGTCGACACTGGAGTCAGACTCCGTGTCGACATCTGTGTCTGCCATCTGAGGTAACGGGCGTTGTTTGAGCCCCTGATGGCCTTTGAGATGCCTGGGCAGACGCGGGCTGAGAAGCCGGCTGTCCCACAGCTGTTACGTCATCCAGCCTTTTATGTAAGGAGTTGACACTGTCGGTTAATACCTTCCACCTATCCATCCACTCTGGTGTCGGCCCCACACGGGGCGACATCCCATTTATCGGCCTCTGCTCCGCCTCCACGTAACCTTCCTCATCCAACATGTCGACACAGCCGTACCGACACACCGCACACACACAGGGAATGCTCTGACTGAGGACAGGACCCCACAAAGTCCTTTGGGGAGACCGAGAGAGAGTATGCCAGCACACACCAGAGCGCTATATAATGCAGGGATTAACACTATAACTGAGTGATTTTTCCCCAAATAGCTGCTTGTATACATATATTGTGCCTAAATTTAGTGCCCCCCCCTCTCTTTTTAACCCTTTGAGCCTGAAAACTACAGGGGAGAGTCTGGGGAGCTGTCTTCCAGCTGCACTGTGAAGAGAAAATGGCGCCAGTGTGCTGAGGGAGAAGCCCCGCCCCCTTTTCGGCGGACTTTCTCACGCTTTTTCTGTGATACTGGCAGGGGTAATTTTACATCTATATAGCCTCTGGGACTATATATGATGTATATTTTGCCAGCCAAGGTGTTATTTATTGCCCTCAGGGCGCCCCCCCCCCCAGCGCCCTGCACCCATCAGTGACCGAAGTGTGAGGTGTACATGAGGAGCAATGGCGCACAGCTGCAGTGCTGTGCGCTACCTTGGTGAAGACCGAAGTCTTCTGCCGCCGATTTTCCGGACCTTCTTCGTGCTTCTGGCTCTGTAAGGGGGACGGCGGCGCGGCTCCGGGAACGAACACCAAGGTCGGGTCCTGCGGTCGATCCCTCTGGAGCTAATGGTGTCCAGTAGCCTAAGAAGCCCAAACTACCACCTGTTAGGTAGGTTCGCTTCTTCTCCCCTTAGTCCCTCGCTGCAGTGAGTCTGTTGCCAGCAGATCTCACTGAAAATAAAAAACCTAAATATACTTTCTTTCTAGGTGCTCAGGAGAGCCCCTAGTGTGCATCCAGCTCGGCCGGGCACAAGAATCTAACTGAGGTCTGGAGGAGGGTCTTAGTGGGAGGAGCCAGTGCACACCAGGTAGTCCTAAAGCTTTCTTTAGTTGTGCCCAGTCTCCTGCGGAGCCGCTAATCCCCATGGTCCTTACGGAGTCCCCAGCATCCACTTAGGACGTTAGATAAATTAATGGTAATGAAATTCATTTGTAAACAAAATCAATTAACTGTGTATGATGCTTTGTATTAATTATTGGAATCGACTCCTTTTAGGTGGTTAGCTATGTCACCTCTCGTGAGGCACCCACAACTGGCTGGTATTGGTGCAGGCGAGGGGTTGGCACTACTACTGCCAGTACTTAAGGCCTCAGGGAGGCAACTACCAATTTGTTGGCCTAGTGAACTCATATTTTCATTCATGCTCCGGAGGATGTTGTTTTGGGTTTCAATGACTCATAATAAATTTTCTTGAAAACTCATGTTTGAATTGGTTTGTGCCTCTAAAAATCCTGGACAACATACCCAAACATTTTTGTTTACGTTACAGACATTTTCATTCAGAGTACTTATATTTTGATTTAAAAGCAGAAAATTTGCATTAATTTCGGAGACTAATTTCGGAGACTACGCAAATTGTGTGATTTTTGTGACAAATGTTTCATTTGTGTATCTAATAGATCCAGTTGGCATGGAATATTGCCATGGAGGTCAGGAAGGCCAACGTAGCATCAGCTCCTGTTTGTTTGGTAGGCTCCTGCATGTCTGTCCTGAGTGGGCTTGGAGTTTGGGTCTCCAGTAGTATGATTGCATACAAATTCAAAGTAAATGTGTCTTCTTGTGTTTCCACAGGGTCCAATTCTTGCTGAGGGAGGCATATCACTCTGTGTATCTAAAAAAAAAAAAAAAAAAAAAGGGATGGGAAGTACAAAAGGGAAAATATGGCCATGAGCCCGTTTTCGGATTTTGGCAGTATTTCCCATGTGTACTAAGCCCAGGATGCTGGGACTTCTGTGTGGACAGTAACTTTTGATGGTGTTAACCTATAGAATACTATGCGCTTCTTTATGCATCCTTCCTGAGAGGAACCCCTAGCGGCTGCCGTGTCCCTCTGTGCATGCACAGAGGGACTGCTGTGGGCAAATCCTGGAAGTCCCGCCATCTCAAAGGGCAGCTCTTATCGACAGAGCCATCCTTTGCAATACTAATAATATATATTAGTACAGATGCGATTAGTATCAATGCATTGTGTGGCAGGGCGTACAACAAATGGTTAGTACATCTCACACGAGGTCAATATGAGTGAAAGGAGGAAATTGTCAAGATCCTGAACTATTTCATACATGTGCTCAGTGTTCCTTGTGCCTTACCTCCTGTTCTGCAGGGGTTCAGGATTTCTCGCAGTCTTGCAAAGCTCCATGCAAGCTTCAGCTTCCAAGCTGCAGCATGTGTTTGTGTTACAAACTGCAGTCTGTATACTCACTCCTGATTAAGCCACCTGTGTAGTAATTCCTTTGTGTGAGTAATCAGCAGGATCCGGTGTCTAGCATCTGGACCCTTTGTTCATTGTGTCCACATGAAGTTCCCAGCAGCTGCCGCTCTTTTCCACTAAAGCACGGGTCGCAGCCGTGTCGCCTGACACGGCTGCTACCCGTGCTACAGCCCCTTTTGAACAGTGCTCACCAACCTGGCATATTGCCGGGTTGGTGACGCTACTACTGACGCGGCAGGGGCGGCGCTGGGAGATCACATTATCTCCCAGCGCCGCCCTCCCTATGCACTGCGAACGGGAGCCGTGTCGCCTCGACACGGCACCCGTTCACACTAGACAGCTAGCCGGGTTGAACACGTGTTCAACCCGGCTAGCTACCCAGGTAGGATTCCCGGATCACTTGATCCAGGAATCCAGGAATTTGCCGGGGAACCCTTTTCCACTAGGGCAAAACACGGGTAAATGCGCGCGCCCGCACATTTACCCGTGTTTCTAAGAGCTAGTGGAAAAGGGGTATTAGTGTTGTCCTCCATGATGTCTGCTTCCTAGTGTTTGGGCCTAGTCCAGAGTTCCCTCCAAAACTGGATCTGGGTGCAGCCATGTTTCCTGATCAGCTGATTCCTTCCACCAATGGCAGCCTACCCAAGAGTATAAAGCTGATGTCTGGGAATAGGAAGTGGCTTGAACAACTTCTTCTTATTATTTCAGTGAATGCATGTTCCTGTTAGCTGTTCTCAGGTTCTGTGCTGCGTCCTCATTTGGATCTCCAGTGCTACTCTATATTCCTTGTGTTTCTCAGTGCTCTGAGTATTTACCAGTGTATCCCAAGTCCTTCTACATGTTTCCAGTGCTGTGGGCTATCAGCTACAGTAACCTCGATGTTGCTCACCAGCTATTAAAACATCAATCCTTCCACATGTTACCAGTGCTGTCTGCTATCAGCTATCTCAGTGTTGCTCACCATTCATTAAACATTGATCCTTCTACGTGTTTCCAGTGTTGTGTGCAATTGGCTATCTCCAGAGATCACCAACATTGAATAAACATTGATTGTCTTCAAGCGCTTTCAGTACCGACTGCTATTGGTAATCTTCAGAGATCTCCAGCATCAACTAATTTCAGTTGTCATCTGTTTTATTTCTTCTAACTATCTGATACCTGACTAGAGGGCTGCGACCTGCTTGCCGGATGCCACAAAGCCCTCGCCTGCTGCTGCCTTCACAACTGAGAGAAGTTGTGAAGTTGTCAAGCCGAGACCACAAGGCAGTGGCATAACTATGACCCCCGCAGCCACTGCGGAGGCGCCGCCATTGGTTGCTGTTGTGCTGTGTGTGAGTCCGGGAAGGAGGGCACAGCACGCGCCTCTCCTGTGTTTGTCCTGACTCCTGTGTCTCCGTCGGCGTGTCTGTCAAATGAAGTGCCGGTTAGTGAGCCATTCAGAGCTAGCGGGCTGGCAGCCAATCAGGAGCCACAGCTGCCGGTCCGCGAGCTCTGATTGTCTCATGAACCGGCGCTTCATTTGACAGACATGCCGCCAGAGACACAGGATGGACACAGGAGAGGCGTGTGCTGTGTCCTCCTTCCAAGACAGCAAGAGCAGTGGTGAGCAGGGGGAATGTGTGTAGCTGGCACTGGGGGCATGTGTAGCTGGCACTGGGGAGGTATATGGGGCACTGGGGGGCATATGTGTATCTGGAACTGGGGGGGCATATTTTGCACTGGGGGCATATGTGTTTCTGGCACTGTGGGGGTATATTTTTATCTGGCACTGTGGGGGAATATCTGGCATTGAGAGCAAATGTGGCACTGGGGGAACACCCCTATCAACAAGCATTACCTCCTGGTAACAAGCATGACACCCAGCTCATGAAATCCCTGGCAACAAGCATTACCCCCTAGCAACGAGCATGACACCCCTGGCAATGAGCTTGACACCCAGCTCATGATACCCCTGGCAACAAGCATAACACCTAGCACATGAAACCCCTGGCAGCGAGCATGACACCCTGAGCTTGAAAACCCCTGGCACCGTTCATGGAACCAAGAGCATGAAACCCCTGGCAATGAGCATGACACCCTGAGCATGAAAACCCCTGGCACCGTGCATGGAACCAAGGCATGAAACACCTGGCAACGAGCATGACACCATGAGCATGAAAACCCCTGGCACCGTTCTTGGAACCAAGAGCATGAAACCCCTGGCAATGAGCAGGTAACTTAAAAGTAATTAGAAGCCTTACTGTAGGGCTTAATGTGTAATGGGCATTGCGGTGTGTGTCACAACGTGTCACGGACATTGCGATGTGTATCATAATGTGTCACAGGCATTACGGTGTGGTATACTATATCACAGGCATTGAGGTATGTGGTATAATGTCTCAGGGGCATTGCAGTGTGTGGCATAATGTATAACGGGCATTGCGGTGTGCGGCATAAGGTATAACGGACATTGCAGTGTGTGTCATGTGTCACAGGCATTACGGTGTGAGGTATACTATATCACGGGCTATGTGGTATAATGTCTCAGGGGTATTGCAGTGTGTGGCATAATGTATAACGAGCATTGCGGTGTGCGGCATAAGGTATAACGATCATTGCAGTGTGTGTCATGTGTCACAGGCATTACGGTGTGTGGTATACTATATCACGGGCATTGTGGTATGTGGTATAATGTCTCAGGGGTATTGCAGTGTGTGGCATAATGTGTCACAGGCATGACAGTGTGTGGTATACTGTATCACAGGCATTGTATGTGCTATAATGTCTCAGGGACATTGCAGTGTGTAGCATAATGTATAACGGGCACTGCGGTGTGGCATAATGTGTCACAGGCATTACGGTTTTTGGCATAATGTGTCAGGGGCATTACGGTGTGTGGCATGTTGTGTAATGGCCATTATTGTGTGTGGCATAATGTCTAAGGGCCATTGCAGTATGTGGCATAATGTATACTGGGCATTACGATAAGGAGGAAAAATGACAAATAATGAATCAGGATTATTTTTTTTCCTGTGGTGGCCAACCTCTAGGCGTGGCGGTTGCAAAACTGGGGTATAAGGTAGTCTTTTCCTGCAATGCCACGCCCCTTTAACCAAAGCCACACCCATTTCAGCAAGGTCACGCTCCTCGGAGCATGCAGATTTATCCCTTTTCTAGTGGCAATTATGAGGGCAGGGGGGCGCCAGAGAATGTTTTGGCTTGGGGGAGAAAAATTTCTAGTTATGCCACTGCCAGCAGGGATTAGGTCATAACAGTTTGTTCAGGTCAAATGGTTCCACAAGATTCTCAAGGTACCGGGGCCATTCAGAATCTCGCCTCCCGCATGGAGAAGCAAGAGGCAACTCAGCAACAGGTGATGCAGTATCTTCAAGACCTGTCTACTCAGTTAGTAGCAATCCAGAACACTTTGGCTTCAGTGACCGCTCCTCCTCCAAATCCTGTGGTGGCATCTTCAAATCCTCCAGTTGTACAGTCATTGCCAAAGTCTTGTCTGCAGTTGCCGACTCCTAACCGCTACAATGGCAGTCCTAAACCTTGTTGTGGTTTTATTAACCAGCGTGAGCTCTCGTGTCATTTGGATCTATTACAAGCAGTGTCTGCTCCATCAGTTCCTAGTTCAGCTCCAGTTAGTCTAGTTCAGTCAGCTCCATCTGCCAATGCTCCTGAGTCTTGTCTCCAGTTAGTTATCCCAAGCAAATCCGATGAAAATTCTATTAAAGTTAATTCTCCTGAGAGAGTGACTTTTCGATGCAATTGTTCTCAGATTCCTCACTTTCATATTGCTGTGAATCCCGGACATCTGAAGGTTCTTCATAAACTATTGGAACAGTTGCAAAATATTCTTTCCAGTATAATTCAGATGATACCATTAATTCTTGGAAGTACGCCTGACTCAGACAAGACTTCCTCACGATTTACAGTGACCAGAGAAACTCATGTTATGAACTCTCTTAGAATTAAACCCTCTTCTCCTGTGTGGAGCGGAGATAAGTTTTCTAGTTACACACGGTCCAAGTTTTCAGAAGCTGTGCATCTCCGTCGCAGGCAGCTTCACCTTTGCTTCTACTGTGGGTTCAAATCATCTAATTAGAGACTGTTCCCTTCGCAAGCATAGAAATGGAGATATGTCTCAGCATCACAGTGCCAGTGTCTTTGACTTTAAGTCATCTAATATGCCATCTGCAGTGTCCACCTCTGTTAATACTGGTAAAAGAGTTGAGAGGTTATTCAAGGAAAAGTTCAAGTTTATGATTGGGGTCCTGTCACCAGGAGTCTAAATTCCATGGGCCTAATTCAGAGTTGATCACAGCAGCAAATTTGTTAGCAGTTGGGCAAAACCATGGGGGTAATTCTGAGTTGATCGTAGCAGGAACTTTGTTAGCAGTTGGGCAAAACCATGTGCACTGCAGGGGAGGCAGATATAACGTGCAGAGATAGATAGATTTGGGTGTGGTGAGTTCAATCTGCAATCTAAATTGCAGTGTAAAAACAAAGCAGCCAGTATTTACCCTGCACAGAAACAAAATAACCCACCGAAATCTAACTCTCTGCAAATGTTATATCTGCCCCCCTGCAGTGCACATGGTTTTGCCCAACTGCTAAAAAATTTCCTGCTGCGATCAACTTGGAATTACCCCCCCAGTGTGCACTGCAGGAGGGGCAGATATAACATGTGCAGAGAGAGATAGATTTGGGTGGGGTGTGTTCAAACTGAAATCTAAATTGCAGCCAGTGTTAGTCCTACACAGAAACAAAATAACCCACCCAAATCTAACTCTCTCTGCAAATGTTATATCTGCCACACCTGCAGTGCACATGGTTTTGCCCAACTGCTAACAAATTTGCTGCTGCAATCAACTGTGAATTACCCCTTATGGCCCTCATTCCGAGTTGTTCGCTCGCTAGCTGCTTTTAGCAGCTGTGCAAACGCTAAGCCGCCGCCCTCTGGGAGTGTATCTTAGCTTAGCAGAAGCGCGAACGAAAGGATCGCACAGCGGCTACAAAGTAATTTTGTGTAGCTTCAGAATAGCTCCAGACCTACTCCTAGCTTGCGATCACTGCAGACTATTTAGTTCCTGTTTTGACGTCACAAACATGCCCTGTGTTCGGCCAGCCATGCCTACGTTTCACCAGTCACGCCTGCGTTTTATCTGGCACGCCTGCGTTTTTTCACACACTCCCTGAAAACGGTCAGTTGACACCCAGAAACACCCACTTCCTGTCAATCACTCTGTGGTCAGCAGTGCGACTGAAAAGCGTCACTAGACCTTGTGTGAAACTACTACGGCTGTTGTGAAAGTATGTCGCGCGAGCGCATTGCGCCCCATACGCATGTGCAGAAGTGACCTTTTTTTGCCTGATCGCTGCGCTGCGAACGAAAACAGCTAGCGATCAACTCGGAATGACCCCCTATGTCCGGGAACCAAAAGAGATTGATTAAGGGGGTCATTCCGAGTTGATCGCTAGCTGCTTTCGTTCGCAGCGCAGCTTTTCAGGCAAAAAAACGGCACTTCTGCGCATGCATATTGGGCGCAATGCGCACGCGCAACGTAGTTTCACACAAGGTCTAGCAACGCTTTTCAGTCGCACTGCTGACCGCAGAGTGCCACCGCATCCACAGTATCCCCAACTCTAAGCCCCTTAAGCAACAAGCTAGCCAACGGTTCCATAGCTATTGTGAATAGCGCAGGAGACAAAAGGCAATCCTGCCGGATGCCCCTCTCCAATACAAAGGCCTCAGAAGTAAATCCATTAGCCGTAACACGAGCAGTAGGCGCAGAGCATAATATCTGAATATACCTAAGAAATCGGGGCCCGAAAGCAAATTTTTTAAGTACCGCCCATAAATAAACCCATTCTACTGAATCAAACGCCTCGGCCGTGTATAGAGACACGACCATTGCATCAGACTCCACCAAATCATGCCTCTGCAGATGGCAGAACAGTCTACGCAAATTGTGCGCAGTGGACTTCCCCAGCATAAACCCTGTTTGATCAGGGTGGACTATAGATGTAATGACTAAATTCAAGCGGGTAGCCAAGATCTTAGCCAATATCTTGACATCAGTAGTTAGAAGAGAAATGGGGTGGTAAGACTCCGGTAACAAGGGGTCCTTCCCCGGCTTTAGCAAAACAATAATATTCGCCAATAGTAAATTAAATAATTCCAGGAGGTAGGGGGCCAGAAACTCTTTATAGTTTTTATATCTCTCAGCCGGAAGGCCATCACAACCGGGGGCCCTTGACGCCGGGAGAGATGAGATTGCAGATTCTATCTCCTCCAGCGTAAACGGCACATCCAAGGCCTCAGTATCCTCGCGCGACAAGCAGGGCAATTCAACCTGGGCCAAATAGTCCTCCAATTGCTCAGAAGAATAGGAGGCCCGTGACGCATGTAACGATGAGTAATAATTACGAAACGTCTCTGCCACCTCAGATCCAGAAAAACACAATCGATTACTAGAGCTCCTGACACAGTGGATTACATTACTGTTAGACTCAGCCCGAGCCAAGTAAGCCAAATAACTGCCATTCATTACAGCCAGAAAACAGAAATCTTCGCTTGGACTTCTCAAATAGATAATCAGACCACTCTCTCTGCATGTCCCGCCAAATTAATCTATCAGATTGCAGACGAGTAGAAATATATTGCGTTTCTAAGCGCTGACATAGGGCTTCTAAACGCCTTTCCTCTTGTCTGCCAAACAATTTAACCTCAGAAATTCTTTTAATAAATGAGCCACGCATGACCGTCTTAAAGGCATCATGCTTAATTGTCGGATTAACATACGCTGAATTATCAACCTGGAAGTCACTCCAGACAGCAACTAAGTCCGAGCCCTCCCCCAACAAAGTTAACCAGAAAGGATTAAGTTTCCACATTTTTGCACCTCTCTCCCAATTAATTTTAAGAATGAGGGAAACAGGAGAGTGATCCGATATACCTCTAGAAAGATAATCCCCCATTCACCACATCCGGCGACAAATCAGGATAATAAGATTTTACTTACCGATAAATCTATTTCTCATAGTCCGTAGTGGATGCTGGGGACTCCGTCAGGACCATGGGGAATAGCGGCTCCGCAGGAGACAGGGCACAAAAGCAAGCTTTTAGGATCACATGGTGTGTACTGGCTCCTCCCCCTATGACCCTCCTCCAAGCCTCAGTTAGGTACTGTGCCCGGACGAGCGTACACAATAAGGAAGGATCTTGAATCCCGGGTAAGACTCATACCAGCCACACCAATCACACCGTACAACTTGTGATTTGAACCCAGTTAACAGTATGATAACAATGAAGTAGCCTCTAAAAAAGATGGCTCACAACAATAATAACCCGATTTTTTTGTAACAATAACTATGTACAAGTAATGCAGACAATCCGCACTTGGGATGGGCGCCCAGCATCCACTACGGACTATGAGAAATAGATTTATCGGTAAGTAAAATCTTATTTTCTCTAACGTCCTAGTGGATGCTGGGGACTCCGTCAGGACCAGGGGGATTATACCAAAGCTCCCAAACGGGCGGGAGAGTGCGGATGACTCTGCAGCACCGAATGAGAGAACTCCAGGTCCTCCTCAGCCAGGGTATCAAATTTGAAGAATTTTGCAAACGTGTTTGCCCCTGACCAAGTAGCTGCTCGGCAAAGTTGTAAAGCCGAGACCCCTCGGGCAGCCGCCCAAGATGAGCCCACCTTCCTTGTGGAATGGGCATTTACAGATTTTGGCTGTGGCAGGCCTGCCACAGAATGTGCAAGCTGAATTGTACTACAAATCCAACGAGCAATAGTCTGCTTAGAAGCAGGAGCACCCAGCTTTTTGGGTGCCTACAACATAAACAGCAAGTCAGACTTTCTGACTCCAGCCGTCCTGGAATTATATATATATATATATTTTCAGGGCCCTGACAACGTCTAGCAACTTGGAGTCCTCCAAGTCCCTAGTAGCCGCAGGCACCACAATAGGTTGTTTCAGGTGAAACGCTGACACCACCTTAGGAAGAAACTGGGGACGAGTCCGCAGTTCTGCCCTGTCCGAATGGAAAATCAAATATGGGCTTTTGTAAGACAAAGCCGCCAATTTTGACAATCGCCTGGCCGAGGCCAGGGCCAACAGCATGGTCACTTTCCATGTGAGATATTTCAAATCCACAGATTTGAGTAGTTCAAACCAATATGATTTGAGGAATCCCAACACTACGTTGAGATCCCACGGTGCCACTGGAGGCACACAAGGGCTGTATATGCAATACTCCCTTGACAAACGTCTGGACTTCAGGAACTGAAGCCAATTCTTTCTGGAAGAAAATCTATAGGGCCGAAACTTGAACCTTAATGGACCCCAATTTGAGGATCATAGACACTCCTGTTTGCAGGAAGTGCAGAAATCGACCTAGTTGAAATTTTTTCGTGGGGCCCTCCTGGCCTCACCCACGCAACATATTTTTACCACATGTGGTGATAACGTTGTGCGGTCACCTCCTTCCTGGCTTTGACCAGGGTAGGTATGACCTCTTCCGGAATGCCTTTTCCCTTAGGATCCGGCGTTCAAACCGCCATGCCGTCAAACGCAGTCGCGGTAAGTCTTGGAACAGACAAGGTCCCTGCTGGAGCAGGTCCTTTCTTAAAGGCCGATGCCACGGTTCCTCTTGGAACAGACATGGTACTTGCTGAAAGCAAATCCCTTCTTAGCTCCCGAGGCCATTAGTCCTCTGTGAGCATCTCTTGAAGTTCCGGTTACCAAGTCCCTCTTGGCCAATCCGGAGCCACGAGTATAGTTCTTACTCCTCTATGTCTTATAATTCTCAATACCTTGGTTATGAGAAGCAGAGAAGGGAACACATACACCGACTGTTACACCCACGGTGTTACCAGGACGTCCACAGCTATCGCCTGAAGGTCTCGTGACCTGGCGCAACACCTGTCCCATTTTTTTGTTCGGGCGGGACGCCATCATGTCCACCTTTGGTCTTTCCCAACGGTTCACAATCATGCGGAAAACTTCCCGATGAAGTTCCCACTCTCCCGGGTGGAGGTCGTGCCTGCTGAGGAAGTCTGCTTCCCAGTCGTCCACTCCCGGAATGAACACTGCTGACAGTGCTATCACATGATTTTCCGCCTAGCGAAAAATCCTTGCAGTTTTGCCACTGCCCTCCTTCTTCTTGTGCCGCCCTTTCTGTTTACGTGGGCGACTGCCGTGATGTTATCCCACTGGATCAATACCGGCTGACCTTGAAGCAGAGGTCTTGCTAAGCTTAGAGCATTATAAATTTGCTCTTAGCTCCAGTATATTTATGTGGAGAGAATTCTCCAGACTTGATCACACTCCTTGTGTGACTGCTCCCCAGCCTCTCAGGCTGGCCTCCGTGGTCACGAGCATCCAATCCTGAATGCCGAATCTGCGGCCCTCTAGAAGATGAGCACTCTGTAATCACCACAGGAGAGACACCCTTGTCCTTGGATATAGGGTTATCCGCTGATGCATCTGAAGATGCGATCCGGACCATTTGTCCAGCAGATCCCACTGAAGAGTTCTTGCGTGAAATCTGCCGAATGGAAGCGCTTCGTAATAAGCCACCATTTTTACCAGGACTCTTGTGCAATGATGCACTGACACTTTTCCTGGTTTTAGGAGGATCCCGATTAGCTCGGATAACTCCCTGGCTTTCTCCTCTGGGAGAAACACCTTTTCCTGGACTGTGTCCAGAATCATCCCTAGGACCAGCAGACGTGTCGTCGGAACAACTGCGGTTTTGGAATATTTAGAATCCACCCGTGCTGTCGTAGAACTACTTGAGATAGTGCTACTCCGACCTCCAACTGTTCTCTGGACCTTGTTCTTATCAGGAGGTCGTCCATTTTCTTTGAAGACGAATCCTCCTTTCGGTCATTACCTTGGTAAGGACCCGGGGTGCCTTGGACAATCCAACGGCATCGTCTTGAAACTGATAGTGACAGTTCTGTACCACGAACCTGAGGTACCCTTGGTGAGAAAAGGCAAATTTTGGGACATGGAGGTAAGCATCCCTGATGTCCCGGGACACCATATAGTCCCCTTGTTCTTTGCTATCACTGCTCTGAGTGACTCCATCTGGATTTGAACCCTTGTAAGTGTTCAAATTTTTCAGATTTAGAATAGGTCTCACCTAGCCTTCAGTACCACCATATAGTGTGGAGTAATACCCCTTTCCTTGTTGTCGGAGGGGTAAATTTATTATCACCTGCTGGGAATACAGCTTGTGAATTGTTTTCAATACTGCCTCCCTGTCGGAGGGAGACATTGGTACAGCAGACTACAGGAACCTGCGAGGGGGGAAACCTCTCGACATTCCAATCTGTACCCCTTGGATACTACTTGTAGGATCCAGGGGTCCTGTACGGTCCCAGCGTCATGCTGAGAACTTGGTAGAAGCGGTGGAGGGCTTCTGTTCCTGGGAATGGGCTGCCTGCTGCAGTCTTCTTCCCTTTCCTCTATCCCTGGGCAGATATGACTCTTATAGGGACGAAAGGACTGAGGCTGAAAAGACGGTGTCTTTATCTGCAGAGATGTGACTTAGGGTAAAAAACGGTGGATTTTCCAGCAGTTGCCCTGGCCACCAGGTCCCATGGACCGACCCCAAATAACTCCTCCCCTTTATACGGCAATACATCTTTGTGCCGTTTGGAATCTGCATCACCTGACCACTGTCGTGTCCATAAACATCTTCTTGCAGATATGGACATCGCATTTACTCTTGATGCCAGAGTGCAAATATCCCTCTGCGCATCTCGCATATATAGAAATGCATCCTTTAAATGCTCTATAGTCAATAAAATACTGTCCCTGTCAAAGGTATCAATATTTTTAGTCAGGGAATCCGACCAAGCCACCTCAGCTCTGCACATCCAGGCTGAGGCGATCGCTGGTCGCAGTATAACACCAGCATGTGTGTGTATACTTTTTAGGATATTTTTCAGCCTCCTATCAGCTGGCTCCTTAAGTACGGCCCTATCCGTAGATGGTACCGCCACTTGTTCTGATAAGCGTGTGAGCGCCTTATCCACCCTGAGGGGTGTTTCCCACCGCGCCTTAACTTCTGGCGGGAAAGGGTATACCGCCAATAATTTTCTATCGGGGGAAACCCACGCATCATCACACACTTCATTTAATTTATCTGATTCAGGAAAAACTACAGGTAGTTTTTTCACCTCACACATAATACCCTTTTTTGTGGTACTTGGAGTATCAGAAATATGTAACACCTCCTTCATTGCCCTTAACGTGTGGCCCTAAAAGAAAATACGTTTGTTTCTTCACCGTCGACACTGAAATCAGTGTCCGTGTCTGGGTCTGTGTCGACCGACGGAGGTAAATGGGCATTTTACAGCCCCTGACGGTGTTTGAGACGCCTGGACAGATACTAATTTGTTCGCCGGCCCTCTCATGTCGTCAACCGGCTTGCAGCGTGTTGACATTGTCACGTAATTTCCATAAATAAGCCATCCATTCCGGTGTCGACTCCCTAGAGAGTGACATCACCATTACAGGCAATTTGCTCCGCCTCCTCACCAATATTTTCCTCATACATGTCGACACACACGTACCGACATACAGCACACACATAGGGAATGCTCTGATAGAGGACAGGACCCACTAGCCCTTTGGGGAGACAGAGGGAGAGTTTGCCAGCACACACCAAAACGCTATAATTATCCAGGGACAACCTTTCTATAAGTGTTCCTCCCTTATAGCATTTTAATATATATACATATCGCCAAATCAGTGCCCCCCCCCCTCTCTGTTTTAACCCTGTTTCTGTAGGGCAGTGCAGGGGAGAGCATGGGAGCCTTCCCACCAGCCTTTCTGTGAGGGAAAATGGCGCTGTGTGCTGAGGAGAATAGGCCCCGCCCCCTTTTCGGCGGGCTTCTTCTCCGGAGTTTTAGATATCTGGCAGGGGTTAAATACATCCATATAGCCTCAAGGGCTATATGTGATGTATTTTTCGCCA
The DNA here is from genome assembly GCF_028390025.1 of Pseudophryne corroboree. Taxonomy (NCBI): domain Eukaryota; kingdom Metazoa; phylum Chordata; class Amphibia; order Anura; family Myobatrachidae; genus Pseudophryne; species Pseudophryne corroboree. The sequence goes on from NC_086452.1 coordinate 366,943,358, forward strand.
TACAGGTATTATACATTGCTGCCCAGGGCGCCCCCCCCCCAGCGCCCTGCACCCTCCGTGACCGCTGTGTGAAGTGTGCTGACAACAATGGCGCACAGCTGCAGTGCTGTGCGCTACCTGATGAAGACTGAGAGTCTTCTGCCGCCTGTTACTTTGGTTATGAGAAGCAGAGAAGGGAACACATACACCGACTGTTACACCCACGGTGTTACCAGGACGTCCACAGCTATCGCCTGAAGGTCTCGTGACCTGGCGCAACACCTGTCCCATTTTTTTGTTCGGGCGGGACGCCATCATGTCCACCTTTGGTCTTTCCCAACGGTTCACAATCATGCGGAAAACTTCCCGATGAAGTTCCCACTCTCCCGGGTGGAGGTCGTGCCTGCTGAGGAAGTCTGCTTCCCAGTCGTCCACTCCCGGAATGAACACTGCTGACAGTGCTATCACATGATTTTCCGCCTAGCGAAAAATCCTTGCAGTTTTGCCACTGCCCTCCTTCTTCTTGTGCCGCCCTTTCTGTTTACGTGGGCGACTGCCGTGATGTTATCCCACTGGATCAATACCGGCTGACCTTGAAGCAGAGGTCTTGCTAAGCTTAGAGCATTATAAATTTGCTCTTAGCTCCAGTATATTTATGTGGAGAGAATTCTCCAGACTTGATCACACTCCTTGTGTGACTGCTCCCCAGCCTCTCAGGCTGGCCTCCGTGGTCACGAGCATCCAATCCTGAATGCCGAATCTGCGGCCCTCTAGAAGATGAGCACTCTGTAATCACCACAGGAGAGACACCCTTGTCCTTGGATATAGGGTTATCCGCTGATGCATCTGAAGATGCGATCCGGACCATTTGTCCAGCAGATCCCACTGAAGAGTTCTTGCGTGAAATCTGCCGAATGGAAGCGCTTCGTAATAAGCCACCATTTTTACCAGGACTCTTGTGCAATGATGCACTGACACTTTTCCTGGTTTTAGGAGGATCCCGATTAGCTCGGATAACTCCCTGGCTTTCTCCTCTGGGAGAAACACCTTTTCCTGGACTGTGTCCAGAATCATCCCTAGGACCAGCAGACGTGTCGTCGGAACAACTGCGGTTTTGGAATATTTAGAATCCACCCGTGCTGTCGTAGAACTACTTGAGATAGTGCTACTCCGACCTCCAACTGTTCTCTGGACCTTGTTCTTATCAGGAGGTCGTCCATTTTCTTTGAAGACGAATCCTCCTTTCGGTCATTACCTTGGTAAGGACCCGGGGTGCCTTGGACAATCCAACGGCATCGTCTTGAAACTGATAGTGACAGTTCTGTACCACGAACCTGAGGTACCCTTGGTGAGAAAAGGCAAATTTTGGGACATGGAGGTAAGCATCCCTGATGTCCCGGGACACCATATAGTCCCCTTGTTCTTTGCTATCACTGCTCTGAGTGACTCCATCTGGATTTGAACCCTTGTAAGTGTTCAAATTTTTCAGATTTAGAATAGGTCTCACCTAGCCTTCAGTACCACCATATAGTGTGGAGTAATACCCCTTTCCTTGTTGTCGGAGGGGTAAATTTATTATCACCTGCTGGGAATACAGCTTGTGAATTGTTTTCAATACTGCCTCCCTGTCGGAGGGAGACATTGGTACAGCAGACTACAGGAACCTGCGAGGGGGGAAACCTCTCGACATTCCAATCTGTACCCCTTGGATACTACTTGTAGGATCCAGGGGTCCTGTACGGTCCCAGCGTCATGCTGAGAACTTGGTAGAAGCGGTGGAGGGCTTCTGTTCCTGGGAATGGGCTGCCTGCTGCAGTCTTCTTCCCTTTCCTCTATCCCTGGGCAGATATGACTCTTATAGGGACGAAAGGACTGAGGCTGAAAAGACGGTGTCTTTATCTGCAGAGATGTGACTTGGGGTAAAAAACGGTGGATTTTCCAGCAGTTGCCCTGGCCACCAGGTCCCATGGACCGACCCCAAATAACTCCTCCCCTTTATACGGCAATACATCTTTGTGCCGTTTGGAATCTGCATCACCTGACCACTGTCGTGTCCATAAACATCTTCTTGCAGATATGGACATCGCATTTACTCTTGATGCCAGAGTGCAAATATCCCTCTGCGCATCTCGCATATATAGAAATGCATCCTTTAAATGCTCTATAGTCAATAAAATACTGTCCCTGTCAAAGGTATCAATATTTTTAGTCAGGGAATCCGACCAAGCCACCTCAGCTCTGCACATCCAGGCTGAGGCGATCGCTGGTCGCAGTATAACACCAGCATGTGTGTGTATACTTTTTAGGATATTTTTCAGCCTCCTATCAGCTGGCTCCTTAAGTACGGCCCTATCCGTAGATGGTACCGCCACTTGTTCTGATAAGCGTGTGAGCGCCTTATCCACCCTGAGGGGTGTTTCCCACCGCGCCTTAACTTCTGGCGGGAAAGGGTATACAGCCAATAATTTTCTATCGGGGGAAACCCACGCATCATCACACACTTCATTTAATTTATCTGATTCAGGAAAAACTACAGGTAGTTTTTTCACCTCACACATAATACCCTTTTTTGTGGTACTTGGAGTATCAGAAATATGTAACACCTCCTTCATTGCCCTTAACGTGTGGCCCTAAAAGAAAATACGTTTGTTTCTTCACCGTCGACACTGAAATCAGTGTCCGTGTCTGGGTCTGTGTCGACCGACTGAGGTAAATGGGCATTTTACAGCCCCTGACGGTGTTTGAGACGCCTGGACAGATACTAATTTGTTCGCCGGCCCTCTCATGTCGTCAACCGGCTTGCAGCGTGTTGACATTGTCACGTAATTTCCATAAATAAGCCATCCATTCCGGTGTCGACTCCCTAGAGAGTGACATCACCATTACAGGCAATTTGCTCCGCCTCCTCACCAATATTTTCCTCATACATGTCGACACACACGTACCGACATACAGCACACACATAGGGAATGCTCTGATAGAGGACAGGACCCACTAGCCCTTTGGGGAGACAGAGGGAGAGTTTGCCAGCACACACCAAAACGCTATAATTATCCAGGGACAACCTTTATATAAGTGTTCCTCCCTTATAGCATTTTAATATATATACATATCGCCAAATCAGTGCCCCCCCCCTCTCTGTTTTAACCCTGTTTCTGTAGGGCAGTGCAGGGGAGAGCATGGGAGCCTTCCCACCAGCCTTTCTGTGAGGGAAAATGGCGCTGTGTGCTGAGGAGAATAGGCCCCGCCCCCTTTTCGGCGGGCTTCTTCTCCGGAGTTTTAGATATCTGGCAGGGGTTAAATACATCCATATAGCCTCAAGGGCTATATGTGATGTATTTTTCGCCATACAGGTATTATACATTGCTGCCCAGGGCGCCCCCCCCCCAGCGCCCTGCACCCTCCGTGACCGCTGTGTGAAGTGTGCTGACAACAATGGCGCACAGCTGCAGTGCTGTGCGCTACCTGATGAAGACTGAGAGTCTTCTGCCGCCTGGTTCCGGACCTCTTCATCTTCAGCGTCTGCAAGGGGGGTCGGCGGCGCGGCTCCGGGACGAACCCCAGGGCGAGCCCTGTGTTCCGACTCCCTCTGGAGCTATGTCCAGTAGCCTAAGAATCCAATCCATCCTGCACGCAGGTGAGTTGAAAATCTCTCCCCTAAGTCCCTCGATGCAGTGAGCCTGTTGCCAGCAGGACTCACTGAAAATAAAGAACCTAAAAACTTTTTCTAAGTAACTCTTTAAGAGAGCCACCTAGATTGCACCCTTCTCGGCCGGGCACAAAAACCTAACTGAGGCTTGGAGGAGGGTCATAGGGGGAGGAGCCAGTACACACCATGTGATCCTAAAAGCTTGCTTTTGTGCCCTGTCTCCTGCGGAGCCGCTATTCCCCATGGTCCTGACGGAGTCCCCAGCATCCACTAGGACGTTAGAGAAAAATTAATACTAGATCTATTCGGGAGAAAGTATGGTACGTAGCCGATTGGCAAGAAAACTGGCTAGTTGTAGAATTGCGAATTCTCCATATATCCACCAGTCCCAGTTCCTCCACCAACCGCGCAAACGGAGTAGGAGTTACCAAGTGGGGGTCAGACACGATTTTTTCTCTCCATCTATCCAAATGCTGATCCATAACATTATTGAAATCTCCCAAGCTTATCACAGGGGTGGTGGGGGACTGAGCAATAACACGGGCAGCATGACGGAGAACTTCGTTATTATAGGGTGGAGGGATATATACGGCCAACACGTGTAGAAGTTTACGATTAATATGAGCTCACAAGAAAACGTATCTACCGTATGCATCCACTTCACATATATCTAAATGAAACTGCACAGACTTCCTCACAAGTATCGACACCCCTCTAGCATTACCAGAAAAAGTGGAATGATACGCGTGACCGATCCAGGGTTTCTTAAGGGCCATAACTTTACTGCCGAAGAAATGCGTCTCGGACAAACAGATAATATCCGCTTGGTATTTTGGAACCTGTGCCAAGACCAGGGATCTCTTAATTTTTTTCATTCAGTCCCTGGACATTCCAGCTGAGCAGGTGGAGCCCATCAGATGTAGCAGCCATAGAAATCAGTGGGAAAGAAAGTAACAGGATAAAGCATGGAAAAATATAACAGAGAAAAACGGCATGGCAAAACAAGACCGAGCAGACAGTTATAATAGACGAGAAATATCACCAGGCCCCATAATAGAACAGTCGACCGAGTGATCAGCATCACAGATACCACAATGCAGCTAAGCACACACATAAAAAAAATCGATGGCATAATGAAAAACAACAAAGTAACCCCACCCGCACCCACCCTGTATTACCTTGTAAACTTGAGGTATACCTGGATCCCATAACAACCATAACCAAAATGACAAAACTACAAACTAAGGGATAGGGGTCTAAAATAAAACACCTACACTATATTCAGCAAAGACTCTCCATTGAGTACTACGTATAGCAATACCCTGACTTAATAACATAATGGCAAACATCTATAGAGTAGGAATCACAATAGTATGGTGCATAGCATTTCAAAACTGAGTACTTCACGTGCACATGTATGGTAGAAACATAACACAAACATTTCACATATACTTGGACAATAGAAAAATAAACTGAGCTCCAGTATCAGTAGGAGACCATATCGCTAAGGAGCACGAGGCTGACGCTCCAGCCAATCAGTGGCATCTTGCGGAGTAGAGAAAAATGTGTAGTATTATTAAATACCACTCGTAGCCTGGCTGGGAACAACATAGAATATTGTATATTACGGTCCCGAAGTTTTCTTTTAATATGGAGGAATTGTGACCGACTTTTTTGCACCTCAAGGCAAAAATAAGATTTTACTCACCGGTAAATCTATTTCTCGTAGTCCGTAGTGGATGCTGGGGACTCCGTAAGGACCATGGGGAATAGACGGGCTCCGCAGGAGACTGGGCACTCTATAAGAAAGATTTGGTACTATCTGGTGTGCACTGGCTCCTCCCTCTATGACCCTCCTCCAGACCTCAGTTAGGATACTGTGCCCGGAAGAGCTGACACAATAAGGAAGGATTTTGAATCCCGGGTAAGACTCATACCAGCCACACCAATCACACCGTTTAACTCGTGATACTATACCCAGTTAACAGTATGAAATATAACAGAGCCTCTCAACAGATGGCTCAACAATAACCCTTTAGTTAGGCAATAACTATATACAAGTATTGCAGACAATCCGCACTTGGGATGGGCACCCAGCATCCACTACGGACTACGAGAAATAGATTTACCGGTGAGTAAAATCTTATTTTCTCTGACGTCCTAGTGGATGCTGGGGACTCCGTAAGGACCATGGGGATTATACCAAAGCTCCCAAACGGGCGGGAGAGTGCGGATGACTCTGCAGCACCGAATGAGAGAACTCAAGGTCCTCCTCAGCCAGGGTATCAAATTTGTAGAATTTAGCAAACGTGTTTGCCCCTGACCAAGTTGCAGCTCGGCAAAGTTGTAAAGCCGAGACCCCTCGGGCAGCCGCCCAAGATGAGCCAGCTTTCCTCGTGGAATGGGCTTTCACTGATTTAGGATGCAGCAATCCAGCCGCAGAATGCGCCAGCTGAATTGTGCTACAAATCCAGCGAGCAATAGTCTGCTTAGAAGCAGGAGCACCTATCTTGTTGGGTGCATACAGGACAAAAAGCAAGTCAGTCTTCCTGACTCCAGCCGTCCTGGAAACATAAAGTTTCAAGGCCCTGACTACATCCAGTAACTTGGAATCCTCCAAGTCCCTAGTAGCCGCAGGCACCACAATAGGTTGGTTCAAGTGAAAAGCAGATACCACCTTAGGGAGAAACTGGGGACGAGTCCTCAATTCTGCCCTATCCATATGAAAAATCAGATAAGGGCTTTTACAAGACAAAGCCGCCAATTCTGACACACGCCTGGCCGAAGCCAAGGCCAATAACATGACCACTTTCCACGTGAGATATTTCAGATCCACAGTTTTAAGTGGTTCAAACCAATGTGATTTTAGGAAACTCAACACCACATTGAGATCCCAAGGTGCCACGGGAGGCACAAAAGGGGGCTGAATATGAAGCACTCCCTTTTCAAAAGTCTGAACTTCAGGCAGTGAAGCCAGTTCTTTCTGGAAGAAAATCGACAGGGCCGAAATCTGGACCTTAATGGAACCCAATTTTAGGCCCATAGTCACTCCCGACTGTATGAAGTGCAGAAACCGACCCAGCTGAAATTCCTCTGTTGGGGCCTTCCTGGCCTCACACCACGCAACATATTTTCGCCAAATACGGTGATAATGGTTCGCGGTTACTTCTTTCCTGGCTTTTATCAGCGTAGGAATGACTTCCTCCGGAATGCCCTTTTCCTTTAGGATCCGGAATTCAACCGCCATGCCGTCAAACGCAGCCGCGGTAAGTCTTGGAACAGACAGGGACCCTGCTGTAGCAGATCCTGTCTGAGCGGTAGAGGCCATGGGTCCTCTGATATCATTTCTTGAAGTTCTGGGTACCAAGCCCTTCTTGGCCAATCCGGAACCACGAGTATCGTTCTTACTCCTCGCCTTCTTATTATTCTCAGTACCTTTGGTATGAGAGGCAGAGGAGGGAACACATAAACCGACTGGTACACCCACGGTGTCACTAGAGCGTCCACAGCTATCACCTGAGGGTCCCTTGACCTGGCGCAATATCTCTTTAGCTTTTTGTTGAGGCGGGACGCCATCATGTCCACCTGTGGCCTTTCCCAACGGTTTACCAACAGTAGGAAGACTTCTGGATGAAGTCCCCACTCTCCCGGGTGGAGGTCGTGTCTGCTGAGGAAGTCTGCTTCCCAGTTGTCCACGCCCGGAATGAACACTGCTGACAGTGCTAGTACGTGATTTTCCGCCCATCGGAGAATCCTTGTGGCTTCTGCCATCGCCATCCTGCTTCTTGTGCCGCCCTGTCGGTTCACATGGGCGAATGCCGTGATGTTGTCTGACTGGATCAGTACCGGCTGGTTTTGAAGCAGGGGTTTTGCCTGACTTAGGGCATTGTAAATGGCCCTCAGTTTCAGAATATTTATGTGTAGGGAAGTCTCCTGACTTGACCATAGTCCTTGGAAGTTTCTTCCCTGTGTGACTGCTCCCCAGCCTCGAAGGCTGGCATCCGTGGTCACCAGGACCCAGTCCTGTATGCCGAATCTGCGGCCCTCTAGAAGATGAGCCCTCTGCAGCCACCACAGTAGAGGCACCCTGGTCCTTGGAGACAGGGTTATCAGTTGATGCATCTGAAGATGCGATCCCGACCACTTGTCCAAGAGGTCCCACTGTAAGGTCCTCGCATGGAACCTGCCGAATGGAATTGCTTCGTATGAAGCTACCATTTTTCCCAGGACTCGTGTGCAGTGATGCACCGATACCCGTTTCGGTTTTAGGAGGTCTCTGACTAGAGATGACAGCTCCTTGGCTTTCTCCTGCGGGAGAAACACTTTTTTCAGTTCTGTGTCCAAAATCATCCCCAGGAACAGTAAGCGAGTGGAAGGAACCAGTTGTGACTTTGGAATGTTTAGAATCCAGCCATGCTGTTGTAGCACTTCCCAAGATAGTGCTACTCCGACCAGTAACTGCTCCCTGGACCTCACCTTTATAAGGAGATCGTCCAAGTACGGGATAATTAAAACTCCCTTTTTTCGAAGGAGTATCATCATTTCTGCCATTACTTTGGTAAACACCCTCGGTGCCGTGGACAGTCCAAACGGTAGTGTCTGGAATTGGTAATGGCAATCCTGTACCACAAATCTGAGGTACTCCTGGTGAGGAAGGTAAATGGGGACATGCAGGTAAGCATCCTTGATGTCCAGGGATACCATGTAATCCCCCTCGTCCAGGCTTGCAATAACCGCCCTGAGCGATTCCATCTTGAACTTGAATTTTGTTATGTAAGTGTTCAAGGATTTCAAATTTAAAATGGGTCTCACCGAACCGTCTGGTTTCGGTACCACAAACAGTGTGGAATAGTAGCCCCGGCCTTGTTGAAGTAGGGGTACCTTGACTATCACCTGCTGGGAATACAGCTTGTGAATGGCCTCTAGCACAGCCTCCCTGCCCGAGGGAGTCGTCGGTAAGGCCGATTTGAGGAAACGGCGGGGGGGAGGTGCCTCGAATTCCAGCTTGTACCCCTGAGATACTACTTGAAGGATCCAGGGATCCACCCGTGAGCGAGCCCACTGATACCCCCCACCGTACCTGGCTCCGCCTGTGGAGCCCCACCGTCATGCGGCGGATTTGGAAGAAGCGGGGGAGGACTTTTGGTCCTGGGAACCTGCTGTGTGTTGCAGCTTTTTCCCCCTTCCTCTGCCTCTAGACAGAAAGGACCCGCCTTTTCCCCGCCTGTGCTTTCTTAGGCTGTGAGGGGACATGGGGCAAAAATGCAGACTTCCCAGCTGTAGCTGTGGAAACAAGGTCTGAGAGACCGTCCCCGAATAACTCCTCACCCTTATAAGGCAAAACTTCCATGTGCCTTTTAGAATCTGCATCTCCTGTCCACTGCCGAGTCCATAAGCCTCTCCTAGCAGAAATGGACAATGCACTTATTCTAGATGCCAGCCGGCAGATCTCCCTCTGTGCATCTCTCATGTATAAGACTGAGTCTTTTATATGCTCTATGGTTAGCAATATAGTGTCTCTGTCTAGGGTGTCAATATTTTCAGACAGGGAATCTGACCAAGCAGCAGCAGCACTGCACATCCAGGCTGAAGCAATAGCTGGTCTCAGTATAACACCAGTGTGTGTGTATATAGATTTTAGGATAGCCTCCTGCTTTCTATCAGCAGGTTCCTTTAGGGCGGCCGTATCCGGAGACGGTAGTGCCACCTTTTTAGACAAACGTGTGAGCGCTTTATCCACCCTAGGGGGAGTTTCCCAACGTGACCTATCCTCTGGTGAGAAAGGGAACGCCATTAGTAATTTTTTTGAAATCACCAATTTTTTATCGGGGAAAGCCCACGCTTCTTCACACACATCATTCAATTCCTCAGATGGGGGAAAAACTATTGGTAGTTTTTTCTCCCCAAACATAATACCCTTTTTTGAGGTACCTGGGTTTATATCAGAAAGGTGTAATACCTCTTTCATTGCCTCAATCATGCCACAAATGGCCCTAGTGGACATTAAATTTGACTCATCGTCGTCGACAATTGCATCAGTATCCGTGTCGACATCTGTGTCTGGCATCTGAGGTAGTGGTCGTTTCAGGGCCCCTGACGGCCTTTGAATCGTCTGGGCAGGCACGAGCTGAGAAGCCGGCTGTCCCGCATTTGGCATGTCGTCAATTTTTTTATGTAAGGAGTCGACACTTGCACGTAATTCCTTCCATAAGTCCATCCACTCAGGTGTCTGCCCCGCAGGGGGTGACAACACATTTATAGGCATCTGCTCCGCCTCCACATAAGTCTCCTCATCAAACATGTCGACACAGCCGTACCGACACACCGCACACACACAGGGAATGCTCTTAAAGGAGACAGGACCCCACAAAAGCCCTTTGGGGAGACAGAGAGAGAGTATGCCAGCACACACCAGAGCGCTATAATAATACAGGGACTAACTGAATTATGACCCTTTATAGCTGCTTATTGTATTAAACTGCGCCCAAATTTAGTGCCCCCCTCTCTTTTTTACCCTTTCTGTAGTGTAGACTGCAGGGGAGAGTCAGGGAGCTTCCTTCCAGCGGAACTGTGAGGGAATAATGGCGCCAGTGTGCTGAGGGAGATGGCTCCGCCCCTTTTTCGGCGGCCTTTTTTCTGTATTCTGGCAGGGGTAATTACCACATATATAGCCTCTGGGGCTATATATTGTGGTTATTTTGCCAGCCAAGGTGATATTATTGCTGCTCAGGGCGCCCCCCCCCAGCGCCCTGCACCCTCAGTGACCGGAGTGTGAAGTGTGTATGAGGAGCAATGGCGCACAGCTGCAGTGCTGTGCGCTACCTTGGTGAAGACTGAAGTCTTCTGCCGCCGATTTTCCGGACCATCTTCATGCTTCTGGCTCTGTAAGGGGGACGGCGGCGCGGCTCCGGGAACGAACACCAAGGACGGGTCCTGCGGTCGATCCCTCTGGAGCTAATGGTGTCCAGTAGCCTAAGAAGCCCAAGCTAGCTGCAAGCAGGTAGGTTCGCTTCTTCTCCCCTTAGTCCCTCGATGCAGTGAGCCTGTTGCCAGCAGGTCTCACTGTAAAATAAAAAACCTAATTTAAACTTTCTTTCTAGAAGCTCAGGAGAGCTCCTAGTGTGCAACCAGCTTGGGCCGGGCACAGAAATCTAACTGAGGTCTGGAGGAGGGGCATAGAGGGAGGAGCCAGTGCACACCAGATAGTACCAAATCTTTCTTATAGAGTGCCCAGTCTCCTGCGGAGCCCGTCTATTCCCCATGGTCCTTACGGAGTCCCCAGCATCCACTAGGACGTCAGAGAAATCTGGAAAAACAGAGATATTGTGACCATCAAATTGAATGGGGCCCTTCAATCGGGCCAGGGCGAAGCACAGCATCACGGTCCTTGTAGTGCAAGAAGCGTGCAATGAAAGTCCGAGCAGGGGCCCCCGGTGGCGGCGATCTAGGCGGAAGTCTATGTGCGCGTTCCACCGCAAATTGGGAAGTAAATGCCTCCTTATCGAATATCTTAACAAGCCAATTTTCAAGGAAGATCTCCGGGGAGGCGTCCTCCGCCCTCTCAGGAAGTCCAACAAACCGAACATTATTGCGCCGCAATCTCCCCTCTATATCAGACATCTTGGCCTGCATAGAGACCATCTGGGTAGATAAGTCGTTCACTTTTATTTGCAAGGGTGATGTAGTATCTTCTAAAGCCGATATGCAATGCTCCGTCTCGCCCACTCTTCCCTTATTTTCTGTAGATCTTGCCGAAGCAGAGAGACGTCAACCTGCACCTGCCCAATCTTGTCAGTAACCCTCTGTTCGGAAGCAGAAATTGCCTGTAGTATTTGCTGGATTGAGTGCACCGTGTCAGCCAGCTCAGGGGCATCTCCCTCAGCTGCCGGCGAGGATGGATTAGTGTCTCCCTGCCTAGTTGAATGGGATGCGTGGGAAGACCTAGCAAATTTTTCAAGCTCTGCAGCAGCCGCCGCCGCATTCTGACCTCCCAACACCATGTCGGCGCTCAGTGTAAGGCCCGAGTCCCAAAGAAATATTACATCAGAGCTATTTCTGAGTGAATGAGGGAGGTAAACACAGAGAAGCTGCCGTGTAGAATCAGCTCCGGCCAGATGCAATGGTTAACGATAATGCAATGATATAGCAGGCCAGTATATGTGACCCCTATAGCGGGCGGGTCATAAAGCTCCCAGATACAGCTGCAGTTTGGGGCTGCTCAGCCGTCAACCAGCGGTAATTTGTAAGGCAGTGCAGGACACAGCGTGCAGGATATGTTCAGGGTAACGGTTACACTTCCACAGCCCGGCCCCAACGGTAATGCCGGCTCATCAACCCCCCAGCAAGCCCCAAAGCTCCACACAGGCTTATTTTATCAAATGGAAACGTCTCCCCAGCCTCAGCCAGCACAGGGCTGTGTCCCAATGTTAAATAATGTGCAGCAGCGGGGACAAGATGGCGGCCTCGTGGGCTCCTAGTTTCGCAGCCTGGCGTCTGGGACCCAGCAGCCCGCCGCCATGAGTCACCGCCAGCGCTGCCACTCGAGGACGGAGCTCCCGTAGTCAGGTCCCGGCAGCCGGAGAAACAGCATGTAAAGCCGCCGCCGGAAGTGCGGCCGCGCGTGGGTCCGGGGTCTCCAGCAAGGTCAAGCGCTCCTCACAGCCGCTGGGCCGGCTCGTAAATGCGGTCACACACCGGACACCACTCGGGCACTAGGCTCCACACCGACCTCCACAGAGTCAGGACACCGTCCTACAGCTGCACAGCGATTCCTGCACAGGTGCATACCTCCCAACTGTCCCGATTTTCGCGGGACAGTCCCGTTTTTTGGGGACTGTCCCGCTGTCCCACCCGCGGGCCGCAGTGTCCCGCGGTGGGGGGGTCAGTTGGGAAGCTCTGTCAATCGCTGCTCTGCTTAGCGCACAGCGTCTATTCAGTGGAGTCAGAGGGAGAGGGAGCATGCCAGCGGCTCACAGAGCGCTGGGCATGCCCCCTCAGTGACGAAAACGGGGGCGTGGCTCGCGATCGCGGGTCCTCCCGCGAAGCCACGCCCCTTTTTCATAGACCACGCCCCTTTTTCGGGAGCACCGAGCAAGTGTCCCGCTCCACAGAACAGTAAAGTTGGGAGGTATGCAGGTGTGTCAGGGTACAGGATGGGATAACCAGGAATTGTATGGAGAGCTATAGCTTTGCACAGCTACTCCATGCTGACCCAAGCCACGCCCCTAGACCTTTTAGATTCTAGTAGGATTCCAAGTGACACTGACCTGGTTTCCTCTCAGCCAGCTTCTGAAGAAACCCCCACGTTGGTTACCAGCATAGCCCAGGTCCAAGAAGGATCATCCATACCTTCAGAGGAATTTAGTATCTCTGATTCTAATCCAGTTTGGACTCCTTCCAGTGTCTCCAAAATTAATCCAAATCTATCTGTGGGTTCACCTAATTAACTTATGTTTACTTGTGCCAGTGAAGGACTTCAGTTAGTTGCCCCAGATGGGGGGTTCTGATTCTGCTAATTTATTACAGTATCCAGAGTCCACAGTCTCAGCAAGTGATGGAGACATAGTACTTTCAGATGCGTTTTGTGGTGGCTTAAGAGTCTCACTACAGAATCGAGCTCTTAGTGTACTACCAGTAGATCTGGGTGGAGCCATGTTTCCTGATCAGCTGACCGGACTATTCACCAATAGTGGTAATCCTCAGCTGATTCCTTCCACCAATGGCAGCCTACCAAAAGGTATACAGCTGGTGTCTGGGAACAGGAAGTGGCCTGAACAACTTATTATTATTATTATTATTATTATTATTATTATTTCAGTGAATGCATGTTCCTCTTAGCTGTTATTAGGCTATGTGCTATGTCCTCATTTGGATCTTCAGTGCTACTCTATATTCTCAGTATTTCTCAGTGCTCTCCGGTGCTCTAAGTATTTAAAAGTTTTTCTCTGATGTCCTAGTGGATGCTGGGGACTCCGTAAGGACCATGGGGAATAGCGGCTCCGCAGGAGACTGGGCACAGCTAAGAAAGATTTAGGACTACCTGGTGTGCACTGGCTCCTCCCACTATTACCCTCCTCCAGACTTCAGTTAGAATCCTGTGCCCGGCTGAGCTGGATGCACACTAGGGGCTCTCCTGAGCTCCTAGAGAGAAAGTATATTTTAGGTTTTTTATTTTACAGTGAGATCTGCTGGCAACAGACTCACTGCAGCGAGGGACTAAGGGGAGAAGAAGCGAACCTACCTAACTGGTGGTAGCTTGGGCTTCTTAGGCTACTGGACACCATTAGCTCCAGAGGGATCGACCGCATGGAACCGGCCATTGGTGTTCGGTCCCGGAGCCGCACCGCCGGCCCCCTTACAGAGCCAGAAGCAAGAAGAATCCGGAAAATCGTCGGCAGAAGACATCAGTATTCACCAAGGTAGCGCACAGCACTGCAGCTGTGCGCCATTGCTCCTCATACACACTTCACACTCCGGTCACTGAGGGTGCAGGGCGCTGGGGGGGGGGCGCCCTGAGCAGCAATAAAAACACCTTGGCTGGCAAATATATCACAATATATAGCCCCAGAGGCTATATATGTGATAAATACCCCTGCCAGAATCCATAAAAAGCGGAAGAAAAGTCCGCGAAAAAGGGGCGGAGCTATCTCCCTCAGCACACTGGCACCATTTTCTCTTCACAGTGCAGCTGGAAGACAGCTCCCCAAGCTCTCCCCTGTAGTTTTCAGGCTCAAAGGGTTAAAAAGAGAGGGGGGGCACTAAATTTAGGCGCAATATTGTTTATACAAGCAGCTATTGGGGGAAAAAATCACTCAGTTATAGTGTTAATCCCTGCATTATATAGCGCTCTGGTGTGTGCTGGCATACTCTCTCTCTGTCTCCCCAAAGGACTTTGTGGGGTCCTGTCCTCAGTCAGAGCATTCCCTGTGTGTGTGCTGTGTGTCGGTACGGCTGTGTCGACATGTGGGATGAGGAAGGTTACGTGGAGGTGGAGCAGATGCCGATAAATGGGATGTCGTCCCCTGTGGGGCCGACACCAGAGTGGATGGATAGGTGGAAGGTATTAACCGACAATGTCAACTCCTTACAAGGCTGGATGACGTAAAACAGCTGTGGGACAGCAGGCTTCTCAGCCCGCGCCTGCCCAGGCGTCTCAAAGGCCATCAGGGGCTCAAAAAAGCGCCCGTTACCTCAGATGGCAGACACAGATGTCGACACGGAGTCTGACTCCAGTGTCGACGAGGTTGAGACATATACACAATCCACTAGGAACATCCATTACATGATCTCGGCAATGAAAAATGTGTTACGCATTTCTGACATGAACCCAAGTACCACATAAAAGGGGTTTTATTTTTGGGGAGAAAAAGCAGCCAGTGTTTTGTTCCCCCATCAGATGAATGAATGAAGTGTGTAAAGTAGCGTGGGTTCCCCCAATAAGAAACTGGTAATTTCTAAAAAGTTACTGATGGTGTACCCTTTCCCGCCAGAGGATAGGTCACGTTGGGAGATATCCCTTATGGTGGATAAGGCGCTCACACGTTTGTCAAAAAAGGTGGCACTGCCGTCTTAGGATACGGCCAACTTGAAGGAGCCTGCTGATAAAAAACAGGAGGCTATCCTGAAGTCTGTATATACACACTCAGGTTATATACTGAGACCTGCAATTGCCTCAGCATAAATAGTGCTGCTGCAGCGTGGTCTGATACCCTGTCAGATAATATTAATACTCTAAGACAGGGATAATAGTTTGCTAACATAGAGCATATTAAAGACGTCGTCTTATATATAAAGGATGCACAGAGGGATATTTGCCGGCTGGCATCCAGAATAAAATGTCCATTCTGCCAGGAGGGTATTAGAAACCCGGCAGTGGACAGGTGATGCTGCCTATAAAAGGCACATGGAGATTCTGCCTTATAAAGGTGAGGAATTGTTTGGGGATGGTCTCTGGGACCTCGTATCCACAGCAACAGCTGGGAAAGAAAAAATTTTTACCTCAGGTTTCCTCACAGCCTAAGAAAGCACCGTATTTTCAGGTACAGTCCTTTCGGCTTCAGAAAAGCAAGCGGGTCAAAGGCGCTTCCTTTCTGCACAGAGACAAGGGAAGAAGGAAAAAGCTGCACCAGCAGCCAGTTCCCAGGATCAAAAATCTTCCCCAGCTTCCTCTGAGTCCACCGCTTGACGTTGGGGCTCCACAGGTGGAGACAGGTGCGGTAGGGGCGCGTCTCGGGAACTTCAGGGACCAGTGGGTTTGCCCACATGGATCCCTAGGTTCTGCAAATAGTATCACAGGGATACAGGCTGGAGTTCGAGGCGACTCCCCCTCGCCGTTACCTCACCTCAGCCTTGCCTGCTGCCCTCGGAGAAATGGTAGTACTGGCGGCAATTCACAAGCTGCACTTCCAGCAGGTGAAATCAAGGTACCCCTCCTACAAGGCCGGGGGTTACTATTCCAAAATGTTGTGGTACCGAAACCAGACGGTTCGGTGAGACCCATTCTAAAATTGAAAGCCTTGAACACTTATATACGAAGGTTCAAGTTCGAAATGGAATCGCTCAGGGCGATTATTGCAAGCCTGGAGAATTTCATGGTATCACTGGACATCAAGGATGCTTACCTGCATGTCCCTATTTACCCTCTTCACCAGGAGTACCTCAAAATTGTGGTACAGGATTGTCATTACCAATTCCAGACGTTGCCGTTGGTCTGTCCCCGGCACCGAGGTATTTACCAAGGTAATGGCCGAAATAATTATCCCATACTTGGACGATCGCCTTATAAAGGCGAGGTCCAGGGAGCAGTTGTTCGGCGGAGTGTCACTATCTCGGGAAGTGCTACAACAGCACGGCTGGATTCTGAATATCCAAAGTCGCAGCTGGTTCCTACGACGCGTCTACTGTTCCTGAATATGGTTCTGGACACAGAACAGGATAAAAAGGGTTTCTCCCGGAGGAGAAGTCCAAGGAGTTGTCGTCTCTAGACAGAGACCTCCTAATACGTATACAGGTGTCGGTGCATCAATGCACGCAAGCCCTGGGAAGGATGGTAGCTTCTTACGAAGAAATTCCATTCGCCAGGTCCCATACAAGGATTTTCCAGTGGGATCTGTTGGACATGTGGTCCGGGTCGCATCTTCAGATGCATCGGCGGATAACCCTGTCTCCAAGGGCCAGGGTGTCGCTGTGGTGGTGGCTGCAGAGTGCTCATCTTCTAGGGGGCCGCAGATTCGGCATACAGGACTGGGTCCTGGTGACCACGGATGCCAGCCTTCGAGGCTGGAGGGCAGTCACACAGGGAAGAAACATCCAAGGCTATGGAAAAGTCAGGAGACTTCCCTACACATAAATATTCTGGAACTAAGGGCCATTTACAATGCCCTAAGTCAGGCTAGACCCCTGCCTCAACACCGGCCGGTGCTGATCCAGTCAGACAACATCACGGCGGTCGCTCATGTAAACGACAGGGCGGCACAAGAAGCAGGATGGCGATGGCAGAAGCCACAAGGATTCTCCGATGGGCGGAAAATCTTGTGTTAGCACTGTCAGCAGTGTTCATTCCCGGAGTGGACAACTGAGAAGCAGACTTTCTCAGAAGACACGACCTCCACCCGGGAGAGTGGGGACTTCATCCAGAAGTCTTCCAAATGATTGTACACCATTGGGAAAGGCCACAGGTGGACATGATGGCATCCCGCCTCAACTAAAAGTTACAAAGATCTCAGAGGACCCATGGCCTCTGCCGCTCAGACAGGACCTGCTGCAGCAGGGGGCCTGTCTGTTCCAAGACGTACCGCGGCTGCGTTGGACGGCATGGCGGTTGAACGCCGGATCCTGAAGGAAAAGGGAATTCCGGAGGAAGTTATCCCTACGCTATTTAAAGCTAGGAAAGAAGTGAACGCTAACCATTATCACCGCATATGGCGAAAATATGTTGCGTACTGTGAGGCCAGGAAGGCCCCAAAGGAGAAATTTCAGCTAGGTCGATTTCTGCACTTACTACAGTCAGAGGTGACTATGGGCCTACAATTGGGTTCCATTAAGGTCCAGATTTCGGCTCTATCGATTTTCTTCCAAAATGGAACTGGCTTCACTGCCTGAAGTCCAGACTTTTGTTAAGGGAGGGCTGCATAGTCAGCCCCCGTTTGTGCCTCCAGTGGCACCGTGGGATCTCAACGTGGTGTTGGATTTCCTGAAGTCGCATTGGGTTGAGCCACTTAAATCCGTGGAGCTATAATACCTCACGTGGAAAGTGGTCATTCTGTGGGCCTTGGCGTCGGCCAGGCGTGTATCAGAATTGACAAAAGCCCTTATCTGTATTTTATATGGGAAAGGCGAAATAGAGGACTCGTTCCCAATTCCTTCCTAAGGTGGTATCAGTTTTTCATGTGAACCAACCTATTGTGGTGCCTGCGGCTACTTGGGACTTGGAGGATTCCAAGTTACTGGACGTAGTCAGGGCCCTGAAAAGTATATGTTTCCAGGACAGCTGGAGTCAGGAAGACTGACTCGCTATTTATCCTGTATGCACCCAACAAGCTGGGTGCTCCTGCTTCTAAGCAGACGATTGCTCGCTGGATCTGTAGCACGATTCAACTTGCACATTCTGCGGCTGGACTGCCGCACCCTAAATCTGTAAAAGCCCATTCCACGAGGAAAGTGGGCTCATCTTGGGCGGCTGCCCGAGGGGTCTCGGCTTTAGAACTTTGCCGAGCTGCTACTTGGTCAGGGGCAAACACGTTTGCAAAATTCTACAAATTTGATACCCTGGCTGAGGAGGACCTTGAGTTCTCTCATTCGGTGCTGCAGAGTCATCCGCACTCTCCCGCCCGTTTGGGAGCTTTGGTATAATCCCCATGGTCCTTACGGAGTCCCCAGCATCCACTAGGACGTCAGAGAAAATAAGATTTTACTCACCGGTAAATCTATTTCTCGTAGTCCGTAGTGGATGCTGGGCGCCCATCCCAAGTGCGGACTGTCTGCAATACTTGTATATAGTTATTGTTAACTACAAGGGTTATTGTTGAGCCATCTTTTGAGAGGCTCTGTTGTGTTCATACTGTTAACTGGGTATATTATCACGAGTTATACGGTGTGATTGGTGTGGCTGGTATGAGTCTTACCCGGGATTCAAAATCCTTCCTTATTGTGTCAGCTCTTCCGGGCACAGTATCCTTACTGAAGTCTGGAGGAGGGTCATAGTGGGAGGAGCCAGTGCACACCAGGTAGTCCTAAATCTTTCTTAGCTGTGCCCAGTCTCCTGCGGAGCCGCTATTCCCCATGGTCCTTACGGAGTCCCCAGCATCCACTACGGACTACGAGAAATAGATTTACCGGTGAGTAAAATCTTATTATCTCAAGTCCTTCTACGTGTTTCCAGTGCTGTATGCTATCAGCTATCTCCAGTGTTGTTAACCATTGATTGAACATCGATCCTTCCACATATTTCCAGTGCTGTGTGCTATCCGCTATCTCCAGTATTCCATCTATTAAACATTGATCTTTCCACGTGTTGCCAGTGCTGTGTGCCATCAGCTAATCTTCAGACATCTCCAGCATCAACTAACTTCAATTGTCAGCTGTTGTACTTCTAACTACCTGATACCTGACCAGCGGGCCGCAACCTGCTTGCTGGGTGCCGCAAAGCCCAAAGCCCCTTGGGAGGGGATCACTGGTGAAAATCACCGGCAGGTTAGACTCCGCGCCTCTGGTCAGGTCTCGTCAATATCCGAGGTTATCCAGCGTATGAAGAAGTCCTACATATGTCCTCCTCGTCTGCTGCCATCTTCACAACTAGTAACTCCTCCACTTGGCTCTCAAGCCAAGACCACCAGGTATCAGGTTGTGACAGAAATACAAGAGTACACATAACACAATGATCAATTGTGGTTTCTGAGCCAAAAATACAAAGTATACCAAACAGTAAACCCCCCCTCCCCCCAAAAAAATAAAAATAAAAAATAATAATAATAATAATAATAATAAATAAATAAATAAATAGAGGACTATTCATCATTTAAAACAACAAGAATTCTGGAGTTTATCATACCCAATATGTAATAAGCTACACGCATTTCTCAAGAATACTGTTTTTAAAAAACACTATTTGCAGATATTTGCTGTAGCTGAGCTAATCCACTGCGTAAGTTTGGAAATTTTTCTTTCCCTTCAGACATGTCATCATAGGTTTGTGTAATGAAAGGTACTTTAAAACACATTTGGCTGAAAGATAACATACTAAAGCTGGGTACACACTTGTCCAATCCCTGGGAGATCCGACTCCCGACCGACAGTTTTGCCCGATATTGGACAAGTGTGCACCCTCTGCTGACCGACCCATGCACTCGATCCTGGACGCCTGTCGGGTCTCCTGGTTTTTAAACCTGCTTAAAAACTAGGAGACCCAATGTGGTTCAGGAGACTAACATTGTAGTGTGTAGGCTGCAGAGACCAGAGCTGGTGACCGATCTCCGGTCCCGGCAGCCCAGCACATTATCAGAGGGATCCATACCAGCACTGTCTGCCACTGCTGCTGATGCGGTTCTGGCAGCACAGGGCATGGTGGCTATGGTGGGATCCAGCGTGGGCACGCCGACAGGGCTGTACCTGTGGACGCGATGCTGGCAGTGGAGGGCACGTGGTGATGGTTGGATGCGGCGTGTGAACGATGGCTGGCCGGTGGACTGTACCTGTGGAGAAGCGCCATTTTTTAAATTCAAGATGGCCACGGCTAGCCAATCGCGGCTCACTACATCATCATCCCGCCCCCTTGCACCGGCTAATATTAGCCAGCACGAGGCAGTAGCTGTTAGTCCGATGGTGGAGGAGGAGAGGTGAAGAGCTACTGAAGAAAGAAGATGCTGGGGAAGTCCTGGATGGGCGGTGCCCTTGCAAAAGAGCTTGAAGTCCGGCACCCTCCAGGTGAAGATGCCGGGGAAGTGCTGGGGGAGGCGGCGGCCATGAAAAAGAGATGAAAGACTACTGTTCCCCAGGTGAAGGTGCTGCATTATAAAATATTACAACATTCAGTGTTGGTTTTTTATTTTAATATTTATTTTACAATGGACCTATAAGTACCAGCAGGCCCTTAATGCCCCGCATGCTGGTACTTGTGATTTTCCAATTACCAGGATGCAGGGGAGGCTTGCTGGGACCTGTAGTCCTCCTGTAAAAGACAATATTGTATTATTATTTATTTATTTTTAAACATGTTTTTATTAATGCATCACTTCACATTACAGCATGTTCGCATATAAGAGATAAGGAAAACAAAGAGTTTACAATGAATACAAGAGACTGGTAACAACACTTTATATTTGTTACAGAATGTACTAATCAAGACATTATATTTAATATATAAACATTATTATTACAATTACATAAGTCATCATTTCCCAAATAATGTTATCGAAAACATAGATCTCAAATTACCAAAGAAGAAACGTGCCGCTCTGTTACCACTAGGTATGCGAGGAGACCAGTATCCAGTACTATAGGGGGGTCACCCATCAATATTCTTGTTTCATACTATTCAGTATTTTTAAGTGAACACCTTATTCGTTTATGATAATCTGTAGGAAGAGTTACTATATAGCTCTCCCAAGTGTCGAAAAACCACCCAACCAGTTTATCTTTATGTAATGTGGTGTCCCAACCACTGCATTTGGAGTAAATGATGCAATTTCTGTTTAAATAAAGCTAACGTGGGAGGGCTATGGAGAATCCAAGATTGTAATATAGGTTTCCGAGCTGCCAAACTTATAGCAAGTAATAAGCTCTTGCAGCCTTTGGTTATTCTCTGTCTTTCCGGAATAATTCCAAACAAAGCCAATTCAACTGTAAACGGGAAAAAGTTTATTAGATGTTCTGTTGCGTAGTGTCTAATTTGAAGCCAGAATCGGTGCAACATAGGACAGGTCCCAAAGCAGTGCAATAAATCCACTCTTGGTGTATTACATTTGAGACATGCATCCGAGTCGGACATACCCGCCAAGTGTTGTCTATGGGGGGGAGTAGTATGCCCTATGAGTAATGTTATAAAACATCTCATGATATTGAGCCGAACGTAGCATATTATAGGAATTTGTTAAATTCTTCAGTAATTTATTATATGTAAGAGTAGAATTATCTAGGGTCCATTGTTCTATACCCGACATTGTGGCAGAATGAGCCATAGCCATATGTAATAGTCTATAATGAGTTGATAAAGCCTTCTTGGCGGCAGGGGGGATCTCAAAATACCATCAAGAGTATTATCCAAGTCCAATGCAGATAACGATTTGAGCACTAGGCTGATATAATGCTGCATTTGAAAAAATGGCAGTGGGTAGCTAACGATAAATGGGTATGATTGTTGCACCCGTGCAAAAGTCATTGGTTTTCCCACTACTAAAATCTACCAAATTGTTTATATTTTTCAGCCCTTCACGATAAAACATTGTAAATGGAAAGTCTGCCTCTCCATGCTGGAACTCACTATTACCAAGAAACGTCAAGTACAGCGATTTGTGTGACCCCAGATTCCTGAAGCATCGTAGAATGTGCCAATAGCGATAAACTGTCCACATTAGAGGATTATCTTTCAATTCCTGATCATGTTCTGCCTCTACCCCATGGAGAAATGTAATCAGGTTCCCCTCTTTCAAAAATTGGGCTTCTAATTGCGTGTTTGCATAAGTGTCATTGCCATTTACACAATCCCTTAAAAATTGTAACAAACATGCATGGTTGTAAATTTGGATATTTGGGAACTTTATACCACCGTTAAATTTCATTTGCTCCAATTTTAGCATTGCAATGCGTGGCCTCTTTCCTTTCCAGTTGAATTGTCTAAATAGCGCTACAATCTTGGACAGATCAGTCGTACTAATTATTTCTGGTAGGGAATGTAGGATATATAACAAGCGTGGAAAAGTACACATTTTAATCAAATTTGCCCACCCTAAATAGGTCAACTTCAGCTGTTTCCATCTATCCAATTCTAAGGTTATGGAGTTTAGCGCTTCTTTCACATTCATTCTATAAAGTTCCAAGGTATTTTTTTGGAGTTTAATGCCTAAGTATGTTATGTAGGAATTGGCCCAGGTTAATGGTGTTTGTTTCCCCTATCCCGGTCTCACCGTCCCAGCTTTTAAATATAAGCCCACTGATTTGGTCAGATTGACTGCAAAGCCTGACACTTTTCCGAAATTATCTATCAGCTCCAGAATACCTCCGAGAGATTCTTTGGGGTTTCCAATATACAATAATACATCATCAGCAAACACCAATAATTTTATTTCTTTATTCCCAATTCGTATACCTTCGGTATGTGGAGGATCCTTGAAGTATACGTAAGAGGGAATCAATAGACAAATTGAAGAGAAGCAGGGACAAGGGACACTCCTGTCTCGTACCTCTCTGTATAGTAATTGGAGTCCCTGTTTGCCATTAATCAGCAGAGATGTCACCGGAGCTGTGTTTAAGTATTTGATCAGTCCTACAAATTTCGCATTAAAGCCTCTGCGTATCAACAACACATTGAATAGATGATGCCACCAGGGCTGGATTAAGCCCTCGCGGGGCCCAGGGCACCCAAGACAGGAGGGTCCCCCTGCCGACCACCAGCAACCCACCCCCCCACGGCTGCAAGTGCTGCTCACCTCCCACAGTCACAGGAAACGGGAGCTGCGCAGGGGGAGTAGAGAAGACACCAGGCTACCGGGGCAGGAGGGATTCACGTTGCCGGGGGAGGAGTGCCGCTGTGCATGCGGCTTCCTCCCCCCTCCTCTTGGGCAGCATGGTTGGGGATTGAGTCAAGCAATCTCCAGCCTCCGCCGCCGGCAGCATCTCTCCTGGCAGCAGCGAAGGCTGGAGATTGCTTGACTCAGTCCCTGACCATGCTGCCCTAGAGGAGGGGGGAGGAAGCCGCATGCACAGGCGCCCTCCTCCCCTGGCAGCGTGGATCCCTCCTGTCCCGGCAACCTGAAGAGCAGTGCAGAGCTCCAGCTGGGGGGCCTCTTAAGACAGGGGGCCCGGGGTACTGACCCCATGGGCACCTCCCTTAATCCGGCTCTGGATGCCACAATACTGTGTCAAAGGCTTTGTGAGTGTCAAGACTCAGTAACATGTGTAGAGTCCTTTTGATTAACTGAGGCTATAGTTGCTGCTATAGCAGTCCGGATGGCCTTAACTGATTGGCGTCCCCAGACAAAACTGAACTGGTGGTCTGTCAGCAAGTCTGGGAGTATTGTTTGTTACATTTCTCTGACGTCCTAGTGGATGCTGGGAACTCCGTAAGGACCATGGGGGGATAGACGGCTCCGCAGGAGACTGGGCACATCTAAAGAAAGAATTAGGACTATCTGGTGTGCACTGGCTCCTCCCCCTATGACCCTCCTCCAAGCCTCAGTTAGATTTCTGTGCCCGGCTGAGCTGGATGCACACTAGGGGCTCTCCTGAGCTCCTAGAAAGAAAGTATAATTTAGGTTTTTTATTTTACAGTGAGACCTGCTGGCAACAGGCTCACTGCACCGAGGGACTAAGGGGAGAAGAAGCGAACCTACCTAAGTGGTGGTAGCTTGGGCTTCTTAGGCTACTGGACACCATTAGCTCCAGAGGGATCGCACACAGGACCCGACCTCGTCGTCCGTTCCCGGAGCCGCGCCGCCGTCCCCCTTACAGAGCCAGAAGCAAGAAGGTCCGGAAAATCGGCGGCTGGAGACTTCTGTCTTCTCCAAGGTAGTGCACAGCACTGCAGCTGTGCGCCATTGCTCCTCATGCACACCACACACTGCGGTCACTGATGGGTGCAGGGCGCTGGGGGGGGCGCCCTAAGCAGCAATAAATAACACCTTGGCTGGCAAACTGACACCATATATAGCCCCAGAGGCTATATAGGTGTATATTAACCCCTGCCAGAAATCTTAAAATTGCGGGAGAAAGCCCGCCGAAAAAGGAGCGGAGCCATCTCCCTCAGCACACTGGCGCCATTTTCCCTCACAGCTCCGCTGGAAGGATCGCTCCCTGGCTCTCCCCTGCAGTCCTGCACTACAGAAAGGGTAAAAAAGAGAGGGGGGGCACAAATTTAGGCGCAGTATAATATATATGCAGCTATAAGGGGAAAACACACTTTATAGGTGATATCCCTGTGGTATATAGCGCTCTGGTGTGTGCTGGCATACTCTCCCTCTGTCTCCCCAAAGGGCTTTGTGGGGTCCTGTCCTCTGTCAGAGCATTCCCTGTGTGTGTGCTGTGTGTCGGTACCGCTGTGTCGACATGTATGATGAGGAAAATGATGTGGAGGCAGAGCAAATGCCTGTAAATGTGTTGTCACCCCCTGAGGGGTCGACACCTGTGTGGATGGACTTATGGAAGGAATTACGTGACAGTGTCAGCTCCTTACATAAAAGATTTGACGACATAGGACAGCCGGCTACTCAGCTTGTGACTGTTCCAGCATCTCAAATGTCATCAGGGGCTTTAAAACGCCCGCTACCTCAGATGGCAGACACAGATGTCGACACGGATACTGACTCCAGTGTCGACGACAATGAGACTAATGTACCCTCCAATAGGTCCACCCGTTACATGATTGAGGCAATGAAAAATGTATTACACATTTTCTGATAGTACCTCAGGTACCACAAAAAAGGGTATTAGGGCCCTCATTCCGAGTCGTTCGCTCGGTATTTTTCATCGCATCGCAGTGAAATTCCGCTTAGTACGCATGCGCAATAATCGCACTGCGACTGCGCCAAGTAATTTTACAATGGAGATAGTATTTTTACTCACGGCTTTTTCATCGCTCCGGCGATCGTAATGTGATTGACAGGAAATGGGTGTTACTGGGCGGAAACAGGCCGTTTTATGGGCGTGCGGGAAAAACCGCTACCGTTTCCGGAAAAAACGCAGGAGTGGCCGGGGAAACGGGGGAGTGTCTGGGCGAACGCTGGGTGTGTTTGTGACGTCAAACCAGGAACGACAAGCACTGAACTGATCGCAGATGCCGAGTAAGTCTGAAGCTACTCTGAAACTGCTAAGTAGTTTGTAATCGCAATATTGCGAATACATCGGTCGCAATTTTAAGAAGCTAAGATACACTCCCAGTAGGCGTAGGCTTAGCGTGAGCAACTCTGCTAAATTCGCCTTGCGAGCGATCAACTCGGAATGAGGGCCAATGTTCGGTGAGAAAAAACTCAGAGTAGTTTTTCCTGCATCTGAGGAATTAAATGAGGTGTGTGCGGAAGCCTGGACTTCCCCCGATAAGAAATTGATAATTTCTAAACGGTTATTGGCAGCGTACCCTTTCCCGCCAGAGGATAGGTCACGTTGGGAAACATCCCCTAGGGTAGATAAAGCGCTTAAACGTTTATCAAAACAGGTGGCACTACCGTCTCCGGATACGGCCGCCCTAAAGGATCCTGCCGATAGAAAGCAGGAAGCTACCCTAAAAGCTATATATACACACACGTCACGGGCATTATATTGCGACCAGCGATTGCATCAGCATGGATGTGCAGTGCTGCTGCTGCGTGGTCAGATTCCCTGTTGGATAATATTGATACCCTGGATAGGGACAAGGGCCCTCATTCCGAGTTGTTCGCTCGGTATTTTTCATCGCATCGCAGTGAAAATCCGCTTAGTACGCATGCGCAATGTTCGCACTGCGACTGCGCCAAGTAACTTTACTATGAAGAAAGTATTTTTACTCACGGCTTTTTCTTCGCTCCGGCGATCGTAATGTGATTGACAGGAAATGGGTGTTACTGGGCGGAAACACGGCGTTTCAGGGGCGTGTGGATGAAAACGCTACCGTTTCCGGAAAAAACGCAGGAGTGGCCGGGGAAACGGTGGGAGTGCCTGGGCGAACGCTGGGTGTGTTTGTGACGTCAACCAGGAACGACAAGCACTGAAATGATCGCACAGGCAGAGTAAGTCTGGAGCTACTCTGAAACTGCTAAGTAGTTAGTAATCGCAATATTGCGAATACATCGTTCGCAATTTTAAAAAGCTAAGATTCACTCCCAGTAGGCGGCGGCTTAGCGTGTGTAACTCTGCTAAATTCGCCTTGCGACCGATCAACTCGGAATGAGGGCCAATATTTTGCTGACAGTGGAGCATATAAAAGACGCTGTCTTATACATGCGTGATGCACAGAGGGATATTTGCCGGCTGGCATCAAAAATAAGTGCAATGTCCATTGCCGCCAGAAGGGGATTATGGACTCGGCAGTGGTCAGGTGATGCCGATTCAAAAAGGCACATGGAAGTTTTGCCTTATAAGAGGTGGAACTGTTTGGGGATGGTCTTTCAGACCTCGTTTCCACAGCTACGGCTGGGAAATCGACATTTTTGCCACAAGCTACTCCACAGCAAAAGAAAGCACCGTATTATCAAGTACAGTCCTTTCGGCCCCAAAAACACAAGAGGGCTCGAGGCGCGTCCTTTCTGCCGAGAGGAAAAGGTAGAGGGAAAAATCTGCAGCATACAGCCAGTTCCCAAGAGCAAAAGTCCTCCCCCGCGTCCGGTAAGTCCACAGCATGACGCTGGGGCTTCACAGGCGGACCCGGGTACGGTGGGGGCCCGTCTCAGAAATTTCAGCACATAGTGGGCTCTCTCACAGGTGGATCCCTGGATCCTTCAAGTAGTATCTCAGGGGTACAGGCTGGAATTCGAGATGTGTCCCCCCCCCCCCCCCCCCCCCGCCGTTTTCTAAAATCTGCCTTACCAGCAACTCCCTCTGCAAGGGAGGCAGTGTTGGTGGCTATCCAAAAACTGTATTCACAGCAAGTGATTGTCAAGGTACCCCTCCTTCAGCAAGGAAAGGGTTACTATTCCACAATGTTTGTGGTACCGAAACCGGACGGTTCGGTGAGACCCATCTTAAATTTAAAAGCCTTGAACACTTATATCAAAAGGTTCAAGTTCAAGATGGAATCGCTCAGGGCGGTTATTGCGAGCCTGGAAGAGGTGGATTACATGGTCTCCCTGGACATCAAGGATGCGTACCTACATGTCCCCATTTACCCCCCTCACCAGGAGTACCTCAGATTTGTGGTACAGGACTGTCACTATCAGTTCCAGACGCTGCCGTTTGGGTTATCCACGGCACCGAGGGTCTTTACCAAGGTAATGGCCGAAATGATGATACTCCTTCGCAAGAAGGGAGTTTTAATTATCCCGTACTTGGACGATCTCCTGATAAAGGCGAGGTCCAAAGAACAGTTGGTAGTGGGGGTAGCACTTTCTCGGGAAGTGCTACAACAGCACGGCTGGATTCTCAATATTCCAAAGTCACAGCTGGTCCCGACGACACGTCTTCTGTTCCTGGGAATGATTCTGGACACAGACCAGAAAAAAGTGTTTCTTCCAGTGGAAAAAGCCGAGGAGTTGTCATCTCTAGTCAGAGACCTCCTAAAACCAGGACAGGTGTCGGTACATCAATGCACACGAGTCCTGGGAAAAATGGTGGCTTCGTACGAAGCAATTCCATTCGGAAGGTTCCACGCAAGGACTTTCCAGTGGGACCTGTTGGACAAATGGTCCGGGTCCCATCTCCAGATGCAACAGCGGATAACGCTGTCGGCAAGGACCAGGGTGTCGCTGCTGTGGTGGCTGCAGAGGGCTCATCTACTAGAGGGCCGCAGATTCGGAATACAGGACTGGGTCCTGGTGACCACGGATGCCAGCCTTCGGGGCTGGGGGGCAGTCACACAGGGAAGAAATTTCCAAGGACTGTGGTCAGATCAGGAGATTTCGCTTCACATAAATATTCTGGAGCTAAGGGCCATCTACAATGCCCTAAGCCAAGCAAGGACCCTGCTTCAGAACCAGTCGGTACTGATCCAATCAGACAACATCACGGCGGTCGCCCATGTAAACAGACAGGGCGGCACAAGAAGCAGGAGGGCAATGGCAGAAGCCACAAGGATTTTCCGATGGGCGGAAAATCATGTGTTAGCACTGACAGCAGTGTTCATTCCGGGAGTGGACAACTGGGAAGCAGACTTCCTCAGCAGGCACGACCTCCACCCGGGAGAATGGGGACTTCATCCAGAAGTCTTCCAAATGCTGGTAAACCGGTGGGAAAGACTACAGGTGGACATGATGGCATCCCGCCTCAACAAAAAGCTAAAAAGATATTGCGCCAGGTCAAGGGACCCTCAGGCGATCGCTGTGGACGCTCTAGTAACACCGTGGGTGTACCAGTCGGTTTATGTGTTTCCTCCTCTGCCTCTCATTCCCAAGGTACTGAGAATAATACGAAGGCGAGGAGTGAAAACTATACTCGTGGTTCCGGATTGGCCAAGAAGAGCTTGGTACCCGGAACTTCAAGAGATGCTTTCAGAGGACCCTTGGCCTCTACCGCTCAGACAGGACCTGCTGCAGCAGGGGCCCTGTCTGTTCCAAGACTTACCGCGGCTGCGTTTGACGGCATGGCGGTTGAACACCGGATCCTGAAGGAAAAGGGTATTCCGGAGGAAGTCATTCCTACCCTGATCAAAGCCAGGAAGGATGTCACCGCAAACCATTATCACCGCATTTGGCGAAAATATGTTGCGTGGTGTGAGGCCAGGAAGGCCCCAACGGAGGAATTTCAACTGGGTCGATTCCTGCATTTCCTGCAAACAGGGGTGACGTTGGGCCTCAAATTGGGGTCCATTAAGGTCCAGATTTCGGCCCTGTCGATTTTCTTCCAGAAAGAACTGGCTTCCCTGCCTGAAGTTCAGACTTTTGTCAAGGGAGTTCTGCATATTCAGCCTCCTTTTGTGCCCCCAGTGGCACCTTGGGATCTCAATGTGGTTTTGGAGTTCCTGAAATCACATTGGTTTGAACCACTTAAGACTGTGGATTTGAAATATCTCACGTGGAAAGTGGTCATGCTGTTGGCCCTGGCTTCAGCCAGGCGTGTGTCAGAATTGGCGGCTTTGTCCTATAAAAGCCCTTATCTGATTTTCCATATGGATAGGGCAGAATTGAGGACTCGTCCTCAATTTCTCCCGAAGGTGGTATCAGCTTTTCACTTGAACCAGCCTATTGTGGTGCCTGCGGCTACTGGGAACTTGGAGGATTCCAATTTGCTGGACGTAGTCAGGGCCCTGAAAATTTATGTTTCCATAAGCAGACTATTGCGCGCTGGATTTGTAGCACTATTCAGCTGGCGCATTCTGCGGTAGGACTACCGCAGCCTAAATCTGTAAAAGCCCATTCGACAAGGAAGGTGGGCTCATCTTGGGCGGCTGCCCGAGGGGTCTCGGCCTTACAACTTTGCCGAGCTGCTACTTGGTCAGGGGCAAACACGTTTGCAAAATTCTACAAATTTGATACCCTGGCTGAGGAGGACCTGGAGTTCTCTCATTCGGTGTTGCTGAGTCATCCGCACTCTCCCGCCCGTTTGGGAGCTTTGGTATAATCCCCATGGTCCTTACGGAGTTCCCAGCATCCACTAGGACGTCAGAGAAAATAAGAATTTACTCACCGGTAATTCTATTTCTCGTAGTCCGTAGTGGATGCTGGGCGCCCATCCCAAGTGCGGATTGTCTGCAATACTTGTAAATAGTTATTGTTATACAAATCGGGTTATTATTGCGAGCCATCTGTTCAGAGGCTCCTTTTGTTATCATACTGTTAACCGGGGTTTCCTATCACGAGTTATACGGTGTGATTGGTGTGGCTGGTATGAGTCTTACCCGGGATTCAAAATCCTTCCTTATTGTGTCAGCTCTTCCGGGCACAGTGTCCTAACTGAGGCTTGGAGGAGGGTCATAGGGGGAGGAGCCAGTGCACACCAGATAGTCCTAATTCTTTCTTTAGATGTGCCCAGTCTCCTGCGGAGCCGTCTATCCCCCCATGGTCCTTACGGAGTTCCCAGCATCCACTACGGACTACGAGAAATAGAATTACCGGTGAGTAAATTCTTATTATTTGCACAATATTGTATTATTTAACTTTTTGACTATAAACTGAAGCTTCAGCCCTGGAGAGGGGGTACCCTTTTATTAGGAGGGGGTCCCCACTTTCCCGGGAATCCCCGGCCTGGGCTGACTAGTTAGGGGGATGGATGCTTCAGCCACGGGACCCCATCAAGTGTGTCCCCTGGCTGTGGCATTACTCTTCTGCTAGTGGAGCTCGGTACTGGTTCTGAAAATATGGGGGGACCACCACTCATTTTGTTCACCATAATTTCAGAACCAGGGCCAGCTCTAAGAACCCTGTGCTGTTCCATATATAATAAATACCAGGGACCCTTACATGTTTTGTTCCCCGTATATTTTGGACCAGGGCTGGCTCAAAGCTCCCAGGGCTGGTTATTCCTTCTGGGGGAGACTGACATTTGTTTTTGTTTTTAAAGAACATTAAAATGATCTCCCCCATCCCCCTTGACCATTATAATTCATCATTAATATATCCCCCTTTTCCCACAGCCAAATACATTTTTTCAGCAGAATTGGTCACAGATTGGTCTGCTGAAAAATTGGACAAGTATGTAGCGAGGACTGGCTGTATAATCTGCGAGCAGGTGTGCAGAAGGATTGTATAAACAGTCTGATCTGTAGATTGGACAAGTGTGTACCCATCTTAAGCCTTTTCATTCTACTTTGTAAATACTCACCAAATGGCTGCGCACATGGGGGTGTGTGTGTTGGCCTTCCAGGTGCCGCTCCTCCCAACTCCTGAATGATTATGCCAACAGTGGTGGTGGACATCTAGAAGAAGGACCTTAAAGAAATGAAGCATGTTGAAATTAATAGATAATATTGTTTTGGGAGACTTACCACAACACAATCCTGGAAATGTACTTACCAGGCTGGTTCTTTTGGGGTGTATGAGATGCTTTCTTATTCCCTTTGCCACTTTCCCCTGTGATGTGATATTGTTTGTTTTAAATAAAATATGTTTCAAATGTTCAAACAAAAAAACCCATTTGTATACTTCAGTGAAAGGCAACCAATGTACATTGGCCTAACCATTACCACAGCAGACTTGCAACATAACTTTATATAGGCCTAATGTTAATAATTTTACAGATGTCAAAATAGTTGTAATGCATTTACTAATTGCACCAAAAAAACCTGCCCTTTTACATTGACAGTAATAAAGATTTTTAAAACAAACTAAAACCAAGATGGCAAGAAACGGTTTACCAAGAACTGGAAAAATCGGGCGCTATTAGGTCCTGTGTCTCTAATGCTGCTGCTAACAACGTTTGGGATTGTCAAAGTCAAAAATATTACATAGAGAGAACATACAAACCACACACACATTTAAGTCGCTATACTTGCAAATATGCGCAGCGAGCACAGCAATATATGGAAACACACGCATTTGCTCGGACATGGCACGGAGATGGATTTGGCGCTTGTTTCATACAGTACATGGTTATAATAATGTCAAGCACCAGACATCATGGAGATTTAGAATTGGCTGATGAATTGATGTCATGAATATGTATTATCTGAACAGAACCAGATGCGCCCATCATGTTTGGTATTGAAGCAAGCAGAATGATGTGTGGGTTAGTTTGATGCTGGTTGTGAAGTTGTGGGACATTGCAGCGGATAGATATGATTATATGTATAAAAGCTGAGATCACTTTGTTGAGAACAATGGATGATCAAGCCAACCTTTTACTAAGATTTTCAGGGCTGAACCTGATTAACATATACAAAGGAGAGAGAGAGACCCCTCCCCTAGGAACAGACACAGGAGAATAGTTCCTGTCTGGGGGGGTTGGGGTCAGTGTTGTTGGTTGCCTCAGAGAGCAGATGTGATGTGGCTGCACTCAGAACAGAGGTCTCAGAAGCATGGCTGGATCATCGCCAGGCATCAAAGGCTAAGTACCATAATCTCAATATCTCATGGCTGATTGGCATAGAGTAGTTTTAAATGTGTGTTTTGTGGTGGGGTAGTTGTGGAATGATGGGTAAGCATAGAGTGGTTGGTTTGGAGAAACAAATGGCTTGGGGATGGTGAGGCTTGCGCAGCTGTGTGATTGTAACTTGTTTGTGCTGAATACTCTGTGAAGTCTGTGATGAAGTGGAACATTAGACAACCTGTAGCATAGCATTTGTGGTATTTGTTTGCCTATGGAGATTTAATAAGATGGTTCTAGGAAGTTGGATTGAAATTGTGAAAGGTGATTTAGATTGTTTGGAATTGTAAAATCAGAACATATGCATTGTTTTGAGGCTTGGACATTTTGGAATAAAATGGAGTCTTGTGTTTTCTGCTATGTGATTGTGGTGTAGTAGAGAGTGCCATGTGTTTGGACCTGCAAATCTAAAATGGCTGCTGCCGGGTATTTTCCCCTCCCCCTTTCAGCCATGTGGTGTAGTCTTTGGAATCAAGTGGAGTTTTCCCAAAATGGAGTCTAGCTTCTGCCCCATGCGGCATTGTAGGGACAATTGTGTTGCTGGGTGTTGTGTATATAGGGACAGGCAGCATGGGTAAGCTCAAGTACTTTCTAAACAAAGATTCTCAGCATTGACTGACTGCGCAGCGATTGTTCCTCACATGTGTAAGCTTTCTCTGCAATCATATTTGTCTTCTTGTTATTGTGAGCCATTTCTTTCTCTCTCTCTCTCTCTCCTTCTCTTTTTCTCTTATTTTCCCTTAAATAGTAATTGTATTGTATTGTATTTCCTGTGTAGTAATCTGGTTAGGTAGTCTATGTTATATTGTAGTGTATGACTTGTATTGTGTTAAATTCTTTTGCAAGTATAACATTCATAATATATATTTAGGCGTTGGACCCTGAGCACGGTATCTGTGTATTTCTTATAGTATTAAGTAATCTCAGAGCGTCAGTGACGCTCGAACAGCTTTAAAGGTAATAAGGTTATACTGTGTTGCATCTACACTCTCCCACTACACAGAGGTTTACAGTATAAGTACATTCCTTAAGGTATAGTTAAGGGAGTACCCTTGCGGTACTTTTTACGCCAATTGTGTACTGTGTTCTTTAACCTTTAACGTGTTTTTAATAGGACAAATATTATAGACATTGTCAATTGGGGGACTCGTCCTCCGGGATTCACATATCTGCACTAGGTAACTTCAGCAGACATTATCAGGTCAGCAAAGGGCGGAGAAGGTAGAAAGTAGCATCCCTCGTTAAACCGTTTGGAGGTCGGGGATACTGCAGTGCTGACCAGTTAAGCGTCTGCTTCGCTTAGTAAAGGGTGCTGAAGGAATCCGGGAACCGGAGGTAAGAACAACACACGCAGATTGGATGGTTTATCTGTTTAAGTAGGTTTAAAAGTACATTTAAAAGTTGCTGCATAGCCTTGATATAGTTAAAAAAAAAAAAAAAAGTCAGGCCTAGAATAACTTTAGGAGTTTGAATGATGACTTTCTTTGTGACTAGAGGCCGCATGGTCTGTCCCCCATTTTGTGTGACCCTCATGGAGGTGAAAGGGGGAGGAGCAGCGGCCATTTTGGGAAGGTCAAAAAAAATGTTTCCCCTAAAATGGCTGATTTTCAAGAAATAATCAGCCATCCACTGTCAAAAAGAAATCATCATTTAATGAGTTTTTTTCAATGCATTTGTTTAGTCCATATCATAGTCAATCATAAGTAGTTCAGATACAGTTTAATAACAGTTAATAATAAATTAAATATTTGATTTAAGAACAATACACAGATAAAACAAAGTTGTTGTTTTTTTTTTTTTTTTTTTGGTTTCCTTACCACCCTACTCTGCTTGGTGCAGGATGGCCATTGAAATGCAGATGAACCTGTGTGACTGGTTAGGTTCCCTAGCAGTGTTGAAATAAATCGCCTTTTACAGAGTTACTGTAGTTAAAAAGCAATTCATATGCAAATTAGAAGCACTGAATAAGGTCTAAATGTCTATATGTCTGTGCTTACATCAATGTATGTTATTAGATTAAATTTAGAATTGCATTTTCATCTGTGTACTTTCACATATCTCACCTTCCTGTTTGCCAGTTCTATAATTGATAAACGTGCTTAGAGAGATTTGTCGTTATTTTATAGTTTAAGAGTAAAGGTAACATAGTTAAAGTATAGACAAACACAGTTTTGCCTGGGAGATAAGGCGAAGTCAGTGTGGTGTGCGGTAGATGATCAAGGATCATCTACATTGATAAACATATAAATTGTGTTACGGTGGATCTTTATTTTGCGTACACGTGTCTCTAACAAGGATTGAGATTTGTGCACGCAAACCAAAGGCCGACGCACGCAGCGTAAATTACGCAACGGAGCGTCCGGGTACGCCCACGTAACTCAAAACACAAGTTTTTCTCCTCTCCTCTCAACGCGATAAGTAGCGCCACGCGATAAATAACGCCAGGCGATAAATCGCGCAAATCTATTTTTAAAATTCGAAATTTAAATTAATAGATCCTTCTCCTAATTTGTAACACATCTGGTCTAAAGAGAAATTTCTGCGCAGAAATAGAAATAGAAACAAAAGTGTACATGTGGTGAGTGAGTGTGTTGTATACAATTTTACAGGTTGAACCACAAGAAAAGTCGAGTTCTCGTGAGGTACATGCGTGTAAGTGACGTACATGGTGGCTAGGGAGGCATCCCTGGTTAAAACATACAATTTGAGCATTAGAGTGTAGCAGACCAGGAGGTCATACTGTAACAGACCAGGAGGTCATAGCAGACCAGCAGGTTCAGGTACAGCAGACAAGGAAGTCCGCTATACAGTCCACAGGCACAACACCAAGAAAGGGTTGGTGCAACACCCATATAGGCCATACAAGCTCTTGCTGAAGGAATTCGCAGCCGCAATTTTCGATTCCACTGGTCGCCCCGTACATAAGATTAGTTGCTTATGTGCTGAACGACTGTACCGCACGTAATTGTGTACATTAGTAAACCTGACCGGTACTATTTGTGTACGAAGGTCATAAACGCTATTTGTACATTCTAACGTGATTTGTGTAATTTTTTTTATTTTAAGGGAAGTTCGCTGCTCACTCAGGAACTATCCAGCAACCAATAGTTACTGGAAAGAGTAAGTGTTCTTCGGAGCACCCTCACAGGTTCCAGTAAATAGAGGTTCAGGTCGCAGGGGCCCTAGGTCGAGTATGCCAGCACCATATCGGTGTGATCAGGTCGTATTGGTCGGCGTGGGCGAGTGAGTGGGGTACTCGGTAAACCGCCACCGTCAGCCTATTTTGAACATTTTGGTTTGCGTAAGGGTTGGCTGAATAAAGCAACACTTTCGAACTATGGGGGCCACTTGTTCAGGTAGGGGGCGATCAACCTCGGTTCGGGTTGATTCAGTGAACCGACCAATTGGGTCGGCAAGGTATGTAATGTGTGAGAAATACGGAAGTCACACAGAAAGTTTATGTGATGAATGGGAGAGAATGACTAGACATGACGGGGAGAAATTCCCAAGAGTAGGTAGCTTCAGCCTAGAAGTGTTAACGAATTTAAGGAGAAGGATAGGTCTCATTAAATCAGCAAAGAGACGAATCAAGCATTATGATCATTTGCAGTTATGGCAACAGGAAGGTGAATTGCAAAGAGATTTAAGTGACTTATCTGACCCTCATCTTGGGAGGAGAGACATGGCAATGGAGAGGATTATGGTTGCGGAGAAAGGCACAATGTTGTACAATAAAAATGCACTTAGCAACTGTATTATAGATAAGAATAAGTGTAATAAATGTAACAATGATAATTGTAATACTGTTAAATGTACAACTATTAACCTATGCAAGTTGCACCCCATGTCAAACTTCCCTCAGGAATACAAACAATAAAGTGAGCCCAGAACAATGTCGGCACCTCTTCCAGAAGCCATCCTACAAGACATCCAGGTGGACACGACCAAATCGGTAAAGGCAATAATCAAACCCCCTAACGGAGGGTCAGGTGAGGTCGTGTCCACAGGTATGTACAATGTTTTATATCACGCACAAACAAATGTACCCCATATTGTAAGACCAAAACAAGATGATGTAGTTGAGTTTGATCCGGTCAGGGTGATCACAGTCCCCAATGGGAAGACTGACGATCAGGGAATCATTCCCGTCAAGGACAGGGCAATGCGCTGTCTCTGGTCCCGGACAGAATTGAGATCAATCATGTCTGATTACCCAGATCCTAGGAAAGATCTAAGTGTATGATCAAAGATTCACAGAAGGTATATGAACCCCCTAGACAACGACATAATCATGGTATCCAAGGAATCAGGTAGGTACAGGGAAAGCGGTTAATGGCACTGAACATCCAAGCACTAGAGGAGGCATCAAGTCGACCGGAACCCCAGGCCGCTAGCACATGGAGAAAGCCAAGGATTTGTTATCTTTGTAAAGGAGAAGGGCATTATGCCAGCAGCTGTAATAACCCACATAAAGTCAGACCCCCTAGACCCAGAAATGAGCAAAATTAAAACACACACAATTATAAACAGGGACCATATAGGAAGAATTTTGGGCCACACCCATGATATGTGGTCAGGAAAGGTGATCATTAGAACTGATGGTAAGCCTGAGGTAACGGTTAACAAATAGGGAGGTCATTCACTGAAGACACAGGAATGACCAGGTGAAACGTTGTAAATGTATTTGTGAAAATGTTTTTTTTCTTTCTCTCTCTCTCTCCCCATCTCTGACGATTATTGGTAAGAACTCAAACATTGCATATCCGCTTGGTCTTTGCAGAAGTCTACCAAACCCCAGCATGACCTATCCGCATCAATGTATCCTGGCCAGATACAGAAAGTGGAGTATG
This sequence comes from Pseudophryne corroboree, assembly GCF_028390025.1. Classification (NCBI taxonomy): domain Eukaryota; kingdom Metazoa; phylum Chordata; class Amphibia; order Anura; family Myobatrachidae; genus Pseudophryne; species Pseudophryne corroboree. The sequence continues at coordinate 366,980,687 of NC_086452.1, forward strand.
GTGCTGGGGGGAGGGACGGCGCAAAGAAACCATTGGACATGTAGATATGACAGCCTGACGATCTGACAATGTTTAAAAAAAATGTTTGAAAAATGTTTGAAAAATGTTTTTTTTCTCTTTTCCTATTGTATTGTTGGTTATTGGAGATTTATGTAATATATATATGCATATGAAGTGTTCTCTCTCTCTTTTTTTTTTTTTTTTTTTTCTCTCTCTTCTCACTCATGTTTTCATGTTTTAAAGATGGTATGTCACACATCAGTTAGACAAATGGTAATGCAAGATTTTTGCTCCTTACAGAGAGATCGCTGATTTGAAAGAATATTGCATCACCGGAATGTTCGTTTAGAAGACTGAGAGACAGCACCTTTTGAGATGACGACAGAACAAGAAGAACAACAAGACTAGAGAACTAATCATCGTAACAAGTTTCTCTCCCCCTCAAACTGATTTTCTGTACCCCATTACAAATTTCTTCTTTTCTCCTCCTGTAAGACGGACTTGCCCCAAGAGACTGTGATATGGATTTTCCTGTTGACCATGATGTTGACCAGAGCAGTCTGTTTCGGTGAGAGTATCAGTGAGGTCGTGAAAGGATCCAGAAAGGTCCTGATGATAAAGATGGAGGTGTAAATTTCCAATAGCAACCCAATCACCAAGCAAAGGCGAGTACCGGAAACGATCTAGCAGCCATGTTATTTGTAAACATTTTTCTTTTAAGGATTATTAGCTGAAGAAAACTGTATCTGTAGGCTCTGTAACAACGTAGTTGAGGATGGGTGCATTAAGAAATGCCAATCCAGTTTTAATATCCATACGGACCGGCATCCATTGAGTGACTATCACTCCTTAGTGGGTAATGTGTTAAATAAAACAGATTGTTGGGTATGCTCTCAAGCACCTCAAGGTCATAGCAAATCAGGGCTAGTACCATTTCCTTTAACGGTAGGGGAGGTACTTGAGCTAAAGGGTGGGAGGCCGGTGGACAGGAGGTTTAATATCTCCAGCCCTCCTAGTTTGAAGCTCCACCAATACCATGTGGATAGGTCCCTATTAGGTTTTAACATCTCCAATCCCCGAAAGCCGGGAAATTGAGAAGTGTCATGGAGTAACCAAACCATGACCTTTTCGCATAGAGCAGATAGAAAGCCTACAGATACAGAGCTTATACGCCACATAGCCAGTAGAGGAAAATCTTTCCGATATAGGTATACCTTAGGAAATAGGATTACGAGAGTTGGAGAGGTATCACTAGGATACTGTGCACATATCGTACAAACTGATACGTGTACTAAGCAGATGGGAGAATTAGGATTAGGAGATTTCACATGGAAGATGTGTAACATGGTTATGTCCTACTCCGTCCCATATGTTCTCCCCGATGATGCATATTTCATATGCGGGAGGAAGGCGTATAAGTGGCTTGCCCCAAACTCTGAAGGATTGTGTTATATTGGAAAAGTACTACCTGAGGTAATGAGTCTAAGGAGTGAGGAAACTGTAATCCCAATGGACTTGATTTATGACCCAACGGTAGAAACAATGATGTAATGAAAATGCGATTATACGGTCCGTTTCTTTCACCTGTTTTTCCGTTTTCTCCAAGGTAAAAAGACCCACTTGGACGAGGAGTTTGATGAGCCGATATACAGACAACAGATGGATTAAAGAAGAAGTTTTGACAACCTTATACACAGATTTTTGATGAACTATGCCATGGATCCCCAGTTTCCCTAGAAATTTTAAAATTACGCTAGCCCAACACTTTTGTAAATCTATGGACATTGACAGCTTTTGCTCGCACCTTATGGGCAAAAGCACAAAGAAGACTGCAACCAACAGACACCGAACAAGACTTCAACCGACAAATGTACATTAACCTGACATAGAATACCACTGCATTTACCATAAGTGTTCTTTATCTTCATTTCTACAACCCTCAGGTAGTGACACACATAGTCGATAGGGAATACAGGCACAGATATCAGCAATCACATATTCCCCCATTCATGTATCATCAACTAAAATGTGCTCCCCCATTTTGTTGCAACCAAAAGCCGAAACGAGCTCGGTAGAGTTTGACAGCCCATCCACAGACCCGTACCACGGGATAAGAAGGAATTCAAATGTATACTTCGCAATACCTCGAAGCTTGATTTAAAACACGTACGGCACGATGATACATGACCCCTCAAACACGGATTCATACACACATGCTTCTGCTATCTCACTAGGTCATACCCTCTTCACACCTTCTCCTCTCTCCTCCCTTACCCAACCATGGAAATGTATTAACCCCTGACATGTATTTTTCTCTTTTTGAAATGTTTTAGGAAGTGGCAGTTATTGGTGACTGCCAAAGGGTGGACTGTCAAAGTTAAAAATATTACATAGAGAGAACATACAAACCACACACACATTTAAGTCGCTATACTTGCAAATATGCGCAGCGAGCACAGCAATATATGGAAACACACGCATTTGCTCGGACATGGCACGGAGATGGATTCGGCGCTTGTTTCATACAGTACATGGTTATAATAATGTCAAGCACCAGACATCATGGAGATTTAGAATTGGCTGATGAATTGATGTCATGAATATGTATTATCTGAACAGAACCAGATGCGCCCATCATGTTTGGTATTGAAGCAAGCAGAATGATGTGTGGGTTAGTTTGATGCTGGTTGTGAAGTTGTGGGACATTGCAGCGGATAGATATGATTATATGTATAAAAGCTGAGATCACTTTGTTGAGAACAATGGATGATCAAGCCAACCTTTTACTAAGATTTTCAGGGCTGAACCTGATTAACATATACAAAGGAGAGAGAGAGACCCCTCCCCTAGGAACAGACACAGGAGAATAGTTCCTGTCTGGGGGGGGTTGGGGTCAGTGTTGTTGGTTGCCTCAGAGAGCAGATGTGATGTGGCTGCACTCAGAACAGAGGTCTCAGAAGCATGGCTGGATCATCGCCAGGCATCAAAGGCTAAGTACCATAATCTCAATATCTCATGGCTGATTGGCATAGAGTAGTTTTAAATGTGTGTTTTGTGGTGGGGTAGTTGTGGAATGATGGGTAAGCATAGAGTGGTTGGTTTGGAGAAACAAATGGCTTGGGGATGGTGAGGCTTGCGCAGCTGTGTGATTGTAACTTGTTTGTGCTGAATACTCTGTGAAGTCTGTGATGAAGTGGAACATTAGACAACCTGTAGCATAGCATTTGTGGTATTTGTTTGCCTATGGAGATTTAATAAGATGGTTCTAGGAAGTTGGATTGAAATTGTGAAAGGTGATTTAGATTGTTTGGAATTGTAAAATCAGAACATATGCATTGTTTTGAGGCTTGGACATTTTGGAATAAAATGGAGTCTTGTGTTTTCTGCTATGTGATTGTGGTGTAGTAGAGAGTGTCATGTGTTTGGACCTGCAAATCTAAAATGGCTGCTGCCGGGTATTTTCCCCTCCCCCTTTCAGCCATGTGGTGTAGTCTTTGGAATCAAGTGGAGTTTTCCCAAAATGGAGTCTAGCTTCTGCCCCATGCGGCATTGTAGGGACAATTGTGTTGCTGGGTGTTGTGTATATAGGGACAGGCAGCATGGGTAAGCTCAAGTACTTTCTAAACAAAGATTCTCAGCATTGACTGACTGCGCAGCGATTGTTCCTCACATGTGTAAGCTTTCTCTGCAATCATATTTGTCTTCTTGTTATTGTGAGCCATTTCTTTCTCTCTCTCTCTCCTTCTCTTTCTCTCTTATTTTCCCTTAAATAGTAATTGTATTGTATTGTATTTCCTGTGTAGTAATCTGGGCCCTCATTCCGAGTCGTTCGCTCTGTATTTTTCATCGCATCGCAGTGAAATTCCGCTTAGTGCGCATGCGCAATATTCGCACTGCGACTGCGCCAAGTATCTTTGCTATGAAGATAGTATTTTTACTCACGGCTTTTTCATCGCTCCGGCGATCGTAATGTGATTGACAGGAAATGGGTGTTACTGGGCGGAAACAGGCCGTTTTATGGGAGTGTGGCTGAAAACGCTACCGTTTCCGGAAAAAACGCAGGAGTGGCCGGAGAAACGGGGGAGTGGTTGGGCGAACGCTGGGTGTGTTTGTGACGTCAAACCAGGAACGACAAGCACTGAACTGATCGCACAGGCAGAGTAAGTCTGGAGCTACTCTAAAACTGCTAAGTAGTTTGTGAGCGCAATATTGCGAATACATCGGTCGCAATTTTAAGATGCTAAGATACACTCCCAGTAGGCGGCGGCTTAGCGTGTGTAACTCTGCTAAATTCGCCTTGCGACCGATCAACTCGGAATGAGGGCCCTGGTTAGGTAGTCTATGTTATATTGTAGTGTATGACTTGTATTGTGTTAAATTCTTTTGCAAGTATATCATTCATAATATATATTTAGGCGTTGGACCCTGAGCACGGTATCTGTGTATTTCTTATAGTATTAAGTAATCTCAGAGCGTCAGTGACGCTCGAACAGCTTTAAAGGTAATAAGGTTATACTGTGTTGCATCTACACTCTCCCACTACACAGAGGTTTACAGTATAAGTACATTCCTTAAGGTATAGTTAAGGGAGTACCCTTGCGGTACTTTTTACGCCAATTGCGTACTGTGTTCTTTAACCTTTAACGTGTTTTTAATAGGACAAATATTATAGACATTGTCAGGATAGTCACGCCCAAACCATACAATGCAAAAACAAACAACAACAAAAAGCAGCGCTAATGTATCAATGAATTAAAAAAAAAAATTGAGAAGGATTGAGTGATCATTTTTTCACATTTAATAAGATATGAAATTAAAACCAGATAAAACCATATATATGGTAATTCCTAACAAATATTGCTAAAAATAGGGTCACAATCATTCATGCCAATATCAATGTATCATGTTCCTGTAGCAATATAACTGGATAGCAGAATATAGAGACGGACTGCATGCATATGTTAAAAGTTAGTAGCCACTAATTGGTGATAGTACTAACTTTTAACAGATGCATGCATACTTTGAACATTTAACCAGCACTATGTGGTATTAGTAGCAAGTCAGGAGTCTTAGGACACTTGTTTATAGGTCCATTTTAATTGTTTATGTTATGTCAAGATAAATTTTACTTATTTTACTTATAAAGTATTTTATGAATAAATAACTGTGTTTACAAAACCAGCAGCCATTATTATACTAAATTTCAGAGCGCCTACAAAAACATTTTTTTTTTGTTTTTATAAGAGAATGGTGATGTCAGAGAAATATGTGTATTTTCTGGATAATCAAAATCTGTTGGTGACTTTCATCGTTTTGGTGCAAGTGAAGATGCAAATTCAGATGTGCTGGAGCAAGTTGCTTTGTGGTGACATGCGGGTCAGATGCACTTGAGTGCGATTTTTAATACATTCAAATGCGACTTCAAGAACAAGTTCAAATGCAACTTCAACAAGTAAAACAGCAAAATTGCAAAAGCTCTCACATAATGAAAAACATCTAAACTTTACCACAGAAAGACAAGTCGCAAGTCGATATGCTTGTTAGTAAATGTGTGCATTTAGTTCCTGCTGAAACTGGCGATTTGGGGTCATTTGAAATTTGCATCACAAATTATTGTTAATAAATTTCCCCCCAGTAGATTTGGAGGTACATATAAGTCAAACATTTTCTTCAGACTAAATCGATACGGTTAGCAGGTTCTCGAGATTTTACACCTTTTGAGCAGTTAGTATCCTCACAGAGCCTATCTTCACACTTGATATCGAATATATATACATATTTAATTCACAACAAAATGGGAGAAGGATCTGAATACGACAATTAGTGAGGCTCAATGGAAATCCCATATTTGATAAATCTTGCAGTAGCTCCACTAACATATTAACCTTGGAAACCCACTTTAGAGTTATCTCTTGTTGGTATCACTGCCCTTCCACACTTTCCAAAATGTACCTAGGGGTCTTTGCAACCTGCTGGAGATGTGTGGAACGGAATATGGTTCTCCATTACATATATGGTTGACCTGCCCGACTCTACAGTCTTTTTGGAAGGGTGTGATCTCGACTACACGGGATACATAGGTTCAGAGATCCCAGACAGACCAGAATTTTGGTTACTGAATCTACATCCCTCTTCTTTGTCGACCTCTTGGAAGTCCCTACTTAAACATATTAATAGTGAAGCTAAAGCTGTTATACCGGTCCATTGGAAGTCCACCTCTCCTCCTTCCCTCTCAGAGTCGTTTAAAAGTATAGAATTATACAGAACAATGTATGAAATTATAATGTCCTCCCCAGATAAGTTCCAAATGTATTCTACGATTTGGTTTCCCTGGTTGGAGTACTGTGAAACAGACAAGTATAAACATATCGTTGGTTTATCATAATTCCTGTTCTGATCTCAACTGCTTCTATAATTGGAAACAGCATAGTTTACTTTAAACATCCTGATGGAGGTGTTCCCCTTCTCTCATCCCCCTGAAACCTATCTTTACCCCCTCTGTTCTTTACTTCCTATCTAACTGTTTCTCCTTTTTTGCTCTCCTTTTTTCTTTTACGGAATTATTATTCTTCCTCTTTTTAGTTTGACTGCAATATTTATTATGTGAATGCAAAGCACGATGAAGGACGATCCGCTTATTGATAGCCATGTTTCTATCCATTATTGACCCTTGTGTATTGTGGAGGTAATTCAGTCCTAATCGCTGGGCAGCGATTTTTGTAGCCCTATGATCGTATAGTCGCTGCCTACGTGGGGGTGTATTTTAGCTATGCAAGTGTGCGATCGCATGTGTAGCAGAGCTGTACAAACATTTTCTGAAGTCTCTGCGCAGCCCAGGACTTACTCAACCGCTGCGATCACTTCAGGCTTTTCAGGATAGGATCTGACGTTATACTCCCTCCCAGCAAACGCATCAACACGCCTGCATTTTCCCTGACACTCCCACACCCGCAACGGCCTCTTTACTGTCAATCTCCTTGTGATTGACCATGTGAATGGATACTTCGCACAAACCAATCACTGAGCGGTGATCCACTTTGTAGCCGTGCGACGCGTCTGCGTATTACGGTGCATTTGCATGTGCAGTTTGTGTCTGATCACCCGCTGTGCAGCAGCAATCAGGTCTGAATCGGCCCCAGTATTACTCTTGCCGCAGGATCATACGCCATTTCCCACAAGGTGTGAGTTTATTGTTTAAGACTATGAGGATTTGTAATTATTCTTCCAGTTGCTATCTTCTGTTTGTGCTTATTCATTCTTCAAAAATAACATGCACAAAAAAAAAATCCTCCCAGGAGTATGGTAGATTCTGTATTTGTTGTGAGCGCAGAAAATGGGGCCGCGGGCAGTGTTAGTTTGAATGAAACTAGGTGCATGGATGACACTTTTTTTCATAAGTTTCAACATATAGGATGTGGAACAAGATATATAAATACTATATAGAGGCACTGATGGACTACATGACTGTGGTAGTACACCACCAAACATAGAACACTTGAAGAGATGGTGCTTTATGTACTGTAAATAAACACAGTGGAAGCTGCTCAATCACTCTGGAAGAACATATCAGGTGCATAAAAAGGGAGACAGCAAACAGAAAGGGGGTGCTTTTCACCCCCTGGGATCCCCATACCTCCCAACATCTGTATCCGGTTAGTCTGGACCCCCCACACGGCAGAGTCATGCAGAGCCAGAAAGGGAGCATGGCTTCATGGCAATGCGGGCCGCACCTCCCATTTTAGTCACAGTGGGGGAATGGCCAACGCTCTGTGAGCTGCTGGCAATGCCCCATTCCCTCTGGCTCCTGGGAATAGATGCTGTGTGCATGACTACAGCATCTATTCACCACTGCTCTGTTTTGCACTAAGCATAACAGCAAGTGATAGGAGGTCTCCCAACTGTGGGACACTGCCCCCCCCCCCCCCCTTCCCCCCCGACCACCACAGCGGGACACTACGGCCCACGGGAGGGACAGCCCCAGAAAAATAGGACTGACACGCGAAAATCAGGACAGTTGGAAGGTATGTATCCCCCTGAACACCAACTAGTACTTGTAACAATATTTGAAAACTATATGGTAATAGAATTTTAGAGATATTTGTTACATATATTTGCAAATTCATGATAAGCTGCCGAGCCCCGTCACGGCTTCTCTGACATCAGCAGTCCCTACACTACATGATAGCAGTGCCCATTTGTGGCCATGTGATTGTCTATAGGAGTGTCAGTGCACAAGTTAGTGACATAAGGCGAAGTCAGAACACAAAGTTAGATGACCAGAACCAGGAACAATGGTGAGACCAGTTATACTGGCACTGTGCTGGTTTTCCTGGGAGGTTTAAGCAGGAGCAGGACAGGCTGGGAAGGTGAAATGCAACAATGTCATGTATAGAACACCCCCTGAACACCAACTAGATCTTGTAACAATATTTGAAAACTATATGGTAATAGAATTTCAGATATATTTGTTACATATATTTGCAAATACATGATAAGCTGCCGAGCCCCTTCACGGCTTCTCTGACATCAGCAGTCCCTACACTACGTGATAACAGTGCCCACTCTGGGCCATGTGATTGTCTATAGGAGCATCAGTGCACAAGTTAGTGACATAAGGCAAAGTCAGAACACAAAGTTAGCTGATCAGAACCAGGAACAATGGTGAGACCAGTTATACTGGTGCTGTGCTGGTTTTCCTGGGAGGTTTAAGCAGAAGCAGGACAGGCTGGGAAGGTGAAATGCAACAATGTCATGTATAGAATCAGTAAGGTAGATGCCCGAAGGTAAAATGGCAGCGCCCATGCCACGCCAGCTCTCAGGAATGCTGTCACCTGGGATCCATGCTGGATGTGGCATAAGGCGTCCGAACAGAGGAGATTTGCCATGAGAAATATTGATAACACTGGGAGCAGTAAGAGCATTTCAGGGACCATGCTGGACATCATTTGGCGATCCGGACGAACCAATGTCGTGCAGCAAATGTAGTGTGTACAGAGACAAACTGCTGGTAAAAACATCACCTCAATGACCTTTAGGGAAATGTATCGTTCATACAGGAATGATAATTATATAGTCTGTATACATGAAATCAGATATTCTACTGTATGTATCGTTCCAGCTGTTAGAGAAAACAAATGTGGCACATTTCTCTCATCTTTCAGGTGTGTACCTAGCTTAAGGCTATAATGATAAGTAGCTACCGGATTGGTCAGCACATGGCTGATGCCTCTATTACAAGTTACTAGCCATACGGGAAAGTGCTGAGACTCCTCCCTGGACTGTAGGACCTGGCTAATAAATGGTTGGGGCACCCTAAATGGTAAATTTACTGTCTCTGCAGTTCTTAGATATGAAAAAAATCCATAAGTCCATTAGGGATACAGTTATGTGACCTGTGGTCGGGAGATCGACAGTCACTATACAGGCACTGGAAACCTGCCCAGTGGAAAGTCTGACAGTCGGCATGCTGACTGACAGGGACTATTCAGGGACTATTCCCACTCATGAGTGTCCACAACAACCATAGAGTAGGAGTAGAACCTGTGGCGAGCGCAGCAAGCCCGCAAGGGGCTTCGCTGTCTGTCACCCACCCCCCATGCCAGCAATCTAAACACTGGGATCCCAGCGTTGGTATAGTGATTGACATTATCCCAACCACCGGTCACTCATACCCAACCCGTCCATTATACTAAAATCGTTAGACATAACATGATCCCATAATCCCCCCTCTCACTGAAATCTTCAGTTAAAAAAAAAAAAATTACATTAACTTGTCCTCTTGATTCTATGTAGTCCAGTACTAACTGCGCCTTTAACCCATCCAATCCGAAATAAAAATCGATTTAAAAAACACACAAAAAAAAGAGTCCTCCCTTCAAAAAATAAGATTTTACTCACCGGTAAATCTATTTCTCGTAGTCCGTAGTGGATGCTGGGACTCCGTAAGGACCATGGGGATTAGCGGCTCCGCAGGAGACTGGGCATAACTAAAGAAAGCTTTAGGACTACCTGGTGTGCACTGGCTCCTCCCACTAAGACCCTCCTCCAGACCTCAGTTAGGATACTGTGCCCGGAAGAGCTGACACAATAAGGAAGGATTTTGAATCCCGGGTAAGACTCATACCAGCCACACCAACCACACCAATCACACCGTATAACTCGTGATACTATACCCAGTTAACAGTATGAAATATAACTGAGCCGCTCAACAGATGGCTCAACAATAACCCTTTAGTTAGGCAATAACTATAAACAAGTATTGCAGACAATCCGCACTTGGGATGGGCGCCCAGCATCCACTACGGACTACGAGAAATAGATTTACCGGTGAGTAAAATCTTATTTTCTCTGACGTCCTAAGTGGACTCCGTAAGGACCATGGGGATTATACCATAGCTCCCAAACGGGCGGGAGAGTGCGGATGACTCTGCAGCACCGAATGAGCAAACTCTAGGTCCTCCTCAGCCAGGGTATCAAACTTGTAGACTCTTACAAAAATGTTTTAACCCGACCAAGTAACAGCTCGGCAAAGTTGTAAAGCCGAGACACCTCGGGCAGCCGCCCAAGAAGAGCCCACTTTCCTCGTGGAATGGGCTTTTACAGATTTAGGGTGCGGCAGTCCAGCCGCAGAATGTGCAAGTTGAATCGTGCTACAGATCCAGCAAGCAATCGTCTGCTTAGAAGCAGGAGCACCCAGCTTGTTGGGTGCATACAGGAGAAATAGCGAGTCAGTTTTCCTGACTCCAGCTGTCCTGGAAACATATACTTTTCAGGGCCCTGACTACATCCAGTAACTTGGAATCCTCCAAGTCCCAAGTAGCCGCAGGCACCACAATAGGTTGGTTCACATGAAAAACTGATACCACCTTAGGAAGGAATTGGGAACGAGTCCTCAATTCCGCCTTATCCATATAAAATACAGATAAGGGCTTTTTTATGACAAAGCCGCCAATTCTGATACACGCCTGGCCGACGCCAAGGCCCACAGAATGACCACTTTCCACGAGAGGTATTATAGCTCCACGGATTTAAGTGGCTCAACCCAATGCGACTTTAGGATTCCAACACCACGTTGAGATCCCACGGTGCCACTGGAGGCACAAACGGGGGCTGACTATGCAGCACTCCCTTAACAAAAGTCTGAACTTCAGGCAGTGAAGCCAGTTCAATTTTGGAAGAAAATCGATAGAGCCGAAATCTGGACCTTAATGGAACCCAATTTTAGGCCCATAGTCACCTCTGACTGTAGGAAGTGCAGAAATCGACCTAGCTGAAATTTCTCCTTTGGGGCCTTCCTGGCCTCACAGTACGCAACATATTCCCGCCATATGCGGTGATAATGGTTTGCGTTCACTTCTTTCCTAGCTTTAAATAGCGTAGGGATAACTTCCTCCGGAATTCCCTTTTCCTTCAGGATCCGGCGTTCAACCGCCATGCCGTCAACGCAGCCGCGGTACGTCTTGGAACAGACAGGCCCCCTGCTGCAGCAGGTCCTGTCTGAGCGGCAGAGGCCATGGGTCCTCTGAGATCATTTCTTGGAGTTCTAGTTACCAAGCTCTTCTTGGGCAACCCGGAACAATGAGTATAGTTCTTACTCCTCTCCTTCTTATTATTCTCATTACCCTGGGTAAGAGAGGCAGAGAAGGGAACACATACACCGACTGGTACACCCACGGTGTTACCAGAGCGTCCACAGCTATCGCCTGAGGGTCCTTGACCTGGCGCAATATCTTTGTAACTTTTAGTTGAGGCGGGACGCCATCATGTCCACCTGTGGCCTTTCCCAACGGTGTACAATCATCTGGAAAACTTCTGGATGAAGTCCCCACTCTCCCGGGTGGAGGTCGTGTCTTCTGAGAAAGTCTGCTTCTCAGTTGTCCACTCCGGGAATGAACACTGCTGACAGTGCTAACACATGATTTTCCGCCCATTGGAGAATCCTTGTGGCTTCTGCCATCGCCATCCTGCTTCTTGTGCCGCCCTGTCGGTTTACATGAGCGACCGCCGTGATGTTGTCTGACTGGATCAGCACCGGCCGGTGTTGAAGCAGGGGTCTAGCCTGACTTAGGGCATTATAAATGGCCCTCAGTTCCAGAATATTTATGTGTAGGGAAGTCTCCTGACTTTTTCATAGCCTTGGAAGTTCCTTCCCTGTGTGACTGCCCCCCAGCCTCGAAGGCTGGCATCCGTGGTCACCAGGACCCAGTCCTGTATGCCGAATCTGCGGCCCCCTAGAAGATGAGCACTCTGCAGCCACCACAAGCGACACCCTGACCCTTGGAGACAGGGTTATTCGCCGATGCATCTGAAGATGCGACCCGGACCACTTGTCCAACAGATCCCACTGGAAAATCCTTGCATGGGACCTGGCGAATGGAATTTCTTCGTAAGAAGCTACCATCTTTCCCAGGGCTCGCGTGCATTGATGCACCGACACCTGTATACGTATTAGGAGGTCTCTGTCTAGAGACAACAACTCCTTGGACTTCTCCTCTGGGAGAAACCCTTTTTATCCTGTTCTGTGTCCAGAACCATACCCAGGAACAGTAGACGCGTCGTAGGAACCAGCTGCGACTTTGGAATATTCAGAATCCAGCCGTGCTGTCGTAGCACTTCCCGAGATAGTGCTACTCCGACGAACAACTGCTCCCTGGACCTCGCCCTTATAAGGAGATCGTCCAAGTACGGGATAATTATTTCGGCCATTACCTTGGTAAATACCTCGGTGCCGGGGACAGACCAACGGCAACGTCTCGAATTGGTAATGACAATCCTGTACCACAATATTGAGGTACTCCTGGTGAAGAGGGTAAATAGGGACATGCAGGTAATCATCCTTGATGTCCAGTGATACCATGAAATTCTCCAGGCTTGCAATAATCGCCCTGAGCGATTCCATTTTGAACTTGAACCTTCGTATATAAGTGTTCAAGGCTTTCAATTTTAGAATGGGTCTCACCGAACCGTCTGGTTTCGGTACCACAACATTTTGGAATAGTAACCCCGGCCTTGTTGAAGGAGGGGTACCTTGATTTCACCTGCTGGAAGTACAGCTTGTGAATTGCCGCCAGTACTACCTTTCTCCGAGGGCAGCAGGCAAGGCTGATGTGAGGTAACGGCGAGGGGGAGTCGCCTCGAACTCCAGCCTGTATCCCTGTGATACTATTTGCAGAACCTAGGGATCCACCTGTGGGCAAGCCCACTGGTCCCTGAAGTTCCCGAGACGCACCCCTACCGCACCTGTCTCCACCTGTGGAGCCCCAGCGTCATGCGGTGGATTCAGAGGAAGCGGGGGAAGATTTTTGATCCTGGGAACTGGCTGCTGGTGCAGCTTTTTCCTTCTTCCCTTGTCTCTGTGCAGAAAGGAAGCGCCTTTGACCCGCTTGCTTTTCTGAAGCCGAAAGGACTGTACCTGAAAATACGGTGCTTTCTTAGGCTGTGAGGAAACCTGAGGTAAAAAAAATTTATTCCCAGCTGTTGCTGTGGATACGAGGTCCCAGAGACCATCCCCAAACAATTCCTCACCCTTATAAGGCAGAATCTCCATGTGCCTTTTACAGGCAGCATCACCTGTCCACTGCCGGGTTTCTAATACCCTCCTGGCAGAATGGACATTGCATTAATTCTGGATGCCAGCCGGCAAATATCCCTCTGTGCATCCTTTATATATAAGACGACGTCTTTAATATGCTCAATGTTAGCAAAATATTATCCCTGTCTTAGAGTATTAATATTATCTGACAGGGTATCAGACCACGCTGCAGCAGCACTACTTATGCTGAGGCAATTGCAGGTCTCAGTATATAACCTGAGTGTGTATATACAGACTTCAGGATCGCCTCCTGCTTTTTATCAGCAGGTTCCTTCAAGGTGGCCGTATCCTAAGATGGCAGTGCCACCTTTTTTGACAAACGTGTGAGCGCCTTATCCACCCTAAGGGATATCTCCCAACGTGACCTATCCTCTGGCGGGAAAGGGTACGCCATCAGTAACTTTTTAGAAATTACCAGTTTCTTATCGGGGGAACCCACGCTTCTTTACACACTTCATTCATTCATCTGATGGGGGAACAAAACACTGGCTGCTTTTTCTCCCCAAAAATAAAACCCCTTTTATGTGGTACTTGGGTTCATGTCAGAAAATGCGTAACACATTTTTCATTGCCGAGATCATGTAATGGATGTTCCTAGTGGATTGTGTATATGTCTCAACCTCGTCGACACTGGAGTCAGACTTCGTGTCGACATCTGTGTCTGCCATCTGAGGTAACGGGCGTTTTTTGAGCCCCTGATGGCCTTTGAGACGCCTGGGCAGGCGCGGGCTGAGAAGCCGGCTGTCCCACAGCTGTTACGTCATCCAGCCTTTTATGTAAGGAGTTGACATTGTCGGTTAATACCTTCCACCTATCCATCCACTCTGGTGTCGGCCCCACAGGGGGCGACATCCCATTTATCGGCCTCTGCTCCGCCTCCACGTAACCTTCCTCATCCAACATGTCGACACAGCCGTACCGACACACCGCACACACACAGGGAATGCTCTGACTGAGGACAGGACCCCACAAAGTCCTTTGGGGAGACAGAGAGAGAGTATGCCAGCACGCACCATAGCGCTATATAATGCAGGGATTAACACTATAACTGAGTGATTTTTCCCCCAATAGCTGCTTGTATACATATATTGCACCTAAATTTAGTGCATCCCCTCTCTTTTTAACCCTTTGAGCCTGAAAACTACAGGTGAGAGCCTGGGGAGCAGTCTTCCAGCTGCACTGTGAAGAAAAAATGGCGCCAGTGTGCTGAGGGAGAAGCCCCGCCCCTTTTTCGGCTGACTTTCTCCCGCTTTTTCTGGAATACTGGCAGGGGTAATTTTACATCTATATAGCCTCTAGGACTATATATGATGTAGATTTGCCAGCCAAGGTGTCATATATTACCCTCAGGGCGCCCCCCCCAGCGCCCTGCACCCATCAGTGACCGGAGTGTGAGGTGTACATGAGGAGCAATGGCGCACAGCTGCAGTGCTGTGCGCTACCTTGGTGAAGACCGAAGTCTTCTGCCGCCGATTTTCCGGACTCTTCATGCTTCTGGCTCTGGAAGGGGGACGGCGGCGCGGCTCCGGGAACGAACACCAAGGTCGGGGCCTGCGGTCGATCCCTCTGGAGCTAATGGTGTCCAGTAGCCTAAGAAGCCCAAACTACCACCTGTTAGGTAGGTTCGCTTCTTCTCCCCTTAGTCCCTCGCTGCAGTAAGTCTGTTGCCAGCAGATCTCACTATAAAATAAAAAACCTAAATATACTTTCTTTCTAGGAGCTCAGAAGAGCCCCTAGTGTGCATCCAGCTCAGCCGGGCACAAGAATCTAACTGAGGTCTGGAGGAGGGTCTTAGTGGGAGGAGCCAGTGCACACCAGGTAGTCCTAAAGCTTTCTTTAGTTGTGCCCAGTCTCCTGCGGAGCCGCTAATCCCCATGGTCCTTACGGAGTCCCAGCATCCACTTAGGACGTTAGAGAAAGAATGTTCCACAGCAGCTGTGCAGTGACAGGTTGTACAAGTCTGCTGCGTACAGTAACTGCTTAGGCAAATGTAGTCAGTTTGTGAGCTACAGGGTTTTTACTTCCTTGTCATTCTATTGTTCCCACTGACAGCTGCAGTACAGCTATAATCTTAAGTAAACAACAGGGTGGCCCTATTGTAACTGGTTTACAGCAGCCCTGAAATGAGCTCCATGAAACTGCACAGTGAAAATATGGGTGGGGTAGTCAGTTGTCATCAGTTATCATCACATGTGAAGTTATTCGAATGAAATTCTCAATAAATACACATTGTTATTTAAGAACACAGAAGATAATGGAAATAAACATTTAGTGATGCGCAAAATGGGAACAGTTTCTGCTTTTCTCTTCATTTTGCTGATAGTGTACCTTTAATAATTGAATCTTTCTGATATCCAGAACATGGATTTGGATACATCCCACAACACGCGTACGTTCCGATAATTAGACATTTAATTGTATATCTTGAAAGTTGAAACAGAAGATAAAGTATGCATTTAGCCTCTCTGCACTCCACTCTGTGTTTTGAACAGCAGGACCAACTGTAACTAGTATGGGCAAGAGATGGGTTGGATACGAAAGGTTGAAATTCACCATGCTTACACTGTATTTGTAGACCTCACAATGCTGATGTCAGGATCCCCTCACCGACTTAATGCTCTTTACTCATTTTACCTATGCGTATATTACAGCTTTAAACATGCCAGTAAAATGCTGTACGGAGCCTTAAGGTTGGGATCCTGGCACCAATATTGTCAGGTCCCTGCCTATATTGTAAGTCTGGAGCCGCACAATTTCTGATGGCAGCTCTGGAGACCGCACCTGTGCCCCCTGACACATACTAAACAAACAACATGCCAGTGACCACCTTACAATGCAGAGAACATCAAACCCAAAAAACATGAGCAATATCTTTCAACCTTTGTCAACGTTCAACAAGATAACTGTGCTCATTTACTAGCAACAGCTGAGTTGGTTTACAGTTAATTTTTAGAGAAATTCACCAATCAGACCATGTTCCACCCCAATGATTTTCTAGCATCATGGACAGGATGTCCCCTACCAGGCACTGTGTCTCTGAGCTCCACAAAGCCCTGAGCAATACTTAAATACATTTTTCTCAAAAGCATTAAAAGAGTCCCACCCAGCCTAAAAAACCTAGTGGATAAATTTGTGATCCATATAATTTACTTCAGCTGGGACAAATGTATCTGTCCTCAAAACATCTGTGTCTGGGATGGACTTCTCATACATAAACATGTAGATTACTATACTGAACCTTTTTGAGTCACAGAGAAACTCTGGCTTACATCCAACATTCCTGGTGGGAAGTCATGAAGCCTGTGCGGGATGCCGGCCAAACTCAGACGTTTCTAAAAGCGCAATCATGTACAAGGCATGGTTTAGCCTTGTACATGATTGCCCCTTTAAGAAAACATTCGAGTTCAGCCGGCATCCCGCACGGCCGCTGAACTCAGACTTCATTACATCCCGGCCTCCCCGTGCCCTCATTGAAACCAGCATGCTCACTGTTGGGTCAATCAAAGGCTCTACCACCTTTTCAAATTCGAGGACCTATTGCAGCCCCTTTTGCAGAAATGCAATCATCAGTACTCTGCTACCACTAGGACATAATGTTGGTAGTAGAAATATGAGACAAGTTAGCAATACTACAGCTCCACAGACAGAAGGACAAAATATTCTGCTATACGCGCAGTGAATCAAAATAACAACACTGTGGATAATCAGAAAAGAAGCAGTGTTCAGAGACAGCAAGCTAACAGGGAGAATGAAACAAGCAAGTGGTGAAGGCAGGCGGCAAGTTTCAGGGCTGGTGTCAAGTAAAGTAGTCAATAAATGATCCAGTGTGTCGTAGACACAGACTTAATAAGTGGAGTGCGCACGGAGTGTGTCTGGTGTGCACAGGCACACCCTAATGTAGAGACAGTATGTTAGACCAGTATGTTAGCCCTTATCCATTTGCAGGCAGCTCTTTTCCTGCAGCTCTTTCTGGACAAAGCATGGAAGCTGCACCATACTTCAGAACTGGTCTCCAATATGGGGGCTCCCTGTAAAGCAGACGCTTTACTAGTGCTTTATACAGCTCCCTGTCCCTGACCTCCCGGCAACTGCGTCCATAGTGATCCACCGCAGCAGCATCCCGCCACCACAAGCGGATCCACCAGAGTTGCCTACCCGCCGCAAGTGGACGCGCCACAGCAGCCCTGCGCTGCCGCTGCCCATCAGCCGCCCGCACGGCAGACCCCTGCGGCCCCGGTGACAATGTAAGGTCCCGGAGGCTGACAGTAGCCCCCCTTCCTTGAGAGTGGACTCCGGAAACCTATATGGTTTGGCTGGATACTTGGCATGAAAGGCTCGAAGTAGTCTTGGGGCATGAACATCCTCTGCGACCACCCAGGACCTTTCCTCTGGTCCGTACCCTTTCCAATTGATAAGATATTGGAGGCGACCGTACCTTCTGCGAGAGTCAAGAATCTTGTGAATCTCAAATTCATCTCCTTGAGCCGACTGGATTTTGGGAGTACTAGGCAATGCAGCTCTGAATTGATTAAGCACCATAGGTTTTAAAAGAGAAATATGAAATGCATTAAGGATTTTCAAATGAGGAGGTAACTTCACCTTGTAAGCCACTAGATTTAACACCTTCTCAATTGGGTATGGTCCAATAAACGTGGGAGCAAATTTCTTAGTGGGTACCTTCAGCCTCAGATTACATGTGGAAATCCAAACTCGATTTCCCATTTTGAGATTCGGAACAGCTTTTTGTTTCAAATCAGCATAAGTTTTATATCTCTTGGATGTTCTAAGCAAAGCCTCGTGAACTTGTTTCCAATGTTTGGTGAACTGTCGAAGTGGTGATTCCGCGGCAGCAACCTCAAGTGTAGGTAGAAGTTGGAAGTCAGGAACTCTTGGATGGTAACCGTAATTTATGTAAAATGGAGTAGACTTAGTAGAAGAATGGTAAAGGTTGTTATGGGAAAATTCAGCAAATGGAAGAAAGTCCAGCCAGTCATCCTAAGAAGAAGACATAAACAGACATAGGAAAGTTTGGCCATCTGTCTGGGGATGATATGCTGAGGAGAAATTCAGTTTCACACCAAGGAGGGAACAAAGGGAGCTCCAAAACTTAGCCACGAACTGAGGGCCTCTATCTGACACAATCTCCTGTGGTAAACCATGAAGTTGGAAGATCTCCGCTACAAACAACTTTGCCAACTGGGATGCAGATGGGAGACCGGAAAGAGGAACAAAATGTGTCATCTTAGAGAACCCATCAACTATGACCCAAATGGTATTTCGTTCTCCAGAGACAGGTAAAACAGTTATAAAATCCATAGATATGTGTTTCCAAGGTCTTTGCGGCACAGGTAGTGGATGAAGTAACCCTGATGGTGAACCCTTTGGACTTTTATGTTGGGCACACTTCAGACAGGCAGCTTTGAACTCTTGAACATCAGTTTTGAGATGAGGCCACCAGTAGGAACGCTGAATGAACTTGAAAGTTTTGTGACCACTTGCACGGCCCAGGAAGGGTGAGGTATGAGCCCATGTAAGAAGTCTCTTTTAAAGGTTTGGAGTGACAAAAGTTCTTCCAGGAGGGGGGATGGAGATGTGCGAGTTGCTGAGAAAGAGGTGGGTTCCAAGATAAATTGTTCCCCTGAATGATCCGCAGATTCCTCTGAACTTAGAGAACGAGAAAGCGCATCTGCTTTTCTGTTGAGTGAACCTGGCCGGTAACTGAGTTTAAACCTGAAATGGGTAAAGAAGAGAACCTATCTTGCTTGGCGTGGGTTCAAACATCGAGCAGATTGTAAATATAAGATATTCTTGTGATCCGTGGTTACCGAGATCAGATGTTGAGCTCCCTCTAACAGATACCTCCATTCAAGGCTAATTTAATTGCCAGCGGTTCTTGTTCTTTAATAGCATAGTTCTGCTCCGCGGGAGAAAACCTTTGTGAGAAGAATGCACAGAGATGGACCTTCTTGTCCTCGAAGAGTTGAGACAAAACAGCTCCCTTAAGGGTGGTAGGTAGCGACCAATCCTGGATAGCCTGGACTCTTAGCGGGATTCATCTGTAACTTCTCTCCTGAGATGATGTAACCGAGGAATGAAATCGAGGACACCTCAAAATTACACTTCTCTAATTTGCAAAATAACTGATTCCTCCTTAAATGGGTCAGAACCTCTTTAACTTGCTCTCGATGGGTCTTCTGATCTCTATAGAAGATTAGGATGTCGTCCAAATATACTACCAAGTAATGGTAGAGGAGGGCTCTGAAAATCTTGTTAACAAAATCTTTAAAGACTGCTGGGGCATTACACAGACCGAAGGGCATTACCAGGTATTCCTAATGCCCATCGCGGGTATTAAATGCTGTTTTCCATTCGTCTCCCGAGTGAATGAGTATCAAATTGTAGGCCCCCCCGTAAGCCGAATTTGGAGAATGCAGTAGCCCCTTTCATTCGGTCGACTAGTTCTGGGATCAAAGGCAAAGGATATCTGTTCTTAATTGTTATCTCATTGAGATCTTTATAGTCTATACAGGGCTGCAGGCCCCCGTCCTTTTTCTTAATGAAAAATAAACCTGCCCAGGATGGAGAAGTAGAAGGCCGGGTAAAGCCCTTGTCCAAATTCTCCCGGATATACTCGGACATTGCTTGCATCTCAGGGAGTGAAAGGGAATAAGTTCGACCCCTGGGTGGAGTCTTGCCTGGTACCAGGGCAATGGGACAGTCCCAACTTCGATGCGAAGGCAAGGTGTCGGCCCCCCGTTTACTAAAGACATCCTGGAAGGACTGGTATTCCATCGGAAGACTGGAAGGACTGGAGGCACAGAGAGGTTTCACCGTGGACAGACAATTCTGGAAACAATATTTCCCCCATGCAAGCACATCCATAGTTTGCAAATGTATGCGAGGATTGTGATTTTGCAACCACGGAAATCCTAGGATTAGTTCATGAGAGGCTTTAGGAATTACAAGGAAAGAGATGTTTTCTGAATGAAGAGCTCTGACCTTCATTTTAAGGGGTACAGTATGAAAAGAAATAATCCCCTCTGGAATATAAGTACCATCCACCGCAGTAACACAGATAGTTCGATCCAGACGGACCGTTTGGATTCCAGATCGTTTAACCAGAGCTGATGTAATGAAGCTTTCAGCGGCTCCAGAGTCGAGTAGTGCAAGAATGGGAAGGAAGGAGGAAGGAAGCTCCAGATGAGTTAACAAAATAGACTCTTTCTTGGTAAGTAATTCTAGGGTCTCTCCTAACTTAACCTCTCCGGCATAAGCTAGGAGCGGGCGTTTCCCGTACGTTGATTGCAGGATTTAACAAAGTGATCGGATGTGCCACAATACATGCATAAATTCCCTCGTAGCCATCTCTGACGTTCTTCGTTGGTGAGGCGAAAACGATTTATTTGCATAGGTTCCTCAGTTGTTGGAGACGGTGGTCGAGGAGGCGGGTTGACTCGAGGCTTGAGACGGTCCGACCTTGCTTTCTCCAGACAGCGTTCTCGATATCTCAGATCTAATTTATTGCACAAGGAGATTAGCTTATCCAACTTGTCTGGTACGTCCTGAGTCGCCAGGTCATCCTTGATCTTATCGAAGAGACTGTTCCAAAAAGCTGCACTGAAGGCCTCTCCATTCCAGTTTAGTTCTGAGGCAAGGGTGCAGAATTGGATCACGTACTGGCTGATGGCCCGAGTGCCCTGACGTAGGCGCAGGATCTCCAATGAAGCAGTGGTGGTCCAGCATGGCTCATCGAAGATTTTACGAAAAGTGGACACAAATTCTGAATAATTTGAGAGGATGGGATCCGTTCTCTCTCACAATAGTGAAGCCCATTTCAACGCTTGCCTGGTAAGAAGAGAAATTATGTAAGCTATCTTGGTCCACTGGTTGAGAAATCCACGGCATTGTTTCGGATTTCCATCAGATTTACTGGGTGATGGCAAATGCAATCGAGGAAGTGGAACTGGCACAAGAGGAATTGAAGCCGGAGGTGCTATTGCGGGAGCGGCCGTATATACTTGGAGTGCCGCCATGGCTGCATGGAGAGAGTCAAGGCGTTCGGACATATTCTGTATGAACTGCACGCTGAGATTAGGTGGCCTCCTGCTTACTCAAATGTGACAAAATATCTGCGGTGGCATCACCTCCTAAAGCCTGATCACCGTCGGATCCATGGGGCCAGTGCTTACTGTCACGCTTGGCTGGAATTTAGGATCCGGCAACTGAGATTTGCCCGAGGAAACGATTGCCTCTGGATGAAGAAGACGAGGAGGCTGGATATAGTTCCTTCTCATGGAACAAGAAATCAATGGAGGTTGTAAGCAGCGCTAAGAGTCAGAGAGAAGTCATTACAAAACAAGACTGAAGTTAAAGAACTGCGGACTTGTGAACTGCGGCTTGATAGACGAGGCTAAAGATAATGAACTGCGGACTTGTGACTGTGGTTTGAAAAACGAGGCTGAAGATAATGAACTGCGGACCGGTGACTGTGGTTTGAAAGACGAGGATGAAGATAATGAACTGTGAACTTGTGACTGTGGTTTGAAAAGTGAGGTTGAAGAACACGGGAACTGTCCATGACCAGGGGCCCTTACCGTATCGGGGTTCCCGGGTGCACTCTCACAAGCGGCGGTGGGTTAGAAACAGCAGGGCTGCTGCAACTAATAAATGATGGCAGAACAGAGCCAAGGAGTAACCAAGACACAGAAGTAATCCTGGGAGCACAGAGCTATAGCATCTACACCTACTGTAGGTAGTAACCTGAAGTACTGGCACCCCTGTCATGAACCAGACCCCTTTTATAAGGAGAGATCTCCCTGGATTGGCTGGACAAAGCAAGGAACCTGCACCATACCTTAGAACTGGTCTCCAACATGGCAGCTCCCTGTAGAGCAAACACTTTACAAGTGCTTTACACAGCTCCCTGATCCTGGCCTCCCGGCAACTACGTTCAGAGTGATCCGCTGCAGCAGCATCCCGCCACCACGAGCGGACCGACCACAGCCGCCTACCTGCCGCAAGAGAGAGAGATAGAGAGAGAGAGAGGGGGGTGGAGGAGCTACTACAGACAGTGAGTGTACATTACCTGTAATATGGGAGGAAGGGGGGGCACTATATTGTCTATATATATTTCTGTATTTTTGTGATTATGTATGTATGTATGTATGTATGCAGCGCCGGTGCTAGAGTGTTTGGCGCCCCACTGAAAACGATAAATTTGCACCCTCCCATACTTTACAAAGGGACAACGCACATAATGCCCCTGTAGCAGTGGTGCTTTAACGCGTAACGGCCCCTGTAACAGTGCCGCTTACACACGTAATGTTCCCTGTAGCAGTGCCATTTACACACATAACGCCCCCTGTATCAGTAACGCTTAAACACGTAACGCCCCCTGTAGCAGTGCCGCTTACACTAACGTCCTCTGTAGCAGTGGCGCTTACGCACATAACGGCCCCTGTAGCAGTCACGCTTACACACTTAACACAGGCTTACACCCTTACATGCTTACATACGTAATGCCCCCTGTAGTAGTGATGCTTACACACGTAATGCCCCCTGTACCAGTCACGCTTACACATGTAACGCCCCTTGTGCCAGTGATGCTTACACACGTAATGCCCCCTGTAGTAGTGATGCTTACACACGTAACATCCCCTGTAGTAGTCACGTTTACACACGTAACGCCCCCTCTACCAGTGATGTTTACACATGTAACTGTTATGCACACCAGTGCCAGCAGGAATGTACTGGTGTCTGAACGGTGAGGGATGCAAAACAAATGAACTCACAGACAGACTGGGGAATATGACATTACATACACAGAAGGTGATAGGGTAACAAAATAAACACAAAGTGAACAGAGGAGCCCAAAGGCTAAGAAACTGGGTGTCTCCCTAGTATTAGGAATGCTCAGATGGAAAGAAGCGAGATGTAGTGATTTAATACGTAGAGAACCCGAAATGCTGTTGCTAAGGGCAACAGCAAAACCCTAAAGGGTTACCAACGGGTGTAGCAGTAAACTCCTTGGTCAGAGATGGAATAATAGACACAAGGAGAGTCTCCACAATCCTAGTTCTCACTTGCAGTGCACTGGTTCAGCTTACTGCCACTAAATTGACACCTGAACACCTTGCACAGTGAGAAAGGATTTTGGCAGGCAAGTCTGAGAATACAGCCGCAAACTTGCTAGGTTCACAGAGTAGCAAAAGAACCCCAGCAGGTTAAACGACTGACTCCAGTCTTACTGCTAGGTCTGGATTGGCAGAGTGTAATACCATATCCCAAGGCCTATTTGCAGTAAGCAACAAACAAATACAAAGTTTACGCAGTACTAGCTAGCTTTCAGGAACTGACTAACCAACAAAGATTCAGCAGCATCTGCCTAACCTGAGAAGAGTGTTTATATAGCAGGTGCTGTCCACGCCCCACTCAGACCTCACAGACTGTGAGCACAAAAACCAGCACCGGATCCCCTGCCGTGCACAGAGCCTGTAACCACTGCACAGCAAAAGACCCGAACCGGAGTATCAGCTACGCTCAGGTTACTCCACTAGCACTTGTCTCCCGGTTGCCATGACGACGTGGCAGCACAGAGCAGGAGACCCTAACAGTACCCCCCCTCTGACGAGGGGTCAAAGAACCCCTACCACCGGGTTTATCGGGGAACTGCGAGAAGAAAGAGCGTAACAGTCTGGGGGCATGAAGATCACAACTGCGCACCCACGACCGCTCCTCCGGGCCATACCCCTTCCAGTGCACCAAAAATGACAGCCGACCCCGAACCATCTTGGAGTCAAGAATCCTTTCAACAACAAACTCCCTCTGGCCACGTATCAGAAGAGGGGAAGGTCTTCCACTGGAAGAAGGATTACTAATCGCCCGTTTTAAAAGGGAACAATGAA